>NC_041215.1:44407065-44408493 GCF_002837175.3 Physeter macrocephalus | reverse complement strand
CTTGCATTCCTGGGATAAACCCCACTTGATCATGGTGTATGATCCTTTTAATGTACTGTTGGATTTTGTTTGCTAGTAGTTTGTTGAGGATTTTTGCATCTATGTTCATCAGTGATATTGGCCTGTAGTTTTCTTTCTTTGTGACATCTTTGTCTGGTTTTGGTATTAGGGTGATGGTGGCCTCATAGAATGAGTTTGGGAGTGTTCCTCCCTTTGCTATATTTTGAAAGACTTTGGGAAGCATAACTAACTTTAAAACAAGATCTGTTTTGTGGTATTCCAGAGAGGTAAATCCGGCAATAGAGGTGTTCCCTAACCAGTGCTGAGAGACAAAATGAAGCAGCGGAAGAGTAGAGCAGACATATCTCACTCAAAGGACCTGGAAAGGTTTTGAGAATGAGCGAGACTTTTGAAGTTAATTCTCATGTGTGCAGAGTAACATGTCATGTACTTTTCATATTTAAACCATACAAGCTATTGTTTTAGAAACCATAAGTCTCGTTACAAAATATGAGACAGATGAGAGGAGAAAGAAACTAGAGGGCAAACCAAAAAGAGTTAAAAGGTTATTTCCTTCAACTTAACAGCTTAAACATGAACCAAAGATGGAATAAAGAACTGAATATTAAAAGTTTCCAGAAAATAATATGGGAAATATCTGCATAAGCTCAACATAGGAAAGGATTTCTTAAAGAAGATTCTAAACCTGCTAACTATAAATGACTGATATCTTTGTCTACATTAAATTTAAGAACTTCTGTTTGTAAAAGACAACATAGAGAAATTAAAATATATAGCAGGAAAATACATTTGCATTATCTATAACCAACAGAGGGCATAACCCGGGGACATATAAGGAATCCCTTACAAATCAGTATGAAATCAAGAGAAAACAAAATAGATAAGTGGACAAAAAGACTTGAATTGGTATTTAACAAAAAGAAAATCCAAATGGACAATAAACATGAAAATATCCTCAACTTTACCAGTAATCACAAAAATGTAAATTAAAACTACAAAGAGAAGACTTGAAACACATATACATTCACACACATACATACACACAAATAAAAACAAAAAATTTTTAAAGCCTGATTATACCATATATCGTTAGGGTATGGAATAATACAGATCCCCATGTGATGCTAAAACAAATGTAAACTGGTTTCCTTACTTTTTAAAAAAGCTTGTCATTAATAGTAGATTAAAGATATACATGCCTATATATCCAAAGAAAACTCTAATTCAAAAAGATACATGCAGCCCAGGGCTTCCCTGGTGGCGCAGTGGTTGCGCGTCCGCCTGGAAGCAACCTAAATACGGGTTCGTGCCCCGGTCTGGGAGGATCCCACATGCCGCGGAGCGGCTGGGCCCGTGAGCCATGGCCGCTGAGCCGGCGCGTCTGGAGCCTGTGCTCCGCAACGGGAG
>NC_041215.1:44358780-44406920 GCF_002837175.3 Physeter macrocephalus | reverse complement strand
ACACACACACACACACACACACACACACACACACACAATGGAATATTCCTTCGCCATAAAAAAGAATGAAATAATGCCATTTGCAGCAACATGGATGGACATAGAGATTATCATACTATGTAAAGTAAGTCAGAGAAAGACAAATATCATATGATATCACTTATATGTGGAACCTAAAAGAGGATACAAATAAACTTATTTCAAAAACAGAAACAGACTCACAGATATGGAAAACAAACTTATGGTGACCAGAGGTGAAAGGGGGTGGGGGATGTATTAGGAGTTTGGGATTAGCAGATGCAAACTACTATGTATAAAATCGATAAACAACAAGATCCTACTGTATCACACTGGGAACTATATTCAATATCTTGTAATAAGCCATAATGGAAAAGAAAAAAAAAAAGATATACATGCCCAGCAAATCCACCCCAAATGCAAATTCCACAGAAACTCATGCACATCCGTATTATGATATGTTTATAAAATGTTCCGAGCAGCACTATTTGCAATGGTAAAAAATGGAAACAACCCAAATGCTCATTAATAATAGAATGAAAAAACAAATTGTAGAATATTCATTCAATAGAATGATATAGCAATAAAAACATGCAGCAGTATGGCACTAGGTGGATGAATCTCAGAGAGGAATGAAAGAAGCAAATCACAGAAGATCCACATACAATATAATCTAATTTACATAAAGTTTAAAACTGAGTTATTTTCTTTAGGGAAGCATCCATCCATCAGTGGTAACTCTAAAGAAAAGAAATGGACACATTGTTACAAACATCAGGGAAAATGCTGATGAGGATGAGCACATGGGGGTACAGGATATACACTACTTCTTGGCCTGGGTTGCTGCATCATGGCTCATTTCACAATTATTCTATGAACTTAAATTTACATGTATTTTCTCTAAGAATATCAACCAGCAAAAAATAAAATAAATTCATAAAGATTCTGAATACATGAATAAGGCAAAAGACTGGGAGAAAGAAAAAATCAAAAGTAGAGAGATGGGTTATTGTAACAACTCAGGAGAAGACCTGAGGTCTTGAACAATGACAGAAGAGGGGCAAGGAATGGGTCTGAGAGTTATCACAATAGAGATAGAAGTAATAGGACTTGGTGAATGATTAGATACAATAACAAGGAGAAATAGAAGAAATGAAGATATCTTCAAGATGCTATTCAGGTGACTAGTAGGATAAATATACCATTTAGTACAGAAAGGCAATAAAGTAAGGTGAGAAAGTACATTCAACAGGAGAAAGGTGGTGAAGATGACAGGAACTGCTTGGGCAGTTTTTTTAAAAAAATTCATTCAATCATTCATTCATTCATTTTTGGCTGCATTGGGTCTTCGTTGCTGCACGCGGGCTTTCTCTAGTTGTGGTAAGCAGGGGCTACTCTTCATCATGGTACGCGGGTTTCTCATTGTAGTGGTTTCTCTTGTTGGGGAAGCATGGGCCTTAGGCACACAGGCTTCAGTGGTTGTGGCACGTGGGCTCAATAGTTGTGGCTCACGGGCTCTGGAGTGCAGGCTCAGCAGTTGTGGCACACGGGCTTAGTTGCTCCGCGGCATGTGGGATCCTCCCAGACCAGGGCTTGAACCCCTGTCCCCTGCACTGGCAGGTGGATTCTTAACCACTGTGCCACCAGGGAAGTCCCTGCTTGGCCATTTTGAGTTTAACCCCCTCTCTGTGACACTGTAGAGATACCCAATAGGCTTGAAATACTCGTTTAGAATATAATTCTATTGTAATCATTTCTTTCAAGGCAGCCAAGAAATGTTTTTTTTGAGTAACTCCCACTTACAAGGTACCATGCTGAGAACTGTAAAGGACAAATAAAACATAAGCATCATTATCTTCCCCAGGAAGCTTATACATTAGCCAAGGACATGGGACATGTATAATGGGAATGGCACCTAAATAAAAGGCAAGGATAAATGAGTTACAGAGATAAGTGATAGAGACTTTAGTAGTGGAGGAGGAAGTATGGATGTTTGGATAGATAGATAGATACATACATACGAGAGAGAAAGGAAATCATTTACAACTAGTCTTTTTTGGATCTGTGTCTTGGTAAATGAATAGAGCTTAGAAAGAAGAAAAAAGTCTTTCTAGACAGAGACGGCGCTAAATAATATATTCAGAGGGAGGCTAAGCAGACCAGTCTGGGAAGAATTAGAGGAATGGCAAAGACAACATGAGAAGGGTAGAATGGAGCCAGATATTTTTCATTAGCTGAAAAGGAGATAAGAAAACAAACAGAAGTAAAGAACACAGGTCAGAGATCATGGTACTGCAGTAGTCAAGACAAAAAGATATAAAGACTGGAGGTAAAAATGAAAGTGAAGGAACTGTCTCAAGAAATGTTGTTTAGGAAGAATTAATATACAATAGATGGGTGGGGAGACAAAAGCTAAAGCCACCTCTGAGGTTTGAAGTCTAGACAGCAAGATCCTTGAGACCACTGTGAAAAAGAAGGTAGGCAGGATGGGGAGATTCTGGAGAGGGACAAGAGCTCACTTTTAAGCACTGGGAAGATAATGAGACAGAAGCTGATTAATCAAGCAAAAAAAGCCCAATATGGTCTTGGAACATTAAAGCATCTACTCAGGAAAAAAAACTAGCTCAGCAGAAGAATCAAGATGTGTGCACAGAAAAGTGAAAGCTGAATCTAGAGAAGTTAAAAGATCTCTAATGAGCTTATTGAAAAATCATGTATTAAGTACCAACCACATGTGGTACATCATAAAAGGAACTTTGAGTTAAGAAGGAAGAAAAAGCATTATAGGAAGAAAGTAAAAGAAATTCACAAATTTAACAAGTGACAAGAAATAAACATTTAAAAATTACCATGATTAGCAACTCCCCACTCCCCCCAGCCCTACCCCCCAGCAACCACAGGTATAAAGTTTTAATTATGCAAGCTAAACAGTTTCTAGAGATCTGCTGTACAACACTGTGCCTATAGTTAATAGTACTATATTTACACTTAAAAACCCATTAAGGGGGACTTCCCTGGTGGTCCAATGGTAAAGAAACCACCTTACAATGCAGGGGATGTGGGATCGATCCCTGGTCGGGGAATTAAGATCTCACATGCCACGGGGCAACTAAGCCCGCACTCTACAACTACTGAGCTCGTGAGTCTCAAGTAGAGCCCACGTGCTGCAAACTACAGAACCTATGTGCCCTGGAGCCTGCACTCCACAACTAGAGAAGAGAAAACCCGCACGCCACAACTAGAGAGAAGCCCACGCACCAAAACGAATGATCCCACATGCCTCAGTGAAGATCCCACGTGCCACAACTAAGACCTGACGCAGCCAAAAATAAATAATAAATAAATCTAAAAAATAAAAAAGAAACCCATTAAAGGAGTAGATTTCATGTTGTGTTCTTATCACAATAAAATTTTTTTTTAAGATATGTTCCAAGAAAATAAAAGACAAAAGTCAAAAGCAAAAAAAGAAAAAAACAAAAACAGCTTACCTCAACTGAACAGGAAAATAAGTGATTGAAGGAAGTCTAATACAGCCAAATACAACAGAAATGTCAAGGAGAAATGGACAGAGAAAGGAACTTTAAAATGCCACCGACAATCAGAAAGTCATGGCTGAACTTCAGGAAAGCAGTTTCATTGACGTGAAGTGGATAGAAGCTGTACTGAGAAGGGAGAGTTCTGCACTGGTCCCCGCTACCCAGAGCACTTTCCTCATGGCTGCTCCTTCATCTCCCTCAGATCTTTGCCCAAATGCCATCTTCTGGGTGAGACCTTCCCTAATCCTCCTATTTGAAACTGTATCCCTTCAGCACTCCGTTTCCATCCCCATGCTCTGTTTTCATCACAGCACTTATCACCATGCATGTTATTACTTATATTTGTTTATTTCCATCTCATCTGATATCAACTCCATGAGAGCAGGGATTCATGTCTAGTGTTTATCACTCCCGGGCGTAGAACAGTGCCTGTACAGAGGATGTCCTGAAAACTAATTTGAGAAAGTGTATCAAGACGAAGGTGTAGTAACTGTGTTACATGAAAGGCCAGGCAACACGAGGACAGAGAATGGACACTAGGATTTTGGAAGATGACCTAAACAAGGGCAATTTCAAATGTGCAGTGTAAAAAAAATACCAGGCTGGAATGGGTAAAAGTATTAATGGATAGGGAGGAGGTAAACACAGGAAGTATAAACAACCCTCCTAGGGAGGTCTGCTATATAGAGAAGAGAAAGGAGATGATAGCTAGAGAGATATTTTTGGTTTTGTATTGTTTGGAGATGGGCGATGTTATAGAATATTTGTATAAGGATGAGAATGCTCAAGTAAAGAAGAAAAAGTTTAATAATATAAAATAAGAGGGATAGTTAATAAAGTGATACCCTTGCAGAGTCAAGAGAGGGCAGATTCTGGTGCACACATTTGGGAACGTCACCCTAGCCAGAAGGAGAAATAATTACCCCATTGGGAAAGGCGGTGAGGTCTAGCCTGGATGTAAGTTGACCAAAGATGAGGATATTCTCTTCTGATTCCTTTCTTAGTAAAAGGAGAATTGAGTCTGCTGAAGATTTAAGAAGATATGAAAAAAAAGAAGCTATGAAACAGTTGTCTTGAGCGTGAGAAAGTGAATCTACTAAGGAGATGTATAGAATTCTTAGGTATTATTGAATGCCAATGGGAATTTCGGGGTATGGAATTTTAAGTGAGAACACTGAGCAACAAAATTGTGGATTCTTTCCCAGCTATGTTCAGTTGCACAGGTATAACTGTAGAGTGGATGAAGGGTTGGGTTTAACCACCATGACTAGCAATGTTTTCTACCAAATGATAACATAGTGATGCATATAGTTGTAACCTAAATAAAGAGCAGAGCTCCCTGTGGCCTAGTCTCACCATTTTAGTACATTAACCCACACGTACATAAAGTCTAGTAATCAAAAGGAATTATTTATTCAGACCTCTCAAAGAACACTTGAGAAGATCCAATTCATAACATACAAACACCACGTCCTAATTCTGTTCACTAACTGTCTCACCCAGGGATATCCTTGAAACTTTCCACCACAATTTATTCACAACTCTCCCAACCAACACTTCTGTGACACTTGGTTGGCACCAGCTCTGCTCTTTCATCTTAATTTTCCTTTTCTGTTGTCTTCGTTCCTTTCTACTTCTCTTGAGAAAATCCTGAGCCTTTCCAACAAATTGTCTACCTTTCCTTCTCTTATTCTTCCCTACTAATTATTGTGATAGACAAAATAAATGGAGGGGTGGAGTGGGAAAGATGTAAGAGAGTATGCAGGCCATATAGGCCAATCCAAACTTTTCCATGAAGAGTAGGGACAGGAAAGCAAAGGTAAAAATTCATACATTCATCCCTGTTACATAGCTTTAATTATGTAATTCTTGTGCCAAAGAGCATTGTTTTCAACTCTTGTCTCCATTTCTGGAATATAATATTCAAAAGCAGTAACATAATCTCTGTTGGCCATTCCATCAGAACTTCTACTTTGATCCTTTGTTGAAACAAACAACAAATAAACACAACAACAAAAAAAAACTGGGCTTCAAAATAAACATTTTATGATCAAAACTGAAGTATTAGTTTTTAAGTTCCTTTGTTCAAACTGTATGTATGTTTTTTAGTTCGACTGAAGTAGAGTTGATTTACAATGTTTTGTTAATTTCTGCTGTACAGTGAAGTGATTCAGTTCTATATATATATTTTCTCATGTATGTATGTTTCACAAATGGCAAAAAATATCCCCACAAACTTAACTTCCATAAGAAAAGTAATAGATCACTTATCTTTATTAAATTTCTCAGCAAAAATATATAGTCCTGTAACATCATTTTACTGGGAATTTTTCCTCAGATGTCTTGTGAGTATTTCTATAGTGAAGTCTTAGGGAAATTTCTCTATCCCAGAGCAACCCCTATCTCCTCCCTTTCTTCTATTCAACCATCCCCAGAGACCCTCTTTGCTGTGTCTTCAGCGGCTGACATGACGGGCACTACTTTAGAGGTGCTGCCCTTGTCCTTTCCATTCAAGACTCACTGTGGAGTAGGGTCGAGCCATCCCAACTCGCCACAAATCTGCTGCTTCTAAAGGCAAGGGCTTATTCAACTTTTAGGATTTTGACTGCCATCTACTGTGAAGAAACACACAATAGGTTTCAACAATATAGGTGGTGTATTTGTTTCCTATTGCTGCTGTAACAAATTATCACAACTTAGTGGCTTAAGATAAAGCAAATTTATTATCTTACACTTCTGGAGGCCAGAAGTCTAAAATGGGTCTCACTAGGCTAACAATCAAGGTGTCCTCGAGGCGATGCTCCTTCTGGAGGCTCTAGAGAAGAATCCATGTCCTTGCCTTTTGCAACTTCTAGAGGCTGCCTGTGTTCTTTGGTCACAGCCTCCCTCCAGCTTCAAAGCCAGCAATGGCCAATCTAGCCCTTCTCATGGGGCATCTGATACTCACTCTTCTGCTTCTCTTTCACACATAAAGACCCTGGTGATTACATCAGGCCCATCCAGAAAATCCAGGATAATCTTCCCATCTCAAGTTCAACTGATTAGGAACCCTAGTTCCATCTACAACTTTAATTCCATTTGCTATGTAACATAACATGTGCCAGGTTCTAGGTGGGCCAAGAGGCCATTATTCTGCCTACCACAGATACAAAGATTATAAAATCTAAGAAATCCTTTTAAGTCCTCAAATTCATTTCCTTTAGTTCTCAATTCCCTTGCTGACATAGTAGGTAACTGGAAGTCATCTAAGGCTTCTATGCTCTTCCATTATTATAGAAAATGGAGCTTACCACAGTGCCCTGTTCATGAATAGCCCACATGGACTTCCCTCCTCTGTGATCATTTATCTTCCTTAAATATGAAGCTAAAGAATCAATAAATCCACAATAATAAATGCCTCCTGGTTTCAGTTGGACATACATATGCTGGAAGGCCTCCATAGTAAACGGTACAAATCCAGCCAGGAATGATCTCTTCTGGGCATTCCCTCTTAGTTTAACTATTAACATTGAAAAATATATGCCTAAATACCAATAACACCTATAAGTCAATATGACAGCTTTCCATCAGAAGCAGAAATCTTAATTTGTACCTGGGAACTTTCCAGAACTACTGGACTCATTTTCAAGCAAGTCATTGCCCCCCACTGCCCAGGAAGCCCACATTTCACCCTCCATTCTTTTATTTGTTGGACTGTAAGTAACAGTGACAGCTCCAAAATTTCTCCATACAAACAAGATAGGAGATGTGTTGGCTAGGGAAGCCCTGGCGTTAGGGGCTGTGCACTAAAGCTGCTCTTTGAAGGCGATTATCAGAAAGGACAGTGAAATATCCATTTCTAAGAATGGAGAGAAGCTGAAGAAGCTCATGGAAAGACTAAAGGCATTCACATCCCAAAGGCTTCCTTTTGTTACCAGCAAGGATGGACAATCCATGGAAACTTACATTTGAAAGAGACCTTAGAGACCACTCCAGTCTGGGTCCCAATCCCCTGAACTTCCTCCTCCGAGCCTCTGAGACATGGGTCATCCATTTGCTGCAGTATCACCGCAAACACCACCTAGAACTCACTAGCTCAGAATGGTGAGCATTTCAGCTCTGAGTTCTAAATCTGGGCGATTTAAATTCGGAATCAGGTAATCCTTACTCCAGTCTGGTGTCCTAGTCCTTTCCAGAAACTTAATATCTGATTCCTGTCTCTGAAGTCTCCCTCCAGAGTTTCTTTTTCTTGTCAGTCCTCAACTCCAGTTGGAGATAAATGTCAGAATTATTTCAAGCACAGAAGCATCCCTAACTATCTCTGCAATATATATATATGGGAGGATTGATAGAAGCAGGAACACCTCCCTCTTTTTATATGTGTGTTCTATTTCTGATCACCCAGATTTCAGGTCGGAAAACATTTGGCCAAGGAGCAGTAATGGCTTTAAGTGACTGGAAGTTCAGCCCGCCCTGCTGAAACACCAACAAGGAAACTCAAGATGATTCCTCTGATCAGATAAAAGGCGTTATTCGAAAAAGTGCATGAAATGAGTGTTCTGACAACCAGGGAATTTCAAGAGAATGCGGGAAGTAGTGGGTTTCTCCAAAATCTGCGTTTAGGGGCAAAGTGATGCAGTAAATTCAGAGAATGAGAAGTTCCATGACAAGAAGAGACAGGACGTCACAATGCAGTTCAGTAATTCACTTCGACAAATGCTGTGAATTGGACTGAAACGTGCTGAGCTGCTGTTCCAAGGAGAGAGTAGGAGCTTACCTGTCTCAATTTCTGCTTTCCTGAGCAACCTCAACTATTAGTCTGGGAAGAAAGCTGGACCATCAGACAAAGCAGCGGGAAATGGTGACATCATCATGACTGAAGCAAATGAGTTGAAACTGTCTTGTATCAAAGTAGCTCTTGACTCTCAGATGTGCTAAGGATGCCGAGATAGTGTCTAATCTCTTAGGTTTCCTTGCACCTCTGCCCCTGATACCACTTGAAACCAATTCCACTTCTGACAGAATGTGCCACAATCCCAGGATGGAGGGAATCCTAAAAGTCAGCTGCACTGTCCCTCCCCACCACCTCCTCGCCACCTTGAGGCCTGTCTGTCTGAAACCCACTCTGGAGGAAATTCAGCCCACTTTGGGGCAGTTCTGACTAGGAGACTGCTAAGAAACCTACCTCGAAGATATTAGGCCCAGCTTTGCTCTCCAATCCTTGCCCAGAATATACTGACTCACTCTCCCATATAAATGCCATTAGAATATTTAATGACAATTATGTCACCTGAGTCTTCATTCCTCTAAGGCAAACATCTCCAATTTCCTCAGAATACTGACAGATCCTCTCTCCTTTGTTCTCCCTTTCCTCTGAGCCCTACACTTTCATCAGTCTCCGTCAAGCACAAAGCCAAAAACAATCACCTGATTCCTCAGATGTGGGATAACAATCCCAGAATGAAAGGTGACCATTACCTCCCTACTGAGTGAAACGAGTATATATATATATGAATCAAGGTGTCCAAATTAACTATTTTGGCCAGTACACCAAACTGTTAAATCATATTGTTCTTGCAATCAACTAAAACCACTGAATTATTTTCATAGTGCTGCTGATAAACCAAACATCTTTATCCTGTGCTCATGCAGTCTGCAGCTTATTTGAAGGACATAACTCTAGGTCTTTACCTAAAGAAATTCTTAGAGCTACTTTTGCTTATAGTTTTAAAAAAAATGGAGCTTCCAGTATTTGCATTTTGATAAACTCAAAAACATCTTTCTTCCATCTCCTCATTCATTACTTCTGCATTTGAACTTGTTTCCACAAAGTAAATTAATTCAGATGGAAAGAAATATTAATTTGTTCTGGTAAATGCATTAAAAATGCTGTAATTAATAAGAAAAACAAGCGTGACAAATCTTACCACTGTGTACCACTGTAAAAAATTAGAACTCTGTTAAATTTCACCTTGTTACGTAAAACAATTATTCTACTTATTGGAGACCTTTGCATATCCTGATTTAGGTATGCAAAATATTAATCATCACTTTCAGCTTTGTGTCCAACTCATAAATATCTCCATTAATGGCTAATTTCAAGATGCTGAGAGAAATACAGACTAGATTTAAACTATTAACAGCCCTAAGGCACACTGTTAGCAACTAGTATTGGTTAATATGGCAGCTTTAATTCTCACAACTTGAGTACAGCCTTTCAATTTGTCAAGAGTCCCTCTAGCTCTGGATTATCATTCAGCTTAAGTTTTTCACACTTTACCCCCAGGTGATGAGCTATGGCATCACGTGAAATACTGAAAGGTACATGACCACACTCACTCAGATGTAGAGTGTTTTCATCCAAATACAAAACACAAAACTCAGGAGGCTCTTGGCAATATAACAATAAAGAAAATGAAATGCTTTAGTCAGACCCATGAAACTATTTATCAGGACTCTGCTAAAGTTTCTGGAAGAAAATATTAATAATAATGATAACTGAACCAGTCAAGGTAAAATAGATTGTATTGGCTCATGTAACTGAAAAGTCTACAATAGCCACAGCAGGATTCTGGATTCACAGGGTACCATAAGGACCTAGTTCCTCTCCATCTCTCAGCTCTGCTCTCCTCCATGCTGGCTTCACAAGACGCCTCGGAATCAATTCCTGGTTGAAAAAGCATGTCTCTTTGTGGCAACACCAGCCCAAGGTCTGGGAATAACTTAAATGAGCCAATGACACTGATTGGCCAGATCAACTCACATGCTCCCCTCTGGATTCAGGAGGGAAGCCCTTCCTGAATACAACCTGAGGGAGGCCGTGGGAATTTGAACTACTGTAACCAGAGGAAGGGGCAATGGATGTTGGATGGACCTAAACCTCAAATGGCTACTACGTAAGTCTAATTAAAATCTTACAGTACACTCACCACAGGAGAACACTTTGCCAGATAAAACAGAGAGGTGGACTGCTATCAGTGAGACCAATAGGCAAACGTGCAATGCTTCCCGGCACAAAGATCCGAGAGATCTCTTTCAGATTTGCAAACCATATAACCACATTTTCCATTTTAGCCAGCATAAGTTCCATTCTCACTCAGGGCCAAACTGGCAGTGTATGATGCCAAAGGATTGATTTTGCTGACAGGCAGTTAAAACCCAGTCATATCTGCTTTGCAAAGTACCTTTGAGATCAAAGGTTTAGCTCAGAATTCATGCGGCTGGTCCCCTTATGTATATTAAAAATTTAGGGTGAATTTAATCTTACTCCATGCCTGATTTTTTTGATTAAATTTCTACTGCCTGAGAGTAAGAACCTTAAATTTTTATGTGCAAGAAAACATGTAGTTTTTATATTCCTCTTTTCTACAGATGAAATGTCCTCACTTTTGTCCTTCTTTTATATTCACATCCTTCATATACAACACTCTAAGAAATTTCTGTAGATTTTAAAATCTAAAAAAATTTGATTAAGAAAAAAAAACTCACATCCTAAAACTAATTGATACCAAAAAAAAAAAAAAAAAATGTCAGGCAACTACAGCTTTATAGGAACTCTGAAGACTGATTCTGTGAGTGGATTTCCGGAGGTGGCATACCTGTTTCTCTGAGAGCTTCCTTTTTAAGGAGCATGGGAAGCTATTATTAACACATAGGAAGAATCTATACAGAGTAGATTATGTTAGTCATATCAAATCCAATTCCCTTCTGGAGTGAGGCTAATTTAGCTAGGTGATTTTCTAAATTAAGTTACAGTTGGCTGTTATAGGCTAAAACTTACTCAGTTAAAGATCAGAGCAAACAATAGTTCTCGAAATTTCCTTTTATACATCAGCTCTATCAAGGTGACCCAATATATTCTAGCTATTTGAAATTCACCTTAAATTGCACACAATTCTAACACTAAGTCTTTGGTTACAAAAAAGGTCAGAGTTACCCAGTTTGGGACTCAGGTTCACCAGTGGGCCGTCCTCATTTCCACACCATTAGGGTGACTGGTCCTCCCTTCACTCTCCAAAATAGTCTTCCAGGGTCCCTCTGCTAAAAATCTATACAAATATGTGGACTTGAAGGATAATAACAACTAAGAAAGCAACATTACAATCTATTGATAAAAAACAAAATGGTTTAACTCTAGAGCCTATTCAAACACAAAAAGAAATTACTACAGACAACCATATGCAAATGCTCAATGAAAAACAAAAAATCTGGATACTGTAGGCTAAAGGCTGAGAACCCAGAAATGCATTCCTTTACAGTCTAGTAGAAGAGGCAAGAGAAAAAAATATAAGACAAAGAATAGGAAAGCTTTTATGTGATGTCTTAAAAACAAGGCAGAGACACCAACTGGTCAATAGTTCAAATGAAGAGGAAAATCACTACAAGACGAGAAGACCAAGGAAGATTGCAAAACACTTTACCTTTTTTCACCTGGCTACCCTTTGATGGATTTCTTTAAATCTCAGTTGAAATATGACCCCTTCAGGGAACTTTCCTGACTCCCAGGGCAAATTCGTCTCCCACACCCATTTAACTCCTTCAGTAGCCCATTTTTCTCTTTTGGAGCACGTTTCACAATCAAGACTTCGTAATGAATGGAGTAATGATTTCTTAAAAATATCTGATTACTCTATTGCAAACTCAGTGACTGCAGGGATCATGCTTATTTTCCCAGCACTTACTTGGCTATGTCAATAAATAATCCACTAAGCAATTTTTGAGTGAATAACTGAATGAACCATTCAACTCTCTCATTCCCTAGAAATCGATTCTAGAATAAAATCCTGAAATGTATCACTATTTAGATGACTGGGTGAGGCTGTATTTCTGACACATTTGTCACTAAGCAAATATCTTACATCTCTTCCATTCCAGCTCTGGCAACGTGGACAATTTTGACAACTCTCAGTCCCTTAGAAAAGAGTGAGCATAGCAAACAAGGTAACGTCCATGAAATTCTCAGAGGAGAATAAAAAAGCTATTTAAGGATTAGGAATTATTGGTGCTTTCAGAATAGATGCTTATTTTTGTTTCAGGATTGAGGAGATTAATTTATGAGGAAAGTGATGTTTGGCTGATGCATGAAAATGGTGAAGTGGCTCTGGGGGTCATTTCTCTTCCGCTGTGATGCTCCATTTAAACCTGACCCATGTGATCCCTCACTAATGAATTGCATACATTTGTGCCTAAGTGGCATAATAACAAAATAACTCTAGAAATAATCTTTACATGTACCAGTAAAGCTTAAGTATAAGGATATACAATTCTTTCTTACTGCTTCTCTGCTTGAGTCCCTTATTACTTGGGTAGTAAATACTGTAACCTAATATGGAGAGAAGTTCCCAAAACTGAAAATAGTTGTTCTTTAAAATAGCTTAATGTGTTCTTTGAAACCAGTAATCGGATTAAGCAGCAGGGTTTAAAAGGAGTTATTCACCCTTTAAGTCTAATAAAGAAGTTTGTCTTTCCTACAAAATTAATCTAAGAGCGAATTTTCATCCTTACAAAGGGCCTTTGACTATCCATTCCTTTTTTCTCAAAGTACAAGTTAAAAACTGTAAGTGAAAGATTTTAACCATGTTTATATTACTGTTTTTTCTCTATATACTTCTCCTTTATTTTTGTAATGTTCTGCCACTTTTTATTGGATCAGTAATAAATAAAGTCTCTTGCCATGTTACCAACACAATATCACATATTAATTTATTTACCTTGGTCTTTATTTTTTTCCTAAGGAATGTATACTTTTAGCCAAATGACATGATTTAACTAATGTGGTTTGCTTAAAGTTATAAATTACCATAAACATTTGCTTTGGAAGAATCCATATGAAACTGTATTTCTAAGTGGTTTATGAATTTTTTATTCCCACTAATAGCAAATTTCAGATATACACAAGGGAGAAGGTAACCCACTATCTTAATGTTCTACACGGGTATCTCTAGAGAGTCAAACTTCATAGGATGTCCAAGGTCAAAGGTGAAATGGGCTCAAAGTCTTCACAGTATTTGATTCGAGAGAACATGATCAAGACAACAAAAGAATAACACCTTTTTGTTATTTTTATTCAACATAAAATTCATGAAGAATTTTAGATTCTTCGAGAACCTCTTTAGAGGTGCCAGTAAATCATGCATTTGACATAGTAATTCACAAAGAGGAAAAATATTAAAACGGATTTGGGTCTCTTAGATGATTTACTGTCTTACTCAGACGCAAAACACTCCAAAGATTAATCCTTTGCCACTGAACAAGCCTGCACTTAAATCATCTCAGAGATTTCTAAGAAAGGAGAGTCAATAACTAACAAGGAAACAATACACTCAGCTAAGAAAGTCTTCTGCCCGGACTATGTCTCTCAGTTCATATGTTATGTTTTTTTATGGAAACTGAGAAATGGAAGCTACAGTACATTACTCATATTCAAGTGCAGGAAAACCTCATTAAAACAATTAATCTGAAGAAGAACAATTTAAATCCCAAAATTATTTCCATATCATGATCCACTGAAATATATTTAGTTAATGGGATTTAAATGAGTTCATTATAAGTGCTATTTTTTTCCTGGCCCCTCTTTATTTAAAACGTATTAGATATATATATTTTTTTAATCTTGATGATAAGTTACCTGCATTGCAATGGCAGAGAGAAGCTGATTTATGATTTAGGTTGAAATTATGATAGTTCTTTTTTCTGACCATCAAGGAACAATGATAATACTGGCAACTACCCTATCTGAAATATTTGAATTCAAAAACCCACCAACGCTATCAAACCATCCTCTCTAGTAAAACACTATCATGTAGCTCTGGAAGTTACTACCTGTGCTTTCTTAGATTTTACTACAATGCTGATAAGACTTAGTTTACAAGGCAAAGGAAGATATTCATATCAACAGAGAGCTGATGGTGTCATCATTCACAAAGGCAGGACTCTCAGGTGTGGGGCAGAGGTGACAAGAGCCCGTATGGGATACATCAGTGTGATGTGCCTGCAGGACATCCCCATGCAAGTTGGAACATGGCAGGGAGAGACATATTTGTGAATGGTCTAAATTGGGGTGCCAAGTTTCCAAGACAGAAAAAAATGACAGAGAAAAATACATCAATTATTACATGCAAAGCCACAGTCATGTAAAAAGTGATCTATAGAAATCCCTCATGATTTATGCAAATTAACAGATGACAGAAGTTCAGTCTGATAGTTCAGTCTGATACATATGTATACGCATCTTAGAATCCATGATGAAAGTAGGATTTCCCTCCTTTTGTTCCTTCATCTAATGGGAGGTGACCAGGGACAAGACAAAGAGAAGAGAAATAGAAAAACCAAAATAATCTGCAAATTGGATAATCTCTGATCAGGGTGGGCTGTTATCACAAATCCTTAGATTTAACCTCTCTCTCCTCCAGGAAGTCATACCTATAACAGAGTAACTTAAATGGAAGCAACCCCTGACGGGCATTTGATGTATTTTTCTGTGTTATAAAAGGTAGCATTGTTTATGAAGGCATTCCAACAAATTTGAAAAATCATTTGAAATATGATTCCCTTACCCGTGTGCTTAAGGAATTGTTTTTAAAGGTGAAAGAATTATTTAATATGTCAGAGACTACCTATCATGAGAAGAAAAATAATCCCAATAATTCTTCAAAAATCTCAATTAACCAAATATTTCTAACTACCAACACATCTGTGCCATTTCTCACCTCTCCAATTTTGCCTTTCAATGTGGTAATAGCTGAAAACACAACAATAAATAGAAAACAAAAAAGCTTCCAATATTTTCCCTGGTTGAAGAAAGACTTTCTCTCAGCTGTATATGATCACAGATATTAAGAGTATATAAAAAAGACCTAGTTGAGGGTTAGCTTTTCAGACCCCATTTATTATACACAAGGAAGGATTTCCTGGCTAGGATAGTAGTTATACACATTACTATATGCAATCCCTTTTTGCACAAAAACAAAAGGTCTGGGTCACCACTGAGTACTCTGGGATGAGATGGCAGTGGCAGTAGGTGCGGGTAGTGGGGAGGGAGTACTATATAATTTAAATTCTCTTGTCTGGAGATCCCTTTAATAAATGCTGCCCCTTCACAAGAGGGCTGAACAGAGTTAGGGGTATAATTTGTGTCTGTGAAACGAAATGAAGGGGAACAAACAGTCTAGTTGTGAGATGGTGAGAGGCATCTACATTATATTAATGTTATAATAGAGAGATAATATGCTATGATGGTTCCGTAAAGAAAAAGATCATTGCTGTTGGTCAGAGAGAAAGGAAGCCTTCATGGAAGAGACAGAGATGAGCTAAGGCTCAAGAAAGAGCTGGTGATAAAGAAAGTGTACACCACATTCATGGTAATAGGAAAGATCCAACTTGGCAAGAATGGTATTAGAAAATCACAGGGCAAAAGGTAATAAAGTTGTAAAGGCCAGCATGCCAGGTGAAAGTGAAGGGGACGGTTAACTATAGGTAATGGGGGGGGGCGGGGGGAGAGAGTTAAAAATCCCAGTAGCATGATAACATATGAGCAACTGTGTCTGGGGAAGATGAATCGAATATTTTCCATGCTAGAACGGATGGATAAAGAACATATACACACAATGGAGAAGAATCTGGAGGCTGCTGCTAGGGTGGCAGCAATAGGAATGCAAAGGTAATCTGAAGAAATTTTTAAACTAACATGGAAATGAATTGGACTTGGGAGACAAACGAGGGAACTGAGTCAAGGCAACTTGCAGCTACAGGGATGCAAGCTCAGGTAACCAGACAAATTATGAAGCCAAGGAAAGGGATAAGAAATTCATTTTTATTGGAACCTGCTGAAAGGAAGCAACTCAGGAAAGATGCCAGGGAAGCTAGCTTTGCATGGCCAGGTGGATGAGCGGCCAGTAGTGAATCAAGGAATAGCTAAGAAGTTATGTAAGATCCTTTTCATTGCTATGGTCAAGGCACATAGATGTATCTTGATTTCTATAGCACTGTGGGTTGTATTATTTTCCTTTCCCCCCCATTAATTCTCTAGTGATTAGAGTCTGCGTGGGAACAAAAATTCTATTTTGGCAACCACCTCTGTTATGCCACACAAAGTCAGATTGGTTTATGCATCAAATTACTCTATCACAGACACAGACACAATGAGGGCTTCATCAATTTGGGTCTTCATTTCATTTTTTCTTTTCAAAAGCTCTGTCCACTCATTGCAGCATCAAATAACAACCCTCCCAGTATTGCGCCGTGGAACAGAAAGGGAAAACGTGTTTCAATACAGTCTAATCCCTGCTGTAACAAAAGCAGAGAACATTATCTGTGACTCCAAACTAAAGGAAAAGAACATCTATTTCAGATCCTACGTACTACAAGTGCTTGAATAAAAGCCAAACACGTGAAGAATATGTATGCGTGTAGGTATAATATACATACGGAATAAATTAAAATATTGTATGTGAGGGGAAATGGGGTAAGGCCAGTACAAATATTAAGGTTTAAGTGGGGTTTTTCTTTGGTTTGTTTCAAGTTGAACAGAAAGAAAAGGTATTGTTTTCCTTTTAATTAATTTGTATTGGAGTATAGTTGCTTTACAATGTCGTGTTAGTTTCTGCTGTACAGCAAAGGTAAGTGAATGTATACACATATCCCCTCTTTTTTGGATTTCCTTCCCATTTAGGTAAGTGTTTTAAATGAACGAAAAGAAGACATTTCTGACTACCTTTCGCCACCGAAGCATAAACTTGAACTGAACTGTGCCTTTATCTTCCTTCAGCTCCTCAGTTCTGGGTTCAGCATATTTCCCTTCCTTCTCCAACCCTGCTTTAGCATTCTTGGTTATTCAGTGACTCAGGCTTATTTTCCTTCTTTTCCAGACCGGCTCCTCTTAAAATCCCACATGCAGCTGTTTAGAAAGGATGGGTGCTTCATTCTCTCCTAGCACTGTCTCTCCGGTTATCCCCAGACCATCCATCCTCATCAGCATCCCTTCAGCGTAGACAAAATGCAGATTCCAAAGCACAGCTCAAGTCTAATGGAGTTGGACTTCTCACCCCTTCCTGTACCTCATACTTTTGGGTGAACTTCTTTCACCTCTCGAAATTCCCTTGTATTTTTTCTTTACCCCAACTCAAACTGCATCAAGTTGGGTAGGAGTGGAGTGCGTCTTGATACAAACCCTACCCATATGGGATGCACCTACCTAAGGCCATCTCTTAACTATGGCAAGTATTTTATTTACTCAATCACAAAATCAAGTGAGTACTCGACTCAACTATTTCTTTAATAGTTAAACTCAAGATCTCTTCAATTGCTAGTGAGGTCATAGCTTTTTCCAGACAAGAGGTGTCCACCATGGGTCCAAGAAGCAGATCTCTTTCGTCATAACAAAATGTAGATGACTTCAAGACTAATTTGGGCAACTGTGTCAAGCAGATGAGTGAATAGAGATGACAGTTAACATTAATTTGTGCTTTGAGATAAAAATCAACAAACATTTACTGAATATCAATTCCATACAAGGAACCATTAAATATTCTGTAGGATACTTATAGATCAAGCATCTAGTAACTAATTTGGGAAAATAATGCCAATATACAAATGATTAAATAAGATTTCAGTTTAAAACTGCAGAAGGTTTGGCACAAAACTGTATAAAATATGCCTGCCAACTGGAGCAATCCAAGCTCAGAGAAGACATAATTCAATTCACCCTGAGATGTCAGCAAAGGTTTTACAGAGGAGATGAGATGTGAACTAGGATTAATTGGGTCTACACAGGTAGAAAAGAGAGGGACAGGGTTTAGCAAGGTGGGGGAACGAGATGATGTGACAAAAAGACAGAAATGGCAAAGCAAAAACCATTTACTGGCAAAATGGAGTAAACCAGAGGGGCTGGAGTAGAAATTCTAATCAGAGGAAATGCAAGAGAAAGGCTCAAAACTGAGGAAAGAAAGGAAATAGATTAGTGGTTACCTATAACAGGTTGGGTAGTATAGGGAATGGCTGCTAATAGATATGGAGCATCTTTTGGGGAGTGACAAAAACTTTAAAACTAGAATACAATTGTATAACAAATATTATAAATGGTCAAGTATTAAGGTACAAGAATGCTATCTCAATAAAGCTGTTTTTATAAAAGGGAGGGAAGATGGCCTTGACGATCATTGTCATTAAAGGATCTTCAAAGTTATCTCTTATATAATTATTCCAAAATCTAACAAATACCTCTGCATATACCAAAAAATGTGTGACCATCAGTGTTCCTTAACTCTACTCCCTGGCAATCTTCACAGAGTATAACCTTCCTTCTCTTCCCATGTTCTTGTTTATTCCAAAGTATGGACTTGGCTAGCATTCATCACAGCTTTGGGAAGAGCAAATTATATTAGTTACATCTGGTTTTCTCATAGTGGAGAAATGACCGAGTTCCCAGTGTATCTCAATAGTCTGCTTTTAGCCCATGGGATTTTTCCATCAAGTTACAAACATGTGTCCCTAAATTCATTCTTTCTTTTGCTATACAAATAGCTTAAAGTGGCTAGTGATTGGTGGATCCTAGGATATATTCAATATATTCCATCTAGCTCTACCGCCTACATTAAAAAGAACAAAAGTGACACAATAAAAATAGCTTAACTACATTGTTATTAGTATGCGCTAAACACTTTCTATAGATTCTCCTCATCAGATCCTCACCACGATGCCATGATACAGGTTTAAGGACCCCCATCATGTAAATGAAAAAGTTGAGGCTCAGAAAAGTATGGTAATTTTCCCATCCACTAGGAGGTAGTTCAAGAAGGTCCATCTGACACAAAGCCTATGACGAAAAGTTCCAAAGGGAGAAAGAGTAGAATTGTGCATAAGTACAAACATTAGCTGAAGTTAGAACATAGACAAGAAGGTAGTTTTACATCTGAATCACTGCTCAAAAATCTTTGGATGATTTAAGTCTGAAAAGGAGCCCCTAATTGTCTTTTGACATATGAGCCTATTCTCATAATCATAGTCTGCATAAATACTGCAATTTTATCTTGAAAGAATATAAACATCTTTTACATTCATCTTAATTTTAAGTTTCTTGAAAGTTCTAGAAATAATGAATTGTAAGTGAGTATTAGCCTGTCTATCCACTAGCTAAAATTATCATGTGCTTTAAGAGTAAAACTCAAAATACATATGATTTAGCATTTTTATAGAATGGACTGGTAGAAATTTTGAGCTAGGATAAAATGATTATAATTTAACATGCACCCAGAAAAAAAAAAAAGGGAAATTACATGTTAAAATACTAAAATGGCTTAGGAATGCCTAATTTCTTTTTGTTACACTATATTTATTTTCTAAAGTTAATGCTGACCACTAATCTCTTTTTATTAAAAATGAATTTTCCCTGGTACATATACAACTGTTGTCTATCTTCATCTACAGAAGATGCTAAGATTCCTGCATCTTGCCGGACAAATAAAAATTCTGTGGGTGTACAAATTCATTTGGCAATAATTTTTTGATGCGAAGATAAAGCAGTGAAGTTATCCATGTTTTAGTGTAAAACAATGAAAGATATAAATTTATTTTTACTGGAAATGAGAGAGTGTTCCAGAGTTCTGCACAATCCATTAACTACTATACCTAAACAAAGTCTTTATAAATGTTATGTTTCTCATTTTATGATTTTATAGCTAATGTGTTTTCAGCCGAGAATAATGTGGGGATTAGAAGAGAGTTCAATACAGATATGTGGCAATGCAGTAAGTATAGAGGTTAATGAATTTCTCAGTGACTAGAAAACAATTATTGATCACCAATTTTTGGAAAGCTTTAAATCGAAATTTTTACTACAAAAAGTTACTAAAAAAAAATTCAAAGGAGCTAGATAAAAGGTTTTGAAACTAATAAGATATTGATTTTTCTAACTTTGTATGCAAATTTTTGGATTTAATAGCCCCTAATTTAATTAGACTAATGCCTTTTGCGAGGACTGGCTTGTAGAGAAAGGCTACCTGACAAACTGTCTGAATTTGTGAACTGATGTATCTCCAAAGAGGGGAAAATTAATACACCTCTAGTTTGGGAAACTCAGTTAACAGCATAACCCAAATAACTATGGATTTGGAAGATCCATGTAGTTTTATACCTGTTTCTTATTTACTTGCCACTTGAGGTCAGTAGAAAGGATTAGGAATTGGTTTAAAATTTGATCAATTAGGTCCACTACCAATTAGATTAATACAATTCAGCATTAGAATATGAAAGAAGGGTGGGCACTCCATTTCTATGATAATGCTAAATGACTGGGGGTGGGGATGGGTAGGGGAAGCAGAGAAAAAAGGGTAGAGACAGAGAGAAAGATATTGATTACAGAAATGAGACTCATGTAATTAACATCTATCAATAATAAAAAATCCAGGAGTCTCTTCACAAATTAAGGATTTTTTTACGACAGCTACTAGGTAGCAGTCACAGTAGATCTGAATTTAGCTTTTTTGTTTTCTGAGTCTAACCTATTTAAGAATGTATAAAACGGGGGGAGGGATAAATTAGGACTATGGGATTAACATACACACACTACTATACATAAAATAACTAACCAACAAGGACTCACTGTATAGCACAGGGAACTATACTCAATATTTTGTAGTAATCTATAAGGGAAAAAAATCTGAAAAAGAATATATATACATACATATATATGAATCACTGTGCTAACATAACATTGTATGTCAACTATATTTCAATTAAAAAAAAACAAGGCATGGGAAAAAGAATAAAGTCTATCTTTGTCAAAAAAAATATATTAAAGAAAAAATGAAGTAGTTGAGTGCTAAATAGAAATAAAATAGGCAAGCTATAAATGAAGTAATTACCTCCTGAATAAAGTCTGCTATTAAGATACTCCCTGAGTGACAGAAACCAGATTCACAAATATTACTTGTCCCTTCTTTTAATCATTCGCAGCACCACCAACGCTTTACCTACACCCCAGTCAGCCCTTCTGCCTGTGGTGTCCTCCAAGCTTCTCTGGAACATTACCACCCCCTGGTGGCCAGAAAGGGGAACTACTGATCCCTCTTGCTCACTTACCACCTTGCTTCTCCCCCAACTCTAAGTATTCACATTGTACCTTCACTGTTTCTATACCTTCCAAGAAATTCCACCTCAAGGAATCAATGTTCAGATTCATTCATATATCCAAGTATCCATTTCTTCAACTTCTATATCTCTTCCAACTTTTAGTAAATTCTTTAGGAAAATAACTTTCTACCTTTCTCCTTACCCTTCTTTCTATCTCACTCTTTGATCTCCATAATGAGCTAAAAGTGGATCAATGAGTTTAGGGTTCAGGTAAATCATCACTAATAAGTATATTACTTCTGGTGGTAGGACTTTAGAAAATTATACCAAAGAGACATAAATGGGATATAACTATTTCAAGAAAAACGTTACAAATGTAATTGAAATAAACATCAGAATTAGTACTCTCTACATCAAATGTAATCTTTAAAAATCTTAGAGCCAGTAAACCTACATTAAGTGTAATTGAAAAAAAAGCAGAATTATTAGTCATTAAATAATTTGAAAAGTGTCTAAAATGTCATTTGAAAACTCCACTACTGTTTCCCGCACCTGGTAAAACATTTTAACTAAATATACCTATATACTATAAGTGTTGTATATTAAAAGCTAGTCCTAGTTTAATTCTGCTGCTTTTTGTTTTGGGCAACAACACACTCTGCTTTTTTTATTATTAACATGGAATATTTTATAGACCATGAAATGAATAATATAGACTTTTTTTTTGGCTAGTGCTTGACTCAACACTCTTTGTGACACTTTTTCTAGACAGAAAAGCTTTCCATGTTTCATACCACCGAGAGTCACGTGGACGTGGAGAAGAAAATATCACCTTCCTACAGCACAGGCCAGAACTACAATGACTGTGTTTGCTGTGAATACACCCTAGAATCATAAAAGAAAGACCAGGAAAGTGAAATTAATTAGTCTTTAGTTCGAAGAGACTCTCCACCACCACGACGATAGGCGGTCTCATAAAGAAAAAGGTATGATGGTTTGGAACTAAATTTAGGCTTCAATTCTCAATCTATCATGTAAGTAGCTATTTAACCTTGACCAAACGGCTAGGTTTTCTGAACAATGATTTCCTCATCTGCAAAATGTGGCTGTAAGCACCTGAAACTAACACAACATTGTAAATCAACTATACTTCAACTTTTTAAAAAATGTGGCTTGTAAGGCTTATATTCCTAGGCCTGTACTAATGTTTGCATGTACGTGTGCACACATACTTATACACATGCATACACGCAAACACACACACACACACGTATTTCCCTCCAACCCCTTAATTATTGATCTTCTCACTACATCTTTCTGCATTGGCTTCACTTTCTCAGATTTGCTCTCCCCTGAAGCTGTAACAATACTGGCAGACAGATCTGGTCTTATATCTTTATGGCTTCATGGCCAGAGAGAAATAGGACTTTTCCTAACTAGAATAACCTGAAAAAAATCTGGGAAAGCACTCTTATTGGCCTACAATGGGTTAAATATTCATGGCTAGACAAATTACCCTACCCCAGGGAATGCACTAATATATTGAACCAGCTTGAGCAGGACTTAAGGGGCACGAGGTCTCAGCCGACAGAGGCTGGGCGGGCCTCCTGAGCAGACATAGGTGCTGGTCTGTACGAAGACCATGTTGGCATCTTGGATTCCTCATTTTCTAGTATTAATATACTCTTTCATTTTTAAACTAATTACTCACTATTCACTCCGCAAATAATTCTATCCGCCTGAATGACGGCAGTAGTTTTCTAGCTGGGTACCACCTCTAGATTCATCTTCCCCCCACTGTCCTTTCAGATAACTTCCAAGTTCAAGAACCAACAGTGGTTTTGTGTGGCCTGTCATCAAAGAGCAAACCTCTGCCATATAGCCTTAAAGCCCCTTCAGTGTCTGGCTGCCCCTTATCCAGCCATCCTTATCTGCCATCCTTATTCATTAAGAGGAACTGTTCTTCTCAAATACTTCATATTCCCTGTCATGGCACAATCATTCTCCCCCAGGCCTCTGATTATGCTAATCTCATTAGCTAAACTCGTCTACTCTTGCATTTCCAAATCCCACTCATCTATTACAAACAAATATTCCAATTTTGTCCTGTTTTTATATGCAATTCATACTGATCCTGCCCGCCCTTGAATTCTTACAGCATCCAAATGGATTCAATTATATAACAATTTATTACTTCCTGTTTGTTTTGCAATCTCTCTGTTTAGGTTATAGGTGCTTAGAGAGGACAGACATATCTCAGAGTTACCGCCCTCTGAGATATCTTCCTTAGAGACACTGTCCTCACAGCGCCGTGCATAATGAGCACCACCAACAAATACTTGATTTTCATGCCGTTTGCAAACAAGAGAACTTCAATACCCTAAATAGTTAACCCTAGGATAAAAACAAACAGAATTGCCCTGTGATTAAACTCATCTGTCTCATTTCTCTGTAGCTGTCATGAAAATGCTATGCTTCTAATTCAACATTTAGGTCCAATTCTGCTGCTAGATAAAGGTCATCTTCAGATAGGTCATATGATATCGGGGGAGTCAGAAACTGGAAATTTGCACATGTTTACAACTGTTTCATCGCATGCAACTCTCCCACAGGGGAGACCCAGTACTCTGGTACACAAATAGGTCAGCAGTCTGCCATGTGGACATCAGCAACCATCTCATAAATACATCTGAAAAGTTTATCTCCTGAATCTTAAGTAGCCAATTCATCCTTGCATCAAGCTGACAAGAAAAACACCAGTTCTTCATGTCTTAACTGAACTGCTGTCAGTGGTTGCTATTTTCTGAAGGAGTGATGAAAACTTTCCAACTGAGTTGCTTCTTATGCTGCCATTTCTCTTTTTTTTTTAAACCTATGAATTCACAGAATGTAAAATTTACTAGAAATTAGATGCAAACACCTGACATTCTGAAGCAAAGAGATCAGACCAACGACCTTGTAGAAAAACAAGACGTATGTACTGATTTATTTAAGTAGAAAGCCACAGAAATGGGGAGTCAAATCGGGAAGGGATCAGGAAAGTAAGCAACTGCTGATTTACAGTGATAAGTATTTCAAACCCAAATTGAATAAACTAAAGCAACCATCTGTTTTATAAACTGAAATTATTAATTTTTAGTAAATCTTCTGATGGGGCACTATTTTTGGCAGAGCATTAATTTCTAAGAAACAGAACAACAGGCAATCCAGCACATTTCATAAAGGATAACTACATTTCCCAGTTATCCATCTGGGTCTTCTTCATTTCAGCGGTTTAATTAAAACTCAACGGTATTATCAATCTGTTACATTTTTCATGTTGATGGTTATTACATTTACAGTGCAGCAGGAGTACAAATTAAAGTGAGAAGATGATAAATCTCATCTCCAAATTTCATTTCTGTTTTTCTAGTAACTAACACTCTGGTAATATTTTTTAGCTCACTCAAGTTTATAGAACAATTTCCATTATTTTTTATGATTAAAATAAAGGGAAAAAAAGAGATGCGTGATTTTTTTCCACAGCTTTTTTCTTTTTGTATGCATTATATTTTCTCACTCTTCTATCAACCCACTCTATAGATTTATTTGAGTTGGGCGCCTCGAAATCTGTAATAAACTTGTTTTATGACTTTCTTTTTAAAAACATTTGGGTTTTTTCATGAATGAATCTTTTAATATTAGACTTACTCAAATTGAAATAAGAAGCATACCATTCAATTATGAATTCTGGGGATGTAAATTCGTATGTAAAATATGGTTATTTTCTGTTTAAATCATTAACATAAACAAATGACTACCTTTTCATATCAAGAATGCCTCTTCAAACCTATACCATTAAATATATATTCTCTGAGTTATACCAGAGATATAATCATACACTCTTGTTTATAGATGATTGGAAATTGGTTTAAGATAATGCCAAACATAGGATGCAGTGGGTTATACTGGAAAAAAAAAAGTGCTATACAAATGCTTTCAAAATATTAAAAACTATACAACTATATGCAAAGTTGTAAAAAATCAGATTGAGGCTGACTTTCAGAAGAAAAAGCATATATACAAAATACCTCTCCCACCTCCCTCCCTCCTGATCTCCAGACCTGGAGAGGATGCACATGATAAGAATGGATATAATCCAATGTGTCTTGATAGACAATCAAAAGGGCTTTAACTTGGGGACCACCTGTTAAGAAACAATTGTTTTGAAATAACTGGTGTCAAAAACTGATCTGGAAAATCTCCACTCCTCGGGCTTCCCTGGTGGCGCAGTGGTTGAGAGTCCGCCTGCCGATGCAGGGGACACGGGTTCGTGCCCCGGTCCGGGAAGATCCCACATGCCGCGGAGCGGCTGGGCCCGTGAGCCATGGCCGCTGAGCCTGCGCGTCCAGAGCCTGTGCTCCGCAACGGGAGAGGCCACAACAGTGAGAGGCCCGCGTACCGCAAAAAAAAAAAAAAAAAAAAATCTCCACTCCTGTAAACATTCCTGGATTCCTAAGCATTGGTTGTGCACTATCAATGTCTGCCATCAGTCAGTCTTGAATACCTACAGTCTCCTTGTTTGGACCAAGGTGGATTTCATTCCCTGGAGGCAAAATTTACTTGATTCAGTCAACCTTTCTCAGAAGGAAACACCCACTCCTCAAAAATGCTAATGAAATGCCCTGCAGTTTGACAAACTTAAGCCCTTTGAGACGTACACAGACAAAGGTAGCTTTATTTGTTCTGCAGTTTGAACAAGGGCTCCATCCCTGAAGCCAGTTATTTAATAGGGATCCCATAACATTATCTAAATGTCAAAACATGTATGTTCTAGTACAGTGACAGTAGAAGAAAATCTGCTTGTTAGTATTCCAGAAGTCAATTTGCCTGAAACTCAAACCATCTTAGGCAACATAACAATAAAAAGACAACTCCCCTGGAAGTCAGCATAGCTGGGTGCCCAACTATGGTAGGCCTATTCTCACCAAGTGTGAATGTGTGTGAGGTGGGTGATCAGGGTGGAGCTCACACAGCAGGTAATGTTTTGGCTGGTCTTAAAGATTAAAACAAGTTAATTATGTAGTGATAAGACAATCGGAAAATGAAGTCAAAACAGAAGTCAGAAATTGGAATGAAGGAGAAGGGCGGGAGGGAATAGGAGGTGGAAGAGAAAAGAAAGAGAGGGCGAGAGGGAGAGTCAAAAAAAAAAAAAAAAACGACAAAGAAGAGAACTGTATTTTCCTGGAAGGACAAGAAGTTCCATACTGCTCAAAATCGTATGTGATGAAAGACAGAATATAAAACTGAGGCAGAAGACACATTATAAGGAGTATAATACTGTACAAAAGAATTCAGGTTTTATCCTAAAACTGGTAGAGAATTACTAAAGGATTTTAAACAGGGAATTGTTAGAAACAGGTTTGCATTTTATGAAGATCACCTTGAACCAATTCAAAACTTAGAGACAAGGAGGCCGTTTAAGAATGATGGGATAGCAATGCATTTGAGAAACAAGGAGAAATGATGGGAATATTTAAGGCACAGACAAGGGTAAGGGACTTAGTGAGTGGTGGGCTGAGATGAGTAATTGTCTATTAATACAGCCAGCATGACTGAGAAGATCTCACAGAAATTCATAGAAATGGCAAGTGGAATGGACAGAAGAGGCCCTCAGAGCTGCTGAGAACAGGTGCTGATGAACAACAGTTTGGACCAGCTGAGTATGAGATGACTGAAGCATCCAGGGAGATCTGCAGGCCAAAAACATGTCTGGATTTCAGAAGAAATTTGGATATACTCTGTATCCCAAATGAGTATTAAAAATGTAGATGTGCTTTTGAGTGCAAGAGCTCAAGTAAAGTGAGCACAGATAGAAGAGAGGTGAAGGCAAATCCCTGAGGAACAAAGACACTAAAGGGCAAGTAAAGGAAATGAGCCTATCAAGAAGAATAAAGGAAGGGTTAGGGTTGTAGGAAGAAAACAAGTAAAATGTTTTCAAGAGAGGAAACAATTTCCAGGAAGAAGATACTCCAGCAGTGTCAAATGCATTAAGAGATGTCAAGGAAGGTTGACCAACATGTCTGTTTGATGATCTTTACAATCCCGACTTTATACGGGAGGTATTATCATTATTGTTGGTATCCTTCCTTTAAATGAAGAAAATAACGGCCCTAAAGGTTTATGTAACTTGTCCAATATCACAAAACAAGTGACTGTTAGAGAATTTTGAATCCACACTGTTCTTGTATCCAAGCTCACAACCTTTCACAGCCTTTCACAATTTGACTGTAGAAATTCCAGGAGTAAATAGATATAAATTAAGGTAAACTAAGAGGAGCAATTTTTAAGAGATGAAGAGAAAGCCAGACAGACAGACAGAGCCAATATAGAGTAGGACTTCTTATTGATGCAAGTTAATGGAAAGAGATCATCAGGATAAAGAACCCAGGGGAAGGGATGAAACCATAGTAGTAGAGGGATCTACCTGCCTCAGATGTGGGAGAAAGGAGGGAAAAACATACACATAAGCAAATGCAGTGGCAAGAAGACTGTAAAAGTGGACAGATACTTGGCCTAAACTTTTTTCTTATTGTTTGTTCGTTTTCTTGGTGAAGTTGATAAAGAAGCTATTTGCAGAGGGGAAGGTGACTGAGACTATTAAAAGAAACTTAACATTCTGTCTACCATTCCTAAATTATTTTACACTTTTAAAGGAGTATTGTCATATTCCTTTCCTTCTCTAATAATGACAACAAATACATGTGTTGTGTGTTTTGGAGGGAGGAGAAATCAAGAAAATTGTGTCATCAAATTTTTTTTAATGTGTAAATAGTAAAGAGATTGAAATAGTAATCAAAAACTCCCAATAAAAAAAAATCCCAGGATAAGATGGCTTCCCTAGAAAATTCAACTAAACATTTAAAGAAGAATTAACACCAATCCTCCTCAAATTCTTCCAAATAATTGAAGAAGAGAGAACATTTCCAAACTCATTCTATGAGGCCAGTTACTCTGATATCAACACTAGCCAACGACACAATAGGAAAAGAAAACAACAGATCAATATCCTTGATGAATATTAATGCAAAAGTCCTCAATAAAATACTAGCAAACCTAACTCAACAGCAATTAAAGGACTAAACACCATGATCAAGTAGGATTTATACGTGGAATACAAAGAGAGTTCAACATACAAAAATCAATCAGTAAAATACACCATTTGGCAAAACGAGGCACAAAAACCACATGATTATCTCAAATGATGTGGAAAAAGCATTTGACAAAATTCAACATCCATTTATTATAAAAACACTCAACAAACTAGGAATAGAAGGAAACTATTTCAACATAATAAATCCATATATAAAAAGCCCACAAATAACATCATACTTGATGGAAAGACTGAAAACTTTTCTTCTTAAATCAGGAACAAGGCAAGGATGCTCACTCTCACCACTATTATTCAACATAATACTAGCAGTTCTAGCCAGAGCAATTAGATAAGAAAAAATAAATAAAAGGCATCCAAAGTGAGAAAGCAGTGAGATTATCTCTGTTCACAGACAATATGATCCATATGTAGAAAACTCAAAAGATTCCACCAGAAAAATAAGACTGTTACAACTAATAAACAATTTAAGCAAAGTTATAGGATACAAGTCAACACACACAATTCAGTTGTGCTTCTATATGCTAACAATGACCAATCTGAAAAGGAAATTAAGAAAACAATCCTATTTACTCTAGGACATCATAAAGGATAAAACACTTAGGAATACCCCTAAACAGGGAGGTGAAAGATGTGTACACTGAAAACTACAAAACATTGTTCAAAGAACTCAAGGATGGTACAAATTAATGGAAAGATATCCCATGCCCATGGATTGGAAGACTTAATATTGTTAAAATGTCCATACTACCCAAAGCAATCTATAGATTCAATGCAATCCCTATGAAAATTCTAATGACTTATTTTATAGAAATATAAAAAACAACCTAAAATCCATATGGAATCTCAAGGGACCCAAAATAGACAAAACAATCTTAAAAAAACAACAAAGTTGGAGGCCCCATACTTCCTGATTTCAAAACATAGCACACAAAGCAGCAGTAATTAAGACAGTAAGAGACTGCCATAAAGACAGATATTTGGACAAACAGAACAGAATAGAGAGCCTAGAAATAAACTCCTGCATATATGTCCAGATGACTTTCCACAAGCCAAGACTACACAATGGGGAAAGGACAGTTTGTTCAAAAAACGGTGCTGGGAAAACTGGATATCCACATGCAAAAAATGAAGTTGGACACTTACATTATAACCATATACAAAACTTAACTCAAAATGGATCGAAGACCTAAATGCAAGCACTAAAACTGTAAAACTCCTAGAAGAAAACGTAGGAGGAAAGCCTCAGGACATTAGATTTGACAGTGATTTCTTGGATATTACATCAAAAGCACAGGCAACAAAAGCAAAAATAGACAAATGGGACTATGTCAAACTGAAAAACTTCTGTGCATCAAAGGAAACAACAGAGTGAAAAAGCAACCAACCTACAGAATAGCAAAAATATTTACAAATTATATATCTGATAAAAGGTTAATATCCAGAATATATAAGGAACTTCTACAACTCAACAACAACAAAACAAATTTGATTTGATTTGATTTTAAAATGGGCAAAGGACTTGAATAGATAATTCTAAAAAAAAATTATGTATGAATGGCCAACAAACATATGAAAAGATGCTCAACATCACTAATCATAAGAGAAATGCAAATCAAAATTACAATGAGGGGGCTTCAAAAAAAAAAAAAAAAACACACTACAATGAGATATCAGCTCACATTCATCAGTATGGCTACTATCGGAAGAACAAAAAGTAGCAAGTGTTGGCTAGGATGTGGAGAAACTGGAACCCTTGTGCACTGTTGGTGGGAATGTAAAATGGAGCAGCCATCATGGAAAAGAATATGCGGGTTCCTCAAAAAATTAAAAATAGAATTACCATATGATCCAGCAATCCCACTCCTTGATAAATATCCAAAGGAATTCAAAGCAGCAACTTGAAGAGATATCTGCATATTTGTGTTTATCACAGAATTATTCACAATAGCCAAGAGTTGGAAGCAACCCAAATGTCCATCAGCAGATGAACAGATAAAGAACATGTGCTATATACACACAATGGAATAGTATGCAGCCTTAAATAAAAGGAAATCTTGTCATATGCTACAACATGGATAAACTTCACAGACATTTTACTAAGCAAAATAAGCCAGTCACAAAAGATAAATACTGTATGATTCCACTCATACAAAATAACTAAAGTAGTGAAAACCATAGAAACAGACAATAGAAAGGTGGCAGGTTGCCAGGGGCTGAAGGGAAGAGATTGGGGAATTACTGTTTATTGGGTATAGAGTTTCAGTGTTGCAAATGAAAAAGTTCTGGAGATCTGTTGTACAACAACGTGAATATACTCAACTCCACTCAACTGTACACTTAAAACTGGTTAAGATGCTAAATATTATAGTATGTGTTTTTTACCCCAATAAAAAAAATTAGAAAACAAAACAACCATGGGTCCATGTGAACATATAGAGGAATGGCAATTAGGGTGAAAGAAGGGTTATAGGGCAGCAACTTTCTCTGATGTGCAAATAAGGGGGTTAAAAGTTTGGCTTTGGTGTTCTACTGAAAAGGTAGGCTATGGCTAGCTTGATAAAAATAGAAACTAGTCATGGAAAATAGGGTAATACATGGTTTTATTTTAGAAAAATATAATTCAGTCAAGGTTAGCTACTTTAAAAGTTAAATATAGCAAACAACAGTTCCTCAATCAAGTACAGCAAACAGAATGTATATCTCATCTCTATATTTCCAGCTCACTGGAGAAATTGAAAATGGAAACATATAGAGATAAGGAAGCTTATTACATTTTTTAGGCATAATTTCTGGTTGATAGGCTGAAAAGATTATCAACTGGAAATTACATCATGGCCAAATAAGTGGATATTCACCTCCAAAATAATGTAGCTTGTTAGATACACCTCCCTTCTCCTTTCCACTACCTTCAGAGAGCTGGAATTGGCAAGATTCTTAGCCTAGAGAAATTGATTAAGGGGAGGAGAGAGTAGGAAGGGCATGGTTCCCATAGAATCTGGTGAGGAAAGAAAGGCTGAACTTATGATATATAATTATATAACATATTATAATACTGTATGCCATTTATCCCATCTGGTCTGCGAATTGCTGCAGTAGCCATCCACTCTGAGTTCACACAGTGGACCAGGCAGCCAAGTGGGAATTAAGGAAAAGTTGATGCCAGACACAGTCACCTTGGACTTGGCTGCTCAGGTCCATCAGAGGCGGGGGGCAGGTACCTGAGAACCAAGAGGACAGGCAGTGAAGGAGAAATTAAAGAATATTGCAGAAAACAACCAGGTCCTACTGTATAGCACAGAGAACTACATTCAGTATCCTATGGTGGGATTCCCTGGCGGTGCAGTGGTTGAGAATCCACCTGCCAGTGCAGGGGACACAGGTTCGAGCCCTGGTCCGGGAAGATCCCACACGCTGCAGAGCAACTAAGCCCGTGTGCTGAGCCTGCTCTCTAGAGCCCGCGAGCCACAACTACTGAGCCTTTGAGCCACAACTACTGAGCCCGTGTGCCTAGAGCCCGTGCTCCACAGCAAGAGAAGCCACTGCAATGAGAAGCCTGCGCACCACAACAAAGAGTAGCCCCTGCTCGCTGCAAGTAAAGAAAGCCCACGCGCAGCAACAAAGACCCAAAGCAGCCAAAAATAAAATAAAATAAATAAATTTATTTTTTAAAAATGCTATGATAAACCAAAATGGAAAAGAATATAAAAAAAAGAATGTGTATATATGTATAACTGAATCACTTTGCTGTACAGAAGAAATTAACACATTGTAAATCAACTATACATCAATTTAAAAAAAAGAATATTGCAGAGAACACTGGGGCCTTTTATTCTTTTGCTAAGGTGTATGAAAGCATACCTGAGATTAGGTAATAAAAACTAAAATGAAACGAATTCTAAGAAGCACAAAAGCAAACCCAGGCTTCATCTTCTCCAACCTATGTTTACAGCTTGAGAAGCTTCTAAGTATAGGAGCCATTTCCCTGCAAAGTGATAGCCAGTCAGGAAGATAAGGGACATCTGAGTTCTCCCAGTGTAGGGACAGGGTGCAATTTGGCCCAAAGGCTCTATTGACTACAACCACAGTGCTCTGTTTTGTAAATAATGGTTTGCAAAAACAGAGGCTTTATAAATTCCATTATCTAATGATTTTCCATTAACATGCTAATTAATTCTATAATTAAGAAAACATGAAGAAACTTAAAAGCCTAGAAAATCAAGGAAATGCTGAACTGAAATTGCCATCCAGTCCTTAAGACAGTACTGCCAATAGTTAGTAACATCTGGAACAAATTCCAAGCATTTTATCTTCGTTATCAAACTGTGCTTTCCACCTTCCTTAGCTTAGTACTCTTACCTGGCCTATTGTCTGACCTTACAAGAGAAATAAAATCCAGTTTATGCTATATATCAAAGTAGCCTTGCACATAAGTAGAGTAAGATGCCAGCGGATATGGTGTTCTTTGTGGGTCTCCAGAATGAAATGTTCCCTGAACTTCAATGTGGACAAGCCTGCCGGCCACAGGTGTAAACGGAGTCCTCTGAGTTAAGATGCACATTTAGAATAAACCTATTGGGAGGGAAGCATTCTTATGAGAAAGAAATGATATGATAAAAAATCATTAACATACTCTGATCTGGGTCATCAGAATGAAGCAAGCCAGGCTCCTAAAAAAAGCACACTGCTGAAGGTTAAAAGAAGTGTAGACAAGAAAGGGAGGGGGAACCGTGCAAGGGAAATTGCCTCCTTTGGTCCTCAGGAGGCTAGTCCTAATTATCTGGAAATAACCAAGAATCCATTTTGGCAGAAGGAACAAGATACACCATAGTATTACTATTTTAAGCAACTATTCCTTTTGTGGTGGTTTTACGTGACTGCCATCTTTAGTCAAGGGTTTCAAGAGAGTAAAAAGGACTAAAGCTCTCGAATTGTCAATTATTTACAACTGCTGTCCTAAACCGCATGCATTTTTAAGGAATTCATCATTTGGGAAATTGTTTTGCTTTGGGGCTTAGGAAGCACTACTTTGAAGGACTAGAACTAAAGCTACTTTTTAAAGGAGTTCTAAATTGAGTGCTTAACGAGGAAGACCCAAGGTAGAAAAGCCTCAGTGAGGAGAATGTCAAGTCCTGCCAGCACTACCCTCACGGTACTCATTCCCCAGGCCTCCAGGTGTTAAAAGGAGCTGTGTCCTTTATTCGCCCAGGCCAGAAGACCAGTACAGTATATGTACTAAGAAAGGGAAGAGATCAATTTGAAGAAACTAACATCCCTTTAAACTCCATTGGCTGAGTCTAGATAATTTTCTTAAATGGGGCAGCCAACTGAACATTGCACTTCTGGAAATTCACTAAAGAAGCCAGGTTCCCCATCTGGTCCCAGCCTCTGGAATTCAGAATCCATCACAGAGGAGACTAACAAAGCTCTGTTTTTATCCTTCGCTGCGAGGAATGTGAGTCATAAACCCTTCAGCAGTGGGTCTACAACTATGAGATATGTGGGTCTACAACTATGAGATTCTGTCACATGCCACAGTCTACCCCAATGTCTTCATTACACGCAGTCAGGAAAAAATAAGGACAGGCTCAAGGAACAGGTCTTATGCAGACAAGGATAAGAACAGATAGAAGGTAGCAACTATATTTAGCAAGTAATTCAACAAGAGGAAAGGGGAGATGTATTTAGTTCCCTTTTACTTTTCTATTTCCAACTTGCTGAAACCAGAGTGGGGAAATGAACATGACAGAGACCTGGGCTTTGATTCTTTGCTAAAGTAGGATTATGTGAGTAACAAAGATGATGTACCAGAAAGGTTACTCCAGAAATCAGATGACTTTGGTTGTGGTGTCACCTTCAACAAGTGGATTTTGTTTCTAGACCCAGAGTTCTTCACCTACAAATTAAAGAAATTGTAGAAGAATAACCTCTGTGCTCTGTTTCTTTTTCCAAACAATCCGTGACTAAATACATTTATAACCAAACTAAATTTACAAGTGAAAAAAAGAAAAAGAACTTTTCAGAGTCTATGAAAATGAATGGAGTTTACAGATTCAAGTTTCTTCAGACTACAACTAGTCATACTGTTTTGGAACTGCAATTAGTGTTCCAGAAATTTCTTCCATCCAAGCCTAAACCATTGTATTTCAGTGAAAGGATGCTAAGCTTTTGGATATTGTACTTGAGCCTTTATGCCAAAGTAATCGCTCAAGGCACATTTGGATTTTTATGACTCTAGTGATGTCAGTTCACAAGATGGACTATTTCCCTTGGAAAATAGAGAGTCCTCCAGGGGACAGAACAGACGGAGGGCCAACTTTTACTTATGGCTCAGTTTACACAGACGCTGCACCTTAAATAATTTATACGATGTGATCATACTTGGGCCTCATCTGTGGGAACAGACTGAACTGAAACAAAATATGCCTCAATCTGTATAGTAATCACTGCTCAATAGCAGAGACACAGTGGAAAGTCCATTAGGCTAGCCAGAGTCTGGAGGCTCATGCTACTTAAGTACTGAGCGGATGATCAATTCTGGTTAAAATGCCTAGTTCCAGCCCACTCCCAGCTGACAGCTCAGTAAAGGTGACTGGCTGCCTCAATTAAACAAGAGCTGGCTTTGGGAGGCCATAGATAAAACCAAGCAGCCGTCACCCTCGGATATTCCCCCATGAAAGAAGCCAATAAAGTATGCTATTTCAATAAGCTAGATAATATCTATAGACACCGTGGCAACGTGAATCTACTTCCATTTACTACAGGGAACTAGGAGAATAGGAATAAAGTGGGGAATGGTAATACTACCATTCCAAACTGAAGAGTTCATATAAATTCAAAAGTTGTGCTCCAAAGTTTGAGAATGGGTACTTTCATCATTTGGAAAAAACCAAAGCACGGTTGAAAATGTTCCTCATGAAAGTAATTGATGGTTTATCCAAATTGCCTCCTGTATGAGACTGCTACCAGTGTTAATGTGAGTGCTATTTTTCTAGTTATTTCTACGAATTTTCTTTTTAGAGCCTCATAATAATGCTGACTGTAACATAGGCTGGATAACTCTAATTATCCATTTTATCATTAGGAGCCCTGAGGTTTAATTCCAAGAAGTGCAATGCCATGACTGGAGAATGAAACCATTGATTCATGACCAGCAGCATCAGTATTCAGGTCCTTTTCCACTATAAAGTGCTAAGCGCTATCTGCCTTCTGCATCCCTGCCAATGAGTGTGCAGCACGGCCAGATGCAGCCTCCACATAGACGAACTCTCTGGATCAAAAAGGAGGCAAGGGGAGGTGAGAGACTCCAGAAAAACCACATCTGCTGGAAGCTGCACTTCATGCCCAGTGAGAAGCAATGGGGACCAAGCATTTTCTAGATCACATGCTTGGACTACTATAAGAGGCACTATGGGATGGGGGAAAGTAGGCAGGAGTTGCAGAGATACAAGTTCAAAGCTGAGTTCTGTTGCTTATGAGCTGTGTGACTTGGAGCAAATTTCTGAACTTCTTGATGCCTGGCTCTTCTCACCTATAATACAGGATAACCATGTCTTCTTGGCATTGTTGTAAGGAAAAGAGGAAATGCATATTAACTAGTCTACCTGGCATGGTAGGTCTTCCATAAATAGCACCTTTCTTACCACGCCTGCTGCTTGCAGCCACCAAGTCCTTTCAAGGCCACGAAGTTCAGTTTGAACCAAGAGACCTGATATTCTCCTTGCTCATCATGAGTAGAGGCTAGTACATGCTCTTCCCATCCAATTCCCTACAGGCCACAGACAATCAAAACAACCCTACATCTAACAAGCACACGGAAATCTGCTCTCCAGCACTTTTCTTTTGGCAGCTAGTAGATTAAAAAAATAAAATAAAATAAAACGCCTGCCGTGTCTGGTCTCCTTCTTCCCTTTAGCAAAGATTAGACCAAAAATAAAGCAATTTAACAATTATTAGGCAAAGGAGGAGTGGCTCTTTATCTCTTTTTATACCAGAAGGGAAAGAGATGGTTGGTTATTTCTGCAATCATTATAAAATGTGCTTCAAGTACACACACTTGACACAAACCTGGAAATGAAGGGTCATGTTGAGCAGAGATTTCATTTTTTTGCTATATTTAACTGCAGCTATTATTATAACCATTCACAAATATTAAGCACTTATTATATAAGGCATTAGTTTAGGACTCAGGCTCTGGAATCGAAGTGGGTTTGAAACCTGGCTCTGCCACTGACTTGCCGTGTGACCTTGGGCTGAGTAGTTAACCTCTCTGTACTTCAGTCTCCAGCTCAACAAAATCAAAATACTACTACACCAACCACAACCTGCGTGAGGCAAAAGAATATAAAAATCCATGCAAAGCAATTGGAAGAGTGCCTGACTGTTAAGAAAAAGTAGTAAATGTTAGCAAATATGCTTAGTTATTACTGGGTGAACCTCATAGGTCTTGAGAGAAATGTGATAAATAAAGACTGGTTGGGCTAGTTAAACTCTTGAGAGTTTGAAATAGCATTTTATAATAAAATCAATGAAAAACTCTCCCATACTCATGTTGCCTGCTGCCACCACAGGAAAGACAACATCCTATCACCACCTGATACAGGACACGCAGCAATTTATGAGAAAGCCTTCTCTCTGGCTCTGGACCGAGTGCACTGATTATTTCTACACTGTGCAAAACTAACCATCGCACTTTGCTTCGAAAAAGATTTCTTTCAGTCTCGTAACTCAGTTCCGAGCACAGTTTGACCCCCATGTGAATGTTTCCTCAATACTGAAATGTCTTGAAAAAGACTGGTACCTCACCCTATTGCCTGGATGTGGTTTCCCTACACCTCTCTGAGATCCCACCCTACAGATAAAACCCTCTTCTGTTGGGGGCATTTTATTGTACAAGCAGTCCAACTCCCCTCTAAGATAACCCGGAAGACATACTTGTGCTCCTTCTAGCTAAAATACAATTATTTTCATCTTGAATTGTTCTAGCACAAAATGGCATCTTAAAAATTTCATTGTATTTACCTTATCTACCTCTTTATTTTTCAATAATGTTACTAATAATATAGCTCACATTATAGAACTATAAGGCACCTGTCATCGGATAGACACTGATCAAAATTCACGTAACTCATTTTCATCTGCCTAATAATAATGTCATAAGGTCATAATAATAGTTATATAATATTAACTATAATATAATATATTGTATTATAGTTGCATGATATTATATATTGTATAACATCATATAACTACTATTATGACCTTTTCAAAGGTGACAAAACTCAGACAGAGAGCATGTAAGTGGCTCAGGATCATAGAGCCAGAAAGCAGAGAGCCAGAAGCACACATACCACTACACTAAATCTGAATTCCTCCCTTCCTTTCTGCCTTGCACCATCCATCCACCCTTTTATCTATCTGCCCATCTCCTCATCTGGCTATCAACCAATCAGGAGAGGGGAAAGAAGGAATTAAAGCATTTGCTTAGAAAGGAATTTGGAATTTAACGAATTCAAATATATCAGTAGGATGTGGTGGCTGTAAAGTGCTCACTTGCAGCAGGCTCAGCATGGCATGCGTTATCAAAGAAACTGCTTTAAATGAGTGTCAATTTTTCAAAACGTAAAGGCTGGCTCTATCCAAGAAACCCAGCAGACTTGAAGGGATGCATACAATATAACTATACAGCGGCCACATTACTAAGCTATGAACATTATATCTGAAAGGAAAGACATAATCAACAATTATTCTTTTCTTTCAGTAAGAAGAAAGCTAGGTAGGAGTATGTCTAAACTATCTTTCCTTCCTTAATGAAACTGTTATGGATTTTTCATCCTACTGAATCACTGCCTTGAGGCAATTTTTTTTTTACCTGCAGGTTCTCACATTTAATTTGGATGTATGCTTAAGGGAGAGTTTATCAATAAAAGCTCCAGAGGAATGCCAAAATGTTTGTATTAGGAAGAAACAGTGAAAGCAATTCTATCAATTTTGTTAAACACAAAGATGATCAAAGGATTACTAATGAATGGCATGTAAGGAGCAACTTCAATGTGAATCTGGGTCATATCAACATAGTCATCACTCTGAAAGTTCTCAGTGGGTATAAACATTAAAAATTTCCATGCACAAAACATAAATTCGATACTGTTAGAGGAAAGGGCAAATATATTTGTTCACCAACAGCTGGGCTTCAAGGTGACTTTGCTGACCAAAATTAATATCTCCCCACGTTCTTTTAGCATCATCCCTTATTATGTACCTGTTACTGAACAAAGCATGATCTATGTATCATCTCGTTTGATCTTATAATTCAGGTACCATAAACCACAATATTATACACAAAGAAAGTAAGGCACAGAGAATTTAAGAAATTTGCCCCAAATTATATAATTACCAAATGGCAGAGCCAGCATTCAACCTCATGTTTGTGTGTTTCCAGAATCCACATTCATAACTCCAGGAACAGTTCGTATACACAAAGTACTTTGATTCTCTACCGTGTACCAAAAAGCTTCTGAATAAATAAATATTTTCATAACATTCATCAATGCTTCAGGACCATGAATTTTTTTAGACTTAATGAAGCTATATTTGCACAATGTGACCAACCACAAAACCCACGTGCAATGTTAGAAAATGCTCTTGCGGTTCAACCTACTTTAGATTCTCAAACATACGCTGGAACCATCAAATCCCACACGGAGATGACTAAGTCCCTCTCAGAACAGTGCCCCTTATCCCTGAAAGTGTGCCACCTTCTAGAATGACCCCACCACAGAAAGGACTAGTTGCAGGACCACCTGCATGGTGACTTTTCTCCGCCCCTCCTCTCTGAACTCTCTCCTCGTTCTCTCCTGCTTCCTCTCCTGCCCCGCACCTCTTGCTAAACTATTCTCAGTTCTAAATGTTTATAGGTCAAGTTGTTTTCTCCCTCCTGGATTAATTTCTCCAGAGACAGATGATACACTATTTGAGTTCTCTTTCCCTGGGAAGCTGTTCCAGGAGTCCCCAAACCAGCCCTGATCTTGAAAGGAGCTCAAACCAAGGAAGATACCTCCCCACAGACCCCAGAGGGGCCCTAGCAGTCAATATAAATCTGAGAACATGACTGTCTTCTCTGCCTGCCAACAACTCCTTCCTATGCCATTCTACTCTCAAGGTTCACAGCAAGTCATTCCATTATGCCAGTAATTTGTGTCCCCCCCACAAGGAAATCATGCAGGAAAATGAACAGTAACAATAGCCAAGACCAAAACAAAACAATCAGCAACAGAAAAGGACTTAAGTTGCTTGCCATATTACAAATACTAAAGTATCACATACAATACATTCAGATTTATTCATTTTGAACGTTGATGGAGCATGTTCACGAAACCTCCACCATTAACAATGCCATCCACCTTTCCCCTTTATTTCCTATATGGTTTTTGACTATATGTTAGACACAACCTGACTAGTATTCAGGGTTTCATAGATCAATAGAAGCTCAAACTGGATTTTCCAAAGTCACGTATGTATTTTGTCATGCATTCATTCTTCTATTCACTACACATTCATTAAGCTCAAAACTGAACAAGAACACTGGGGTGCATGTATCTTTTCGAATTATGGTTTTCTCCGGATATACACCCAGGAGTGGGGTTGCAGGATCATGTAGCAGCTCTATTTTTAGTTTTTTAAGGAACCTCCATACTGTTCTCCATAGTGGCTGCACCAATTTACATTCCCACCAACAGTGTAGGAGCATTCCCTTCTCTCCACACCCTCTCCAGCATTTATTGTTTGTAGATTTTTGGTGCAAACGAACTTATTTACAAAACAGAAACAGAGTCACAGAAGTAGAAAAAAAATTATGGTTACCAAGGGGGAAAGGGTGGGGAGGGATAAATTGGGTGATTGGGATTGACATATTCACACTACTATAAATAAAATAGATAACTAGTAAGGACCTACTGTATAGCACACAGAACTCTACCCAATACTCTGTAATGACCTATATGGGAAAAGAATCTAAAAAAGAGTGGATATATGTACATGTATAACTGATTCACTTTCCTGTACACCTGAAACTAACACATTGTAAATCAGCTATGCTCCAATACAAATTTTTGTAAAAAAAGAATATTCCACTTCAAATTCCAACTCCACTACTCATCTGTTTCCTCAGATGTCATACGGAGATAATAATCTCATAGGATATTTGTGAGGATTCAATGAGATAAAGCATGTAAAAGCAACCAGGGATGTAATAACTGGTCAATCAATATAAATAGTATCACTGCTATTACTTCTAGCACATTTTGTGGGAATTTTTATAAGACTTTTCCTGTATGTGATTAATTTTGGGCATGACACAGTATCTTATGTGGCTCTAGGGATTTTTAAATGAGCCTAGGAAGCAAATTTTGGCAGCTCTACTCAACATTTCTCTGCAAAAAAAAAATTAAAACTATTAAAAAACATGAAGTGTTTTAAATCAAAGCTGTCTTATAAATTCTCTGAAAAGATTAAATGAAAACTGAATCACTCAATTTTTGAGAACTTTAAGATACAAAATTTTCAGGCAAATATAAAAACTTCAGAAAAATGTTTTTTCATCAGATATAGCTGCCTATGTCAAATTTCCTCTACTCTTAGTGTCACACCTATCACCTAAAATACTGCACCAAAGGAGATGTCCCACGGCTTAATGTTGGTGACATTTATTCTTCAGCTTGAGAAGGCAAAACAGAAACCTCCAAACCGAAATATCTGTAGGCCAGTGAAACACAGCAGTTGTCTTTTCAAAAGAAGGAGAAAAAAGACAATGTTTCATTATTTGAGACCATAATTATTACTTCAGCTTCTCTTAAACAAAAGCCCTCAGATTTTAAGGAGTTGATTTTCACTACTATAGCAAATTGACAAAACAGTTCATGAAAGTAAACTGTCAATTACTTCTAGGTGTACAAATTGTTAAGATAATAACTGCTTTGATTACTTAAAAATTAAAATTATCCCATGGCCCTTGTTTATCATATTTTCATTTTATCATTTTCTTGTTTTGTTTTGTATTTTTTCTCTTGGTTTTCAAATATTGCTTTGAGGCAGTGCACACGGCGGTCCCCCGGATCTGTCTCTTGCTTCAACAGTGTTTGGACGGAACAGACCCAGGGACGCCCTTTGCTGCAGCCTCCGATCACCCTCCAAATTTTTTTCCAGTCGCAACCTTCGGAGTCAGACCCTCAGCTATCCTCAGGACCAGCCAACACCATTTTTTGAGCTCAACTCCTGATCAACCGTGAGCTCCCAGATTCGTCAGAATTATTCCACCGAGGTGGACGCCGCCGTCAACCGTCTGGTCAACATACATCTGTGGGCCTCCTACACCTCCCTCTCTCTCAGCTTCTATTTAGACACGCGCCGATGTGGCTCCGGAGGGCGTGGGCCACTCGTTCCGCGAATTGGACCGAAGAGAAGCACGAGGGCACCGAGCGTCTCTTGAACATGCAAAACCAGGGCAGCGGCCGCGCCCTCTTCCAGGACGTGCAGAAGCCATCTCCCGATGAGTGGGGTAAAACCCAGGACGCTATGGAAGCCACCATTAACATGGAGAAGAACCTGAACCAGGCCCTTTTGGATTTGCGTGCCCTGGGTTCTGCCTGCACAGAACCCCGCCTCTGCGACTTCCTGGAGAGCCACTTCCTAGATGAGGAGGTGAAACTCATCAAGAAAATGGGCGACCACCTGACCAACCTCCGCAGGCTGGCTGGTCCCCAGGCTGGGCTGGGCGAGTATCTCTTCGAAAGGCTCACCCTCAAGCACGACTAGGAGCCTCCGGAGCCCAGCAGCCTTTGAGGAGCCCCCCCTGGTGTCAGGGCTTCTGCCTGAAGCCCCTCTCTGCAGCCAGTAGGCAGCTTGTTAACCACACTGGAGCCCTCTCCCAAGCCATGGACCAAATGGAAACAATAAAGCTTTTTGCAGAAAAAAACAAAAAGAGTTTTATAGTTTTAGCTCTTACATTTAGGTCTTTAATTTTGAGTCCATTTTTGTATACGGTGTCAGATAAGGCTCCAACTTTGTTCTTTTGCACATGGATATCCAGCTTTCCTTTTGCACATGGATATCCAGTTTTCCTAACACCATTTGTTGAAAAGACTGTCCTTTCCCCCACTGAACGGTCTTGGCAACCTTTCATACCAGGGTTTATTTCTGGGCTCTCTATTCTATTCCATTGTTCCATATGTCTGCCTTTATGCCAGTACCACACTGTTTCGATTACTGTAGATTTGTAATAACTTTTGAAATCTGGAAGCGTGAGATCTCAAACTTTGTTCCTCTTTTTCAAGACTGTTCTGGCTATTCAGTGTCCCTTGAGATTCCATATGAATTTTAAACATACATCTGTGGGCCTCCTACACCTCCCTCTCTCTCAGCTTCTATTTAGACACGCGCCGATGTGGCTCCGGAGGGCGTGGGCCACTCGTTCCGCGAATTGGACCGAAGAGAAGCACGAGGGCACCGAGCGTCTCTTGAACATGCAAAACCAGGGCAGCGGCCGCGCCCTCTTCCAGGACGTGCAGAAGCCATCTCCCGATGAGTGGGGTAAAACCCAGGACGCTATGGAAGCCACCATTAACATGGAGAAGAACCTGAACCAGCCCCTTTTGGATTTGCGTGCCCTGGGTTCTGCCTGCACAGAACCCCGCCTCTGCGACTTCCTGGAGAGCCACTTCCTAGATGAGGAGGTGAAACTCATCAAGAAAATGGGCGACCACCTGACCAACCTCCGCAGGCTGGCTGGTCCCCAGGCTGGGCTGGGCGAGTGTCTCTTTGAAAGGCTCACCCTCAAGTATGACTAGGAACTTTCGGAGCCCAGCGGCCTTTGAGGAGCCCCTCTGGCGTCAGGGCTTCTGCCTGAAGCCCGTCTCTGCAGCCACTGGCAGCTTTCTAACCACCCTGGACCCCTCTCCCAAGCCTTGGACCAAATGGAAACAATAAAGCTTTTTGCAGCAAAAAAAAAAAATTATTTGATACAATGTAGGTGAACAAGTGGATTGAAACGTACCAACTTGTACAGATTTGAAAATTAAAAAATTTAAATTTTCATTTAAATTTTTTAAAACAATATTTCCTATCTTTGTAACTGATTCAGTGAATAAAATCTGAAGACTACTTAATTCTACATCATTGCTTCCATATTTGTCCATTTTTAATCAAAGATATAATGAAACCTTTTTCACATTTCTTATCTAGAAAATTTCTTCATGTGTTTAATTCTGCAAATAAGTGAAATCATCACAGTATTTGTCTTTGTCTGACTTATTTCACTTGGCATAATTCCCTCAAGGTCCAGCCATATTGTCTCAAATGGCAGGATTTCCTTTTTTATGGCTGAGTAGTATTCCTGTGTGTGTGTGTGTGTGTGTGTGTGTGTACGTGTGTGTGTAAAACACATTTTCCTTATTCATTCAGCTGTCAATAGAAACTTAGGCTGTTTCTATGTCTTGGCTATTGTAAATAATACTGTATAATACTGCAGTGAACATGGGGGCTCAGATATCTCTCAGGACAGGGATTTCATTTCCTTTGGCTATATACCCAGAAGTAGGATAGCTGGATCATATGGTAGTTCTATTTTTAATTTTTTGTGAAACCTCCATGCTGTTTTCCATAATGGCTGTATGATGACTCCCAAAATTTCAGGTTTATTTTATGTGACTTCACCCCCGCCTCCAATAAATCCTCCTTTTCTAGTAGGAAACACCCTGCAACTACAAGAAAATCAAGGTGTACACTTTCCCCACCCACACACCTTCCTCAACCCTTTCCGTCCCTCCCTTTCCCTCTCCCCCTCTCTCTTTCTCTCTCTCTATACACACACATATATACATGTATAAGTATATATACACAATATATATAAATACGCATACACATTCTTTTTCTTTCTACCCAATATTCAGAACACACTTTGGAAGACTAGAAATTTTTAAGTTAGGAGGCTCTCATAGAGTATCTGAACTGCTGAACACAAAGAGTTCATCCCTAACCTCAGATTCCCCTGAAAATTCATCCCAAACAAGGGAAATAGGATAAGCAAGGGAATAAAGAGTATTTTAAATACCTCTATTAAGAAATGGAGAGGAAATGAGAAAAGGGATCACAAAAAGCACAGCACGGGAAGTGGGGGCGACCAGGTTAAATGGGCTAGAATGCTGAGACTGGGTTCTCCCACCAGCGACTGAGAACCTCATTTTATACTCGCAGGAAAACGCCACAGCTTGACTCTGCTGCTGGCTGGGAGTGTCTCCCACTGGTATGCAACATTCAGAGGCGCCTGCATGTCTCCCTACCCTCCTTGATGTAAAGAGGTTTTTCAAGCTAGCCCCAAATGTCCTCTTCTATCAGACTCTCACTGTTTTTCTGTCTTTGCAAGAGACTACATGCTCCCTCAATTTTAGATAATCCATAATAATAATCTGTCTCAATGTATAATGAGGAATTTGTCTCAAATTGGTTATCATTGGTACATCTACCTACAACAAAAAGTGATACGTTATTCCTGATATACGCTTTTTCATTACATACCAGAACATTCTATGGACGCTTGGGGAAGAGAATAGGTATTATCAGGATTAGGAAGGATGACTATAAACCTAGATATTAATTGAGGGCCAATGAAATGGTCTTTCTAATACATAAAATAATTTGTGCAAAGCACTTAGCATACTGCCTAGTATACAGATGATGATAGCTCTTTTCTACTGTACAAAGAAATATTTCTCATACAATCTTTGTATTCTCATAATGCTTTTGACATATCTCTGTTGGCTTTTCTTTTTGCAATTGTCTGCTTATGTGCTACGTCACCAACTAGATGGTAAACTCCCTGAGAGTGAAGAAAAGGAAATCATCATTGTATCCTCAGGGCCTAGAATATGGTAAGTACCATGGCAACTGCCTCATAAATATCTGACAGCCAACTGAAGGAATGAAGGTAGAGTTCTGCAAAGTTCACTACCAATTAAGTAGGATGATAATAAGAGCACCCAACCACTTAACTGAAAAGCTGGATTTTGATTCCATCTCTACCAATGACTTCCTGCAATGTCCTAAGCAATCCACATGGAATTGGAGACAAAGACTTACCTACACATTCCCTAGGGAATTTGTTCCCTACGGAACACATTTCATTTGTTCCAAAATTACCTCCCAGTGAGATCCAAGGGCCAATCATTGAAGGTTCCTGGAGGTCTCCAGACCCCTCATTGCTTCTTCCCAACTGGGATGCACCATCATTGCCTCAGCACCAGCTGTCCCACCCCTGGGAGGCCAGAGATGGCCCCGGCCACAGAGCAGGAAGCCTCAGCCAGGTGCCGCCACGGTTTTCCCATGCCAACAGTTCAACTCTAGCTCAATTTTACCTCCTAATTTGTGCTAAATGTTTTAGTACATTATCCAATTTCATATTTTAAAACAGCTTTCTGGGGTACATATGAATAACCCAATTTGACAGAATACGGTAGAGGCCATAATAAATGCTACGTAAGTGTTTATCAAGTGAATGAGGGAAGGAATACAGAGGTAAGTAGAAGACTGAGGCCGGGGGGAGGATGCTCAAGTAGGCTAAACTCACACACTAGTAAGAACAAAGCTCTGACACAAACCAGTTTCATCCAACCTCCCGATGCCTTTGTGCTGGCCTAAACTGTAATGTTGGCCATTCTTGGCATTGATTTTAAGATGAAGTTTCCATTTATTTATAAAACAGAAATAGACTCACAGGCAGAAAATAAACTTATAAATAAAAATAAACCATAGAGAAAGAAAAAAAACCATAGAGGTGGGGAGATAAATTAGAGTCTGGGGTTAACAGATACACACTACTATAAATAAAATAGATAAACAACAAGGACCTAATGTATAGCACAGGGACCTATACTCAATATCTTGTAATAACCTATAGTGGAAAAGAATCTGAAAAAGAACATATAGATAGATACATAGATAGATATAGATATAACTGAATCACTTTGCTGTACACCTGAAACTAACACAACATTGTAAACTTTTTCTTTTTCTAAATTTTTATTGGAATATAGTTGATTTATAATGTTGTGTTAGTTTCAGGTGTACAGCAAAGCCACCATAAATTAACTATGCTTCAACTTTAAAAAAAGAAACCAAAAAAATAAAATGAAGTTTCTCCCACATAAATATTCTGAAGTAGCTGCTCTCTTCATCCAGTTCCAGAGCTGCCAACTCTGGCCCAGATTCTCAGGTGCTCCTCCTCTGTCTAATGATGGGAGAGGAATCCTGACCTTCTGACAAGCCATTCTGAACATCTCTGCTATATTTTTTCATCTGTCTTTTCTCCTGAGAACTCCCAGCTGAATTCATTGATTTTTAGCTTCCACTTTTAGTGACCTCCTATTATTTAGACTATAGAATGTGGCATGGGTACCACTAAAGTCCACCATCTGCCCCCTTATAGCAGGCTCTGGTCTTTCCATCATTGGCTCATGTGGAAGAGGGAGGTGAACTATACCTGAAATGGGGTGCGGAGGATGGACTGAGAGGCCCCATATCCCATTCTGTCCCTGCTGCTCCAAGCTGTCTTCCTGGCCCTCAGCTTGCTCACCTGTTATGGAGAAGGCCAGGTCTGATGATCTCAAGGTCCCTTCCAGCTCTAAAATTCTATGAAAGTATTTGCTTAAATATATGTTTCATAATGATCCAAATAATCACAGTAACCTTTGAAACTACTAAAAAATAAATCGTACATTAGCTGACCTCTGGTGTCAGTACTGACATCGGTGTTCAGGCTGCTAATTTAATCATCCTACAATGTGGTCCCTTAACCATCGAATAAATTAAGTATATCCTGCATTTGTCCTTTCCTCCACTTTTTAAGCTCTAGGTTCTTTATCGGTGCCCCAATTTCCATTATGAGACAAGTGAACTCATCCCAGGTTAAGAGGCACCAATAAATCCAACGCCCTGATATTCAGAGTTGAAGACCTAAAGGAAAAGGCACCACTTTTAGGTCAACATGGGGGTATCAGATATCAATGACATATACTCCACATCTGTTCACTAATTCATCCTAAACACTGTTTCAACATACCATTAAATCTGATTTTGGTTCTTGGGTTCTGTAATAATTAAATCATTCTCCTGCTCTGAAAGCTGGCTCATCTATTTCAAAATCAATCAAGGACAAATGAGAGAGTCCAACAAAGATGGAATAAGAGATGGCAAAGCCATGGACATATACACAGTACTAAATGTAAAATAGATAGCTAGTGGGAAGCAGCCACATAGCACAGGGAGATCAGCTCGGAGCTTTGTGACCACCTAGAGGGGTGGGATAGGGAGGGTGGGAGGGAGGGAGACACAAGAGGGAAGAG
>NC_041215.1:44347197-44358711 GCF_002837175.3 Physeter macrocephalus | reverse complement strand
GTATAGCTGATTCACTTTGTTATAAAGCAGAAACTAACACACCATTGTAAAGCAATTATACTCCAATAAAGATGTTAAAAATAAAGAGATGGCAAAGCCTACCTTTGAATGCATCCGTGGCTTTACTACTGAATACAAAATGATTTTCAAAAAAACTTTTTAAAAAGTATCCTTGATATGTGAAACTCCTGTTAAGGATGTACATTTTTCTTGAGTATTACAAATGAAACTCCCCGGGGAGAATCTCTCTTTGTCAAAGTTCACCCTAATGGAAATGTCTCCAAAATATCAAAAGGACTTAAAGAGCTAAAGCGACTTCCTCAATAAATTTTAAAAATTTAACCTAAGTGCTGAGGAGTGTTTAAATATCTGTGAAATTCTTCTCAAACATCCCCTTTCTAGTCGTCTTGTTACCATCCTTTACTGACCTCACTGTCTGTTTCAGAATGCAGTGATTAGGAAGCACTTGTGTATTCTCAGAAAAAACATCCTAGAGCTTTAAAAAAAAAAAAAAAAACGTGAGAAGCACCGAGTAAGGGATATAGTCTTAAAACATCCAAAGTTTTGCATCAATATAACTTAGAAGGAAATTCTTGGTGTTCTTTCAGGATGGGTCTTCGAGGGCCATGTTGCAATCAGTCAATGGCAGCAGCTCTCCTACTAAAAACAGGAGCTTGTCTTGCTCCACTCTTTAACTTTCACAGCATAGCACCTGGCATAGAGTAACGCCCAAGAACTATCCGCTGCATGAATAAAACCTTAGCATTCAAGCATAAAGGCAGGAAAAAGAACCTAAGACATTTCAGATAAAAACTTCTTTATTAAAACAATCAGCAAATCCAAGGAATGAGAACACTTTCCTGATTTACAGAAGCACTGAGTAAAAGTTCTTATGATGGTCTTCGAAGTATCACAAATTTATACAATCCTCTCAACTTCATGCCTTATGAGAGAGATTTGTATATAAGAGACACTTTCCAAAAGAAGTAGGCATGTGTTTTATTTATTCAGGGATGCACACCCACTCACTTACAGACTCAGAAACAACACTCATTAAGTTTAAGCTCCATGCTAAAATCACAGCTGTGAATCCTTATCTTTATTTCATCAAAATTTGAACCCACCAGTTTTGATGGATGTTTTATTTTTCTCTTAAAAATTAAGTTTTCAACTAGAGCATGGACTTGAGCACATGGGGAGGGGGAAGGGTAAGCTGTGACGAAGTGAGAGAGTGGCAGGGACATATATGCACTACCCAATGTAAATTAGATAGCTAGTGGGAAGCTGCCGCATAGCACAGGGAGATCACCTCTGTGCTTTGTGACCGGTGGGAGGGAGGGGGGCGCAAGAGGGAGGAGATATGGGAACATATGTATATGTATAACTGATTCACTTTGTTGTAAAGGAGAAACTAACACACTATTGTAAAACAGTTATACTCCAATAAAGATGTTAAAAAAAAAATTAAGTTTTCAGTCACTTCTAAATTGTCATAAAATATTTATTTTAAAAATTACAGAATGCATGAAAATGAAAGGGAGTGGTATGGAAAAGAAATATTTAAGATGAAAAGTGTTCCTGGAAAATATGAAGTATCAAAGAGATGTAAACTGATAAAGTATTAGATAAATAGACCCTTTTTTGGTTTGTTTTTTATAAAATGTAATAAAAGGTTTTTCTCGGTGGTCACACTGCTGTAATATTGAAGATGTTTCCCACACTGAAATATAGAAAGGTTCTGTTGTGCAGTGGTGTGTGTGTGCTTGTATGTTTTCTAAATTAAGCCATGGTTCTGAAGCAACCTCGATGCTACTGATCAATAACAACATGCAACTCAAAGGCATCCCTAGGGTAAAGGAACCTTTCCAACCGTCACAAATAGCTTGTTACAAAGACAGAGAATGGTAGCAAGAAGAGATAGACTCACATAGGTGTGCACTAGGTTATGAGCAAGACTCAATATTTTATAGACCAAGTGGATAAGTATCATTGGTTTAGAGATCCTATTCTCAGCACTGGTGGGACACCATGTAAGGGTACAACTCTCCGCTGCAGAGATGTCAGATCTTCATTCATGGCGTTCCGATTGGATTCTCTTTGAACATATGCCCTTTCAAGTGAAATTAATCAATCTCTTTATCACTCTCACTGCATCTGGAGCCATAATCATTACCCAACTGCTGAGAAAGAAATGAAACAACTAATTGCAAAGGGAGTAGAGCTTAGCGTTCAGACCGGGAAAGTTTTTATTAAGTTCTAATTCGAAAAGTAATTTTTCATGCCCAGCCATAGCAGACATGCTATGTGCAGGAGACTGCACCACCAAAGCAGCCAGCTAAGTATCCACAAGCATGTTATCGACATGTTAACAATTATAGAACTTATACTTTGTTTAAAGTATTCCACGACTGAATCTTAAATATCTTACAACACTTTGCATGTAGTACTCTGGGTAGGAATATGAGAATCCTTCTGATCCTCTGAACTTAACATAAATGCTGGTAAGCATCAAACACATGAATATCTAGTTATTGGTAATCCTCAAATTTCCCCACCAGCAATTTTAGGAACCCCGCCTACAACTTTAACATAAACCCAATGAAATGCAATGAACAAGATTCTCACCTACTTGCTACTTTTTGAACCTTTTAAAACCTCCCACTATTTCAGGATACTAAATACAGCTGTGATTCACTGGAAACTATAGGCATGTTCTGAACAAAACCAGTTTATGTTAACTGAAATACAATGTCCAATTGATTTACCTTATAAAACTGGACATGTGTTCCCAGAAGAAAAGTTACAGTGTCAGAATACAGTTTTAAAATCACATTTAAGAAGGCAATAAACATCTTTGCACCATATAGTTGAAATGATAAATAGTAGTTCCTTGAAGCATATAATAATACACAATGGAGATAAATATTAAAACAAAAACAAGACATTTAACTCTCAAGAGGCTAGAATTATAGCGTACCAGGCATAGACTGCAGGACTGATCTTTAAACAGAGTTTTAGGAAACAGAAAAACAATACATCTTTTCCATTCAAACCAAGTACTCTCAGAAATATAAGCTAAAAGATACTGGCCAAGTTCTCCTATGTCTTAATAGTCTCTTCATTTAACTAAGGGTATTTTTCGTAACATGGTCTATTGGTACTTTAAAGGATGTTTTCTCTATTCATTTGTTTGCAGGAAAAAAGACTCTTGCCATGATAAGGTGCTAGGAGAGGCCTTCTGGACAAGAGAGGTAGCAGAGATCATAAAAAGGCTCAGTTCCCCCCTATTATACCCTAACACTACAAGCTTCTGTTAGGCAGCAAGTACTGCAAATAAATTTTACTGCTACATTTAATATCCAGGAAGTCCAGAAAATTCTACATAGCTCTCTAGTATCATCAACTTTAAATCAGGGAGTAGCTTAATCATCAAATAATAAGCTTAACAACCAATCATGGCACATACAAGATCTGTATTAAAAATACTGTAGAGCACAGGGAACTCTGCTCAATATTCTGCAATAACCTAAATGGGAAAAGAATTTGAGAAAGAATAGATACATGTATATGTACAACTGAATCACTTAGCTATACACCTGAAACTAACACAACATTGTTAATCAACTATGCTCCAATATAAAATAAAATTCTTTAAAAAACTAAATAAATAAATTGTATTTCTTTGTACTACCAGTGAATAATCTTAAAATGAAATTAAAAGAACAACTTCATTCAAGATGAATACAATGCTTAAGAATAAACTTAATAATAGAAGTATAAGGTTTACCTACTAAAAATTACAAAATATTACTAGGGGAAATAAAAGAAATGGAGAGACATTCCATGTTCATAAACCGAAGACACAATATTGCTAAGATAGCAATTCTTTCTAAACTGAACTATAGATTTGGCATAATCCCTATCAAAAGTCCATCAGGCTTTTATGCAGAAGTTGACAAACTGATCCTAAAATGGAAACAGACTCAAAAGACTCAGAATAGCAAAAGGAATTTTTAAATGAAACAAAGTTGGAGAACTTCCCAGTTACAAAATGTATTATAAAGTTATCAAGATAAGCTACAGTTAGCAAGACAGTGTAGTAATGGCATGAAGATAGACATTTAGATCAATGGAACAGAGCTCAAAGTCCAGAAATAAACCCTTATATTTATGGTCAATTGATTTTCACAAAGATGCCAAGGCAATTCAATGAGGAAAGTATAGTCTTCTCAATAAACAATGCTGATACAATTGGATATCCATATCCAAAACAAAAAAATGAACTTAAACCCTTACCCACACCATACAAAAAAGAATTTCAAAACATATCACAGACCTAAATGTAACAGTTAAAACTACAAAAATTTTAGAAGACAGAGGAGAAAATTCTTTGACAACCTGAATAAGGCAAAGATTTCTTAGCTATGAGACCAAAAGTACAATCCATAAATGAAAAAAATATTGATAAATTGGACTTTAAAATTCAAAACGTTTGCACTTCAAAGACACCACGAAAAACTGAAAAGGCAAGCCACAGACTGGAAGAAAATATTTACAAACCCCATATCCAATAAAGGGCTTGTATCTAGAACATAAAAACTCTTGACTTCAAAGACACCACGAAAAACTGAAAAGGCAAGCCACAGACTGGAAGAAAATATTTACAAACCCCATATCCAATAAAGGGCTTGTATCTAGAACATAAAAAGAACTCTTGAAACTCAATAACAAGAAGATAACCAATGCAATTTAAAAATGCAAGAAGGATTGGAGTAGACATTTCACCAAAGAAAATATATAAATAGCTAAAAAATACATGAAAAGACACCATAATTAGTCATTAATGAAATGCCAATCAAAACTACAATGAGATACTATTTCATACTCACTAAAACAAATTTAATTGAAAACACGGACAAAACACATGTTAGCAAGAAATATGGCAAAACAGGAACCCTCTTATATTGCTGGTGGGAATATAAAAGCTATGGCCACTTTGGAAAGCAGTTTGCAATTTCTTTAAAAATTAAGCATCTATTTGCTATATAACCCAGCAATTCCACTCCCAAGAAAAATGAAAATGTCCACACCAAGACTTGCACACTTATATTCACAGCAGCATTATCCATCGTAGCCAAAAAAATGGAAACAAGCCAAATGTCCATCGACTTGTGAATGGATTAAAAAAATTCTATATCAATACGATAAAATATGATACTATTCAGCAATATAAAGGAATGAAATATCGATATATGCTATAATACAGCATATATCAATGAAGTTCAAAAACATTACCCTAAGTGAAAGAAGCCAGTCACAAAAGACAACTTCCTGTATGATTCCATTTATATGCAATATCCAGAAAAGGCAAATTCATAGAGAAAGAAACTAGATCAGTGGTTGCCTAGGGTTGGGGGTAGGAATGCAGATTAACTGTAAATAGGTGGTCGTGATGGTTGTATAACTTGGTAAATGTAGTAAAAATAATTAAAATATACACTTTAAATGGGTAAATTTGGGTATATAAATTACACTTCAATAAAGTTGTTAAGAAGAATCATTCTTTCATGGTAATAATTACTGTATTATAACAGCATAGAATGCTGTAAAGAGAAGCCTCCACTTGGCTTAAAACATTTGTTTATCTGGATCATCAACCACCAAAATGATAACCAATTAACATGAAATCTAAGGAAACATAAAAAGTGGCATTTTTTTGGCTCACAAGCCCTTCTGTTGAGAATGGCAACACCATTAGCAGTTCTAAGTTCAAAGTTTCAAACAAGGAAAACCAAAGACCTTTGCATAATGAAAATTTCACTAAAATTTGAAAGGGCACTGGGCTAGTGTTGGTTCCATCACTTAATACCTATGCTATTCAAACTTGGTTTCTTCCCGACCCTTCCCAAAACATCTCAGGCTATTGTCAGGACCAGGTAAGATAAAAGAGAAGGTATTATAATAATTTTTGACCTTATCATCAAATATAAAGGTGTTGCTCACATCCTTGATTTTTCTCATTCCAAATTTGAAGATGGAGGAAGTCAATCATATGGACCCATCTAAGTTCAATCGCAGGTTTGGTCAAATGGGCTACACATTCCTGGCTCTTAAGTAAGCTTTGAGACTGCATTCTACCTGGCAATTGTATTGGATAGAATCCCCAGCTCTTGCTTTGAAAACAATAAAAGCATTCTATAAATGGAAATGTCAGGGGACAATATTATTGGAGATCCAATATTTGAACCAGCTAAGGTGCATGAGGAAGGCCAATAGAAATAAGCAATAAAATGGAAATTTTAAAAACACTTATTTTAGAAGATAAACTTTAAAGTGAAGTAAAAGAATATCAAATGACCTCTTGAGAGAAATAATATTCCTTATACTTGCATGTCTATATATCTAAACTAAATTGTGTTCTACATGTCAGGTGGTGGGAGGGACAGGAAATAATCTCTTACAGTAGCATCCATTAAATAGCAATAAAAAAGTAGCGTTAATTGAGTACTTAATATGACTTTGATTATGTAATACTTTGAGTATAGAAAATGTACTTTGAGTATGTAATACAGAATATGAACTATGCTTTACATAGACTTTCTCATTTATTCCCATTTTAGTGATGAGAAAGCAAAGGCATAATGTTGAGATCACACACCTTGGCTTAGCACCCAGACAGTCTGACTTTGGTACCTGTGATCTGAACCACCCCAGCACCCTACCTAATGTGTGCTGTCAGCATCTCTATTGTTTACAGGTTCTCTACAAATAGAGCTAAGTAATTAAGCCTCAAAATGGTAGTCTAAAAAGATTTAAAAGGAAGCCATTCCTTTTCACCATAGTGAGTATATTTAGCAACAAAAATCCTTGAGCAGCTGCATTCAATTAAAAAAATTATTAACCCTAAGGAAAAATCCACACACAAAAAATATCCATATGTTATTCTTACCAGTTTCATTCATGAAGTGCATCCATGAATGAAATTCACCGTTGGGTGATAAAACTACTTCTTTCCACAGTAGCTTATTGTTTTCCTCATTTGGGGAAAAAATGATCAAGGTAAGAGGGTAGTAATATCACAGATTGCCTACAGGAACCACAGTCTGGCTACCATAGTAATTCCAAAGAATAAAAGAAACAAAAGGATGAGATGGTTAATTCATATTCATATATTTGCTATGAAAATAAGGTTTAACAGTACATAGTATTAAAGAGAGTAGTAAATATGAACAGTGTTAAACACACTTTTGAAATTATTTCTCTGAGTAAGTCTCAGATATTACCTGTGGCACTAATGTCTGTAGCACAGATGTCACCTGTGGCTGTAAAGTTGGGGGAACTTTGTTGATATATCAAAATAACTACACGAGGGGGCTTCCCTGGTGGCGCAGTGGTTGAGAGTCCGCCTGCCGATGCAGGGGACACGGGTTTGTGCCCCGGTCCGGGAAGATCCCACATGCCGCGGAGCGGCTGGGCCCGTGAGCCATGGCCGCTGAGCCTGCGCGTCCAGAGCCTGTGCTCCGCAACGGGAGAGGCCACAACAGTGAGAGGCCCGCGTAACGCAAGAAAAAAAAAATAAAATAAAAATAACTGCACGAATTGAGTAAATCCATAACCAACCCACAAGAAGCTAGGCTTTTTCTCCTTTTTTAGTTCCAATCAGCATTGCCTGTGATTCATGGTAATAAGATGATGGCCATGAAGATGTTCATAAAATAAGCTTTTAAGGTTGCTTTATGAATTTGTAATACTGTCTTTTAGTCTTTAATTCATATTTTAATCCCACTTTGATAGGTTTGACTTGTTTTCATCTTTGACTTTCATACTTCTTTGCATAGAATCCTCCGTTTTCTTAGTTAAGAAAAAATGAAACTTATCTTAAATATCAAAACTTCACCATGAAAGAAAAAGTTGAAGGAAGATAATTTCCAGGTGGCCATAAAGGAATTGTTCCATTGATAATCTGACTTCCAAGGAGAAATCTTCTCCCTATAAATCCCCAATCCAACAGCTCAGTCTGACACCAATCATACAGAGCCAATGAACATTTAGATTAAATTAAAACAAATTTTTAACCTGGGAAAAGTTTGGTTGACCAGTGAATTTTATTATAAAACAGATTCTGTAGTACATGCTTAAAAAGAATAACTGAGTCAATCACCACAAAAATTAACATTCAACATCCCTTCTATTCCAGAATAAATAGCCTAAAACAGAAGTGACAGAAAGGTTAGAAGACTTCCCATTAACTTGGGGGACATGACACTTGTATGTATTTTCACTCCTTCCTAATACTCCCTTGAAATGACAGTAAAGGTATTAAAAGATAGAAGTCAATAAGGGCCAAAAATATAGAACTAGAGGTGGAGAATAGACAGCAATGAATTTTGGAACATGGGGAACAGGTAGAGGAGCAGTAAGCAACTTGAAAGTGTAAAGGAAGCTGAAGATTCTGCCTACAGAAGAATATGGTAACAACAACAGAAAAAACTAATTTATACTTGCAGAACTCTGAGAAAGTTTGTGTCCTAAAGGCCCTAGAAAAAAGTAATAAGGCTTATGGCTTGAAATGGGGGATAATTAATAGCCTATAAATGGAATTAATTAGCCCCTCAAACCCCTTCCTCTGTCCCTTCTTCAATATTTGCAGGAAAACAGGCAACAAAATTCAACTCCTCAGGAAGATATTTTTGAGGAGAGCACCCAAAGTGAAAGACAGTGATGAGGTATCATATGCAAAAGAGAGGAATTAAGTGAAATGCTGAGGACTAAATGTTAAGCCACGTCTGCTAAGATTCTGCCTTTATTCTTTTATCAGTAACCCAGTGTAGGCAGGGTTCATTTCAGGAAACACTATGACACTAAATTTCATGTGTCAACTTGACTGGACTGCAGAGTGCCTGGATGTTTGGCTAAACATTATTATGGGTGTATCTGTGAGGGTCCTTCCAGCTGAGATTAGCATTTCAATCAGTAGACTGAGTAAAGCAGATGGCCCTCCCCAGTGTGGGTGGGAATCATCCAATCTGTTTGAGGTCTCAATAGGATAAAAAGACAGAGGAAAAAAGAACTCACTCTCTGCCTGACTGTTTGAACTGAAACATTGCTCCTCTCCTACACTTGGACTAGGACTTACATTATCAGTTTCCCTGGTTCTCAGGCCTTTGGGCTTAGACTAGAACTACACCAATGGCTTTCCTGGGACTCTAGACTTCTCAGCCTCCATAATTGGTGAGCCAATTCCTTATAATAAATCTCTCTCTCTCTCTCTCTCTCTCTCCCTCTCTCTCAATTCCTGACTAATCCAAACACTGAATAGTCCCTGTTATGAAGACTGCTAATCATGACTGAACCTATTTATCCTTCTTACATGGCTGTCCAACTACAAACTACATTTCCCATCATCCCTTGTGGCTAGCAGTGACCATGTGACTACATTCTCACCAATGGAGTGTGACCAGAAATGATGGGTCATGGCAAATTTAAAACATATATCTGCAAATTCTTTGCTACTCCTCCAATCAAAAGATGAAATCTAGGCACCCTCCTTAGAGGCACCCTTGCAACCAATAGAATGCAGCAGAAATGACCATGCATGGCTCCTATGCTACATTAGAAAAAGCCATGCAACTCCTTCCTGTTTCTCTTTGGAAGCTTGTTCTGAAAGTCTTCAGATATCACGTAAGAATTCCTACCATGCTGAGGTCTCCATATAGAGAAAGCATGTGGACACAACCACACACAGAAAGAGAAAGAGATACCTCAAGAGTCCCAGTCATTCCAACCTCAGTTGTTTGAGTCTTCCCAGTCCAGGTACCAGATATGTGGATGAAGAAGCCTTCCAGATGAGCCAGCCTCTGCCCCCATGTGAACACCATGGTATAAGAGACCCCAAGGAAGAACACCCAGCTGGGCCCATCCACTCCCAGATGTGAGAGCCAAAATGAAGAGTGTTATTGTTTGAAGCCACTTTTGGAGTGGGCTGTTACACAGCTACAGAGAATTGGAACATATATGGAACTTCTATGTCACTTGCTGAAATATCTTTTTTTAGATTTTAGCTCTGTGCTCTTTTCATCACTAAAATACGGAAATGCCTGTGATCAAGCTTGGGTGGGCAAAGAAGGATAATGTCCTTCCATAAGAAGGAAGAAAACTTTGTGGCTGAATGACCACATGGAGCAGAACCACTGGACAATCTGGACCACCATGAGACCTTCTCATGAGTGAGATAGGAGCTGCTATTATTTTTAAACCATGTACTTGGGTACATCTTTTTTTATAGCATCTTAGCCTTCACCTTAAATAATATCCATAAGAAGCCCTGGATAAAAGACCTTCAGGTACTGATGGATATAGATTTTTTGAGAAACCCATCCTCCAATAAAAAAAGCCAGTTCACCACTCAGTAGAGCCTGAAAGAGAAGCCCAAACAGCTGAGTCACGTACATAGAATGTCAATCAGCTTTTAAGGTCTCACCCTCAATAATCGGAAACACTAAAGAAATAGTCAATGATCAACAGACATTAGAAGAAAACTCCCCATATCACAGGCCATGATCAAACAAATGAATAAGAGTAACAGATTTAGAGGAAGCATAAGTGGTACAGAGAATGAAAAGGAAAAGGTTAAATTATTATTAACATCCTCTCAATGAAAACACACTGCATCTGTAAAACAAGATGCAATTTTAAAAATTATAGGGTGGAGTTAAGATGGCAGACTAGAAAGACATGGAATTCGCATCTCTGCACAACTAGGGCACCTACCAGGCACCAGTGGGGGACCACGTCCACCTAAGGGGATGGAAGGAACCCCCAGCGACCAGGTAGGACATGGGGTGTGTTGGGGAGTGAGGGGGGGAGGAGAAGTGGAGGCAGGATTGGACCAGACCCTGAGGGGCGGCTGGGGAAGGGGAGGAGTTCCTACATCCAGTGGGACCCACCCACTGTTAGGGGTCCAGCGGCAATGGGGGAGACCCTGAGGGAGACAGGAGTTGGGTGGGAGTGGAGGAACAGAAGGGAACGCAGCCAGTGCTTTCCCTGTCCACTTAGGCACTGGGGAGGCTGTTGGGCTCCCGGGCCTAATCCTCTGCCCTCAGAGCCTCCCTCCTGCCGTGCAGAGCCCAAGCCACGCCCCTAAACCCCCACCCAGGGCCCCACCTCTACACTCAGAGACCCCCTCTGAGACCCCCTCCAACTGCGCTGGGCCTAAACCCCACCCACACACCCTCATCCAGGGCCTTACCACCAAACTCCCGGCCTCCACACTCCAGAGGCTCCTCTTTGGACATGACGCTTTTCCCCTTCTACGCAGGTTCTAAGCAGAAGCCCTGCCCCACGCTTGAACGTCACCCCTCCTAGACCCCACCCTCAAGGTCTTTTCTGGCTGTGCCTAGGCACCCCCTCATGCTCAAATGTCACCCCCCCCAGGCCTAGACCCCACCCTCAAGGTCTTTTCTGGCTGTGCCTAGGCACCCCCTCATGCTCAAATGTCACCCCCCCCAGGCCTAG
>NC_041215.1:44326159-44346932 GCF_002837175.3 Physeter macrocephalus | reverse complement strand
GTCTTACCTTGTTGTTGTTGATTCATTTATATTTTTATTTTTTCTAATAAATCTTTTATTTTTCTAATTTTATTTTCTTCTTTCTACTTTGTTATTGTTCTGCTCCTTTTGGCTTGTTCCCCCCTCCCTTTTTTTTCTTTTTTCAGTTGTGGTTTTGTTTTACATTGTTGCAGTTTTTTCAATTACATTTTTATTTTTCCTAATATATTTTTTATCTTTCTAATTTTGTTTTATTTTTTATTGTTTGTAATTATACTCCTTTTTTCTTTTTTTTTTTTTCTGCCATGCCACGCAGCTTGCAGGATCTCAGTTCCCAGCTGGAGGTTAAGCCCAGGCTCCAGTGGTAGGAGCACTGAGTCCAAACCGCTGGACTATGAGAGAACCTCAGACCCCAGGGAATATTAATCAGAGTGAGGCATCCCAGAGGTGTTCATCTCTGCACCAAGACCCAGCTATACCCAACTGCCTGCAAACTCCAGTGCTGGATGCCTCAGGCCAAACAACCAGTAAGACAGGAATACAGCCCCCCCACTTCAAGAAAAAGAAAAAAACGAAATGACAAAAAAATATGTTACAGAAAAAGAAGCAAGGGAAAAACCTACAAGACCAAATAAATGAAGATGAAATAGGCAACGTACCTGAAAAAGTATTCAGAGTAATGATAGTAAAGATAATCCAAAATCTCAGAAACAGAATGGAGAAAATACAAGAAAAATTTAACACTGATCATGAAGAACCAAAGAGCAAAGGGCAAACAAACAGTGATGAGCAACACAAGAACTGAAATTAAAAACACTCTAGAAGGAATCAATAGCAGAATAACTGAGGCAGAAACATGGATAAGTGAGCTGGAAGATAAAATAGTGGAAATAACTGCCAGGGAGCAGAATAAAGGAGAAAGAATGAAAAGAATTGAGGACAGAGTCAGAGACCTCTGGGACAACATTAAATGCACCAACATTAGAATTACAAGGGTCCCAGAAGAAGAAGAGAAAAAGAAAGGGTCTGAGAAAATATTTGAAGATTATAGTTGAAAACTTCCCTAACATGGGAACGGAAATAGTCTATCAAGTCCAGGAAGCGCGGACAGTCCCATATAGGATAAACCCAAAGAGAAACACGCAGAGACACATATTAATCAAACTATCAAAAATTAAATACAAAGAAAATATATTAAAAGCAGCAAGGGGAAAGCAACAAATAACATACAAGGGAATCCCCATAAGGTTAACAGCTGATCTTTCAGCAGAAACTCTACAAGCCAAAAGGAAGTGGCAGGACATATTTAAAGTGCTGAAAGGGAAAACCTACAAGCAAGATTATTCTACCCAGCAAGGATTTCATTCAGATTCAATGGAGAAATCAAAAGCTTTAGACAAGCAAAAGCTCTGAGAATTCAGCAGCACACAACCAGCTTTACAACATATGCTAAAGGAACTTATCTAAGTGGGAAACACAAGAGATAAAAAAGACCCAGAAAAACAAACCCAAATCAATTAAGAAAATGGTAATAGGAACATACATATCAATAATCACCTTGAATGTAAATGGATTAAATGCTCCCACCAAAAGACACATACGGGCTGAATGGATACAAACACAAGACCCACATATATGCTGTCTACAAGAAACCTACTTCAGACTTAGGGACACATACAGACTGAAAGTGAGGGGGATGGAAAAAGATACTCCATGCAAATGGAAATCAAAAGAAAGCTGGAGTAGCAATACTCATATCATTTAAAATAGACTTTAAAATAAAGAACGTTATAAGAGATAAAGAAGGACATTACATAATGATCAAGGGATCAATCCAAGAAGAAAACATAACAATTATAAACATTTATGCACCCAACATAGGAGCACCTCAATACATAAGGCAAATGCTAACAGCCATAAAAGGGGAAATCGACAGTAACACAATAATACTAGGGGACTTTAACACCCCACTTATACCAATAGACAGATCATCCAAAGTGAAAATAAATAAGGAAACACAAGCTTTAAATGACACAATAGACCAGATAGACTTAATTGATATTTTTAGGACATTCCACCTGAAAGCGGAAGAATACACCTTCTCCTCAAGTGCGCATGGAACGTTCTCCAGAATAGATCACATCTTGGGTCACAAATCAAGCCTTGGAAAGTTTAAGAAAACTGAATTCTTATCAAATATCTTTTCCGACCACAATGCTATGAGATTAGATAACAATTACAGGAAAAAAACACTAAACAACACAAATAGATGGAGGCTAAACAGTGTGCTGCTAAACAACCAAGAGATCACTGAAGAAATCAAAAAAATAAAAAAATACCTAGAAACAAATGACAATGAAAACATGACGATCCAAAACCTATGGGACACAGCAAAAGCACTTCTAAGAGGGAAGTTCATAGCAATTCAAGCTCACCTCAAGAAACAAGAAAAATCTCTAATAAACAATCTAACCTTACACCTAAAGCAACTAGAAAAAGAAGAACAAAGAAAACCCAAAGTTAGTAAAAGGAAAGAAATCATAAAGATCAGAGCAGAGATAGATGTAATAGAAACGAAGAAAACAAGAGCAAAGATCAAAAAAAGTAAAAGTTGGTTCTTTGAAAAGATAAACAAAATTGATAAACCTTTAGCCAGATTCACCGAGGAAAAAGGGAGAGCCCTCAAATCAATAAAATTAGAAGTGAAAAAGGAGAGATTACAACTGACACTGCAGAAATACAAAAGATCATAAGAGACTACTACAAGCAACTTTATACCAATAAACTGGACAATCTGGAAGAAATGGACAAATTCTTGGAAAAGTACAACCTTCCAAGATCGAACCAGGAAGATTTAGAAAATATAAACAGACCAATCACAGGTAATAAAATTGAAACTGTAATTAAAAATCTTCCAACAAACAAAAGTCCAGGACCAGATGGCTTCATAGGCAAATTCTATCAAACATTTAGAGAAAAGTTAACACCTACCCTTCTCAAACTCTTCCAAAAAACTGCAGAGGGAGGAACACTCCCAAACTCATTCTACGAGGCCACTGTCACCCTGACACCAAAACCAGACACAGATATCACAAAAAAAGAAAATTATAGACCAATATCACTAATGAACATAGACGGAAAAATACTCAACAAACTACTACCAAACAGAATCCAACAACACATTAAAAGGATCAAACACCATGATCAAGTGGGATTTATCCCAGGGATGCAAGGATTCTTCAATATACACAAATCAATCAATGTGATACACCATAATAACAAACTGAAGAATAAAAACCATATGATTATCTCAATAGATGCAGAAAAAGCTTTTGACAAAATTCAACATCAGTTTATAATAAAAACTCTCCAGAAAGTGGGCACAGAGGAAACCTACCTCAACATAATAAAAGCCATATACAACAAACCCAAGGCAAACATCATTCTCAATGGTGAAAAACTGAAACCATTTCTTCTGAGATCAGGAATAAGACAAGGATGTCCACTCTTGCCACTAGTATTCAGCATAGTATTGGAAGTCCTAGCCACAGCAATCAGAGAAGAAAAAGAAATAAAAGGAATCCAAATTGGAAAATAAGTAAAACTGTCACTGTTTGCTGATGACATGATACTATATATAGAGAATCCTAAAGATGCCACCAGAAAACTACAAGAACTAATCAATGAATTTGGTAAGGTTGCAGGATACAAAATTAATGCACAGAAATCTCTTACATTCCAATACACTAACAACGAAAGATCAAAAAGAGAAATTAAGGAAACAATCTCACTTACCATCACAACAAAAAGAATAAAATACCTAGGAATAAACCTACCTAAGGAAGCAAAAGATCTGTACTCGGAAAACTATAAAACACTGATGAAAGAAATCAAAAATAACATAAACAGAGAAACATACCATGCTCCTGGATTGTAAGAATCAATATTGTGAAAATGACTGTACTACCTAAAGCAATCTACAGGTTCAGTGCAATCCCTATCAAATTACCAATAGCATTTTTCATAGAACTAGAACAAGAAATTTTACAATTTGTATGGAAACACAAAAGACCCCGAAGAGCCAAAGCAATCTTAAGAAAGAAAAACGGACCTGGAGGAATCAGGCTCCCTGACTTCAGACTATATTACAAAACTACAGTAATCAGAACAATATGGTACTGGCAGAAAAACAGAAATATAGATCAATGGAACAGAACAGAAAGCCCAGAGAGAAACCCACACACATATGGTCACCTTATCTTTGACAAAGGAGGCAAAAATATACAATGGAGAAGAGAAAGCCTCTTCAGTAAGCAGTGCTGGGAAAAATGGATAGGTACATGTAAAAGAATGAAATTAGAACACTTCCTAACACCATACACAAAACTAAACTCAAAATGGATTAAAGACCTAAATGTAAGACCTACACTATAAAACTCTTAGAGGAAATCATAGGCAGACCACTCTATGACATAAATCACAGCAAGATCCTTTTTGACCCACCTTCTAGACTAAGGGAAATAAAAACAAAAATAAACAAATGGGACCTAATGAAACTTAAATGCTTTTGCACAGCAAAGGAAACCATAAACAAGACGATAAGACAACCCTCAGAATGGGAGAAAATATTTGCAAATGAATCAATGGACAAAATGATCAAAATGATCAATCTCCAAAATATACAAGCAGATCATGCAGCTCAATATCACAAAAACAAACAAAAATGGGCAGAAGACCTAAATAGACATTTCTCCAAAGCAGGCATACAGATGGCCAACAAGTACATGAAAAGATGCTCAACATCACTAAACATTAGAGAATTGCAAATCAAAACCACAATGAGGTATCACCTCACACCGGTCAGAATGGCCATCATCAAAAAATCTACAAACAATAAACGCTGGAGAGGGTGTGGAGAAAATGGAACCCTCCTGCACTGTTGGTGGGAATGTAAATTGATACAGCTACTATGGAGAACAGTATGGAGCTTCCTTAAAAATCTACCATATGGCCCAGCAATCCCATTACTGGGCATATACCCTGAGAAAACTATAATTCAACAATACATGTACCACAATGTTCATTGCAGCACTGTTTACAAGAGCCAGGACATGGAAGCAACCTAAATGTCCATCAACAGATGAATGGATAAAGAAGATGTGGCACATATATACAATGGAATATTACTCAGCCATAAAAAGGGATGAAACTGAGTTATTTGTAGTGAGGTGGATGGACCGAGAATGTGCCATACAGAGTGAAGTAAGTTAGAAAGAGAAAAGCAAATACCGTTTCTAATGCATATATATGGAATGTAAAAAAGCGGTACTGATGAACCTAGTGGCAGGGCAGGAATAAAGATGCAGACATAGAGAACGGACTTGAGGGCATAGGGGGAAAGGGAAAGCTGGGATGAAGTGAGAGAGTAGCAATGACATATATACACCACCAAATGTAAAATGGATGGCTAGTGGGAAACTGCTGCATAGCACAAGGAGATCAACTCGATGCTTTGTGACAACCTAGAGGAATGGGATAGGGATGGTGGGAGGGAGGCCCAAGAGGAAGGGATACGGGGATATATGTATACATTTAGCTGATTCACTTTGTTATACAGCAGAAACTGACACACCATTGTAAAGTAATTATACTCCAATAAAGACGTGAAAAAAATTAAAAATTAAAAAAGTTTAAAATTATAGAATAAGATATCTTAGAAATTTAAAATGTGCTGGCTGAAATAAAAAATATTCAATGGAAGGGTTGAAAGATGAAATATAATAAATATTTTAGAAATTAGAATAAAAATGCAAACAGAAGAAATAACAATGGAAATATCTAAAATTTGAAGATCAATTAGAGAGGTAAAACATCTGTCTAAGGAGTTTCAGAAGGAAGAGAGACAACAGAGGTAGAAAATCATATAAAAAATAAATCTCAGAACTGCAGAGCATGAGCATATTGCTAAAATATTCTCCTAATGGCCAGTAAAATAAAGGAGAAAGGACTCACCGCTAAGTACATAATTATGAAATTTCAGAACTTCGTGGATAAAAAGAAGATTCAGAAAGAGGAAAAGAAACAAACAGGTAACATACAGAGGTGAGATCAGAATGACAAAAACTTCTTAGCAACAATACTGGAGGCTGGAATGTGTAGAGCAGAGCCTTCAAAATTCTGAGGGAAAAGTGCTTTTTAACCTTGAACTCCACACCCAAGCTATCAGTCAAGTATATGACAAGCAGAGACCCTTTCAGACATGAAAAATGACTTCCAATGTACCCTATTTTAGCAGTTCTAGAAAATAAAGTAACAAAGGCAAGGAAGAGAACTGGTACTGGAACTGGGAACAAGGGGTTCAAGATGAGAAACTGTGCAGCAGTCCACACTGAATCAGGAGGGCCGAGGGCTGTGGAAAATCTCCCCCAAAAAAACATAATAGAGTGTTTTGAACAGTGCTTAAGTGTTTCAAAAAATTAATATGGGGGACTTCCTTGGTGGTCCATTGGTTTAGAATCCGCCTTCCAATGCAGGGGACACGAGTTCAATCCCTGGTTGGGGAACAAAGATCCCACATGCCGCACGGCAACTAAGCATGTGAGCTGCAAGTACAGAGCCCACGTGCTCTGAAGCCCGTGCCCCACAACTAGAGAGAAGCCTATGCACCACAACAAAGAGCCCACACGGTGCATCAAAATATTCCGCATACCACAGCGAAGGTCCCATGTGCTGCAACTAAGACCCAATGCAGCCAAAAATAAAATAAAATAAGTAAATATTTTTTTAAAAAAGATGCTCCACATCGCTAAAAAAAAAAAAAATTAATATGGGTATGTCAGCTGGAGCATCAGGGGGAAAGCAGTGGTAGACTCGAAGAAGGCAAGGCAAAAGAAAAGATGAGGCAATTTTTAATTTCTGTATAAAACAAAAAGCTGAAAAAAAAGGAGACGGACGTATGGTACACTGCTTGACTCAGCAGAGAACAGTATCTATGTAGAAATAATAATACAATCACTGTTCATTGATCTAAATATTTTGATATAACTACTTTCAAGGGAGGCAATAAAGGAGGGAAAGGGGTAGGTAGATGATAGATAAATCTTCAGCTGACATAGGAGAAAATCAATAAGAAATATTCAACACAAATCAAGAAACATCAATAATGAGTATATTACTTAGAAATATGGAGGTAAACATCAGGATAAACAGTAAAAAGAGTTGACACTGGTGCCTCTGAGGAAATTAAATGGAAGACCACATGCAACTGTAATACCTCTTCATGAGAATTGCAGTAATAGTTAAATGTCTTACTATGTGTACCTATTTCTTTTCATACAAATTGTGTTCAACATCTTTTCCAGAGATGATAAAAAATGGTACTGGAACCAAGGAACAAGAAAATACAGATCATTAATTTTCATATTTACTGATTTATAAGGTTGACTTTGGTTTTCATCATTTCATATCCTCTCTTCAATATATATTGGGTTGGCCAAAAAGTTCATTCGGATTTTTCCGTACCATCTTATAGGAAGATCCGAACGAACTTTTTGGGCAGTCCAATATTTCAAGTTCTAGAATCACATGTATCATATGTTCTATTTCTTCAACTTTTCACTTCTCAACTCCCCTAAATACACACACACAAGACAGTACCCCTCATCTAAATACACACACACACACACACACACACACACACACACACAGCAGTCCAATATTTCAAGTTCTAGAATCACATGTATCATATGTTCTATTTCTTCAGCTTTTCACTTCTCAACTCCCCTAAATACACACACACACACACACACACACACACACACACACACACACACACACAAGACAGTGCCCCTCATTCTACAAGTACTTAATGTGCTGGGGATACTTTATGCAACATTTATTTATGTTCTGGGTACTTGGACTATATCAGTGAATAAAATCAACAACATCTCTCTCCTCAGGAAGCCTCCATTATAGTAATATTTAGAAAAAAATCAGAGTAATTTATTTCAAATTATTTAGGTAATACAGACTTTTTCTGGCTTATTGGGAACATTACCAAATAAGTACTTGTGGCCTCCAAGGAAAAATGATTAGAAGTTTTAGCAGTGAATTCCATGCCATACATTTCTATGCTTTTTGATATCACAGAAATAACACCATTGAGAATTTATTATACACATAGCGCTAAGATAAATTAATAGCCATAGATGTAATTTAAATGATTCCAATTTAATAAAATTCTCAGAAGAAATATTTCACTAACTTCTAGCACATATTCAAGAAATTAGCTTTATCCTAAGAACACTGTATTGTCTCTAAGATTCCTAAACTTAAATATACATATAAATATATAAAATATCATTTTTCCTTAAACTCCTTTCAACTCTGAAAACGTTATTATTTAAGCTATAATTAAATATTAACCTAAGTAAGATCCTTTTTTCTTACCCAACATCATTTTCATAGTCTCGTTTTTTTCTTCCAAAAAGATTAATTTTAACTTATCTACTTAGTTCTTAGAACATTGGTCATTATTCTCACCCTTTTTATTCACCTGGAAGGATCTACTGAAATTAAAACTTTCCAAGCGTCTGTCATATAGAAAGTTTTAGAGCTAAAAAGTCAGCGAGGGCTTCCCTGGTGGCACAGCGGTTGAGAGTCCGCCTGCCAATGCAGGGGACGTGGGTTCGCGCCCCGGTCCGGGAAGATCCCACATGCCGCGGAGCGGCTGGGCCCGTGAGCCGTGGCCGCTGAGCCTGCGCGTCCGGAGCCTGTGCTCCGCAACGGGAGAGGCCACAACAGTGAGAGGCCCGCGCACCGCAAAGAAAAAAAAAAAGTCAGCGAAATCACCTATGACCATTCACTAATAAAGTATATATAGCTGTCAAATTGATCTCACCTCTTTTGTGAGTCTAAAGGGAAAAAGTGTGCAAAAACTGCATAACATAAAAGCAAGAATATTTCAAACATCAAATAATTATGTAATAATGATAAAAATAATAGCTAACATTTATGAGTAGCTACAATACACTAAGTTTCTCAATATATTTGTTTTACTTTGATTTTCAAAACAGTCCTCTTAAGTTATTTACTGCCCTCATTTCCAATAGATAAATAGGGCTCAGAGAGGTTAAATAACTTTCTCCTTTCTAGATGCTTAGGACTTGAATGTGAGTCGGCCTGTGTACAAAGTATACAAAGTATGCTTTTTCTAGTATATGGAGCGACCTCTGAGGATGACTTAAGGCTATTCAAAGAAACTCTCACAAAAAGACAAATATGGATTTTTTTTCTCTCGGACCTCATTATTCACAGAAAATTGTTTTCCAGTCTTTTTATAAATACTTGTAAAATGTAATTTGGAACGGTGAAAATGTTCTGGAAGTAGACAGTGGTAATGTTTCCAACACACTGTGCATATACTAAATGTCAATGAATTGTGTACTTTAAAATGGTTAAAATGGTAAAATTTATGTTATGTGTATTTTACCACCATAATTTTGTTTAATGTCATTTGGCCCAAAGGAAGTAAATTAGAAACTCATCCTTTATATACACAGGATCACAAATTTCAAGGTCGCCTCTTCATTTCTAAGGCTATACATTTAAGTTCTACCTCACTGCTAGGGACTTCCAAACTTATATCTGTAGCAGAGACCTGACTCCTGAATTCAGACCCAACTCCCTGGTCAACATCTCCATGTGAATTTCTAACACACTTAAACATTGAACATGTCCGATACCAAGTTACTCATATTCCCTCCGCACCAGCTCCTTCCCAGTAGCCCAGGTTAAATGATGGCAACTCCACTCTCCTGGTTGCTCAGGGCAAATCCTCAGTATCACCCTTGTATCTCTCTCCCTCCCCCTCCCCACACCAGTAAATCATAATGGTTTTACCTTAAAACAATGTCTCTCAATCTGGGCAGTATTGACATTTTGGGCAGGATAATTCTTTATTGTGCGGGCTGTCCTCTACATTTTACAGTGTTTAGCAGCATCCCTGGCTTCTACCCACAGATGTAGCTAGCACAACCCAGTTGTGACAACCAGTTGTGACATTCCCAAATGTCCCCTGCTGGGCACAATCTCCCCTGGTAGAAAACCATGGCCTTAAATATATCCGACCTTCAACCCCTTCTCACCACCTTCTCTGCCATGACCTTCGTTCAAGCTATTATCATCACTCGTCCTTATTTCTATAGTAGCCTCCCAGCTGGTTTCCTTGTGATCACTTGCTCAACTGACCACCCAAGATAATCCTATTAAAATATTATTTTAAAACAAAGATCATGTCACCACTCTCTTAAAACTCTCCCATGTCTTTCTATCTCACCCAAGAGTAAAAGCCAAAATTGTATTCCAGCCTATGAAGACATACCTGATTTGGGCCTGATTACCCCTCTGACCTGACCTCCTATCACTACCCTCCATGTTCACTCAGCTCCAGCACGGTGGCCTCTTCTCTGGTCCTCAAACATGCCACAGCCACGTCTGCCTCAGGGCCTTTTGCTCTTGTGGTTCCCCCCATCTGGGATATTCCCTGATATCCCCATGGGCGGGGGGATAAATTAAGAATTTGGGAGTAATATACATACACTACTATATATAAAATAGATAAACAACAAGGCCCTACTGTATAGCACAGGGAACTATACTCAATATTTTGTAATAACCTATATGGGAAAAGAATCTGAAAAAGAATATATATATAACTGAATCCGTTTGCTGTACAGTTGAAACTAATATATTATAAATCAACTAGACTTCAATAAAAAATAAATTAAAAAACTACAATGAGAAAAAAACTCTTAGTCTCTCACCTATCACTGCATATCCTTCCTCCTTGCCTTATCTTTCCTCCTAAGCACTCATCACCATCCAACACACTCTCTATTTAACTTCTTGATCGTGTTTATTAGTCTGTTCATGAGGATCAAGGATTTGTCAGTTTTATTCTCAACTTATCTCATGTATTTGTAATAGTGCCTCGCACATAATAAGGTCTCAACAAGGATCAGAGGAATGAATGAACCTCTTAGGACCAATATTGAGAAATTTTTTAAGAGACCACTAGCTATTGTGGCTTCAGAGGCCATGATCTGTTCATCTGATCTGTTCATCTCTACAAAGCATGCAGACATGAATAGCTATGTGTTCACTTAAAACAACAAGCAGCATCACTCCTCATCTGATAGGCTTGCTGACATGATCCTTCTTTCTTGGCATGGTTGTCAAATTGCCCAACACTAAATATAGATCAACAGATCTCATCACAGTGATGACAGGCATTCAACAGCCTTGCCAGATCAATGACCCCACAGCCTACATCTCATCAGACTCTCACGCAGTAGAGAAATCCTTAGCAACATAACATATAACATATCATATATAACATATAATATATGTTATTACCTTATTATGACTTATTATTCATCAATCCATTGTTTTCCAAAGCCAGGACTCACTTAGAAATGCTTCTAATTTGGATGAGGTTGACTAACATCTAAGCTATGGACTCAGGGGAAAAACAATAGATACCAGCAAAGAGCTTAAGTGACTGGCGCCACAATCTAAATCCAGAGAATGGTTTCCAGGTTTCTAAAATAAGGTACATTTATCTGGGTCTCCGGGGAAATCTATTCAAATTCCAGATTACACTGGACCTGAGTTGTTGGATTTGATAATATACTACAAAAAAATGCAGTTAATTTCAACTGCAATCGAGCTTTTTTTAATGCAAATGAGAAATAATAAATCATGCATAAGTAGGTACAGATTCTAAGATGTTGAGGTTGTCTTTGAAGGTGATGACCCAGAATGCTCTGGGGCATATGACTCCTCAAATTGATTTACTGCCTTTAAAATAATGTTGCATTCATGTCAGTATTTATAATAGCAAAAAACTAAAAGCCACTGAAATGCCAGGCAATAGGGAAAGAAAAGATAAACCAATAGGGCACTGTTTAAATAAATTATTAAACAAAAGTACAAAAGAAAACTATGCAACCATTAAAAGATGAAACGGACCCATGTGCACTAATGTGTAATATTCATCAAGACATCATTATATGATAAAAGCAACCTGGAGAATATGATTCTGCCAAGTATGATTCTGATTGTTTGAAACAGTGTTTGTGTGAATGTACAAACAGGTATGTAAAAATTAGATATTTTCAGATCCACATTCTCCACCATTCCACACTTGGCTTCCTGCCCAGGAGGCAGGTCTGTATGGAGGCATCGATGGGTTCCCTTCCCTTGCCTTGTGGCTTCTGGTTGGATTCAGCCAATGAGATCCCTGGCAGGAGATGTGAGGACAAGGACCATTCATCACCTTGAGCCTCTTCCCAACTTTTCTCTGCACTTTGTTTATATCCCTCTAAAGGCCACAGCATCTCTCAAGCATCCTCTCCATAAAAAAGTTTTCTCTCCGGATTCCGGAAACTACCTCCTTCCTTTGCCCCTGCAGACCCAGTGTCATAAAGACTGATACCTGCTCAGGGGCACTCCACAATTCCTGGTAGCTGATCTTAAACCTTGCTCATACTTTCCTACTTCTGTAAATAGTTCTTTTATTAAACTCTTCTCAATGACCTACTTCACATGTACCATTTCTTTTTTTGGCAGAACCCTAACTAATAATTATAGTAAAACTTATGTGTGTGTATTTTGTGTGATTTATATACACAGCTATGCATAGAGATGTACTTACATGTGCAAGGAATGTTTCTGAAGGATATATAAGAAAAGGGAGAGTGGAACACATGGCCTAGACTTTGGCTTTTAATTTTGTATCTCTGAAATTTTGTCAACTTTTAAAATGTCTGATCACATACAAGTAATAAATTGGTAATTGAGAAATGAAACCATATGGGAAAAAATGTATGTTATTACCTTTTTGATGGCACACTAATGAGGGAAAGAAGTAACGAATACCAGAGAAAATGAGAGTGATGACATGGATATTCATTTTGAACAGTGCAAAACATCTGATGGGAAGGATCCTCACTTCTGAAACTTAAGTGTGACAGCTATCAAAGTGTCCATCCCCACTGTAGAGTGGGTCTGTACCAGCTTGTTCCATTGACCTACTTTTAGGAAAGCAGGCCTATTTTTAAAATTTCCTTCAAAATAAGCCAATTTTCTTTTAAATTTATTTATTTTTGGCCGCGTTGGGTCTTTGTTGCTGCATGCGGGCTTTCTCTAGTTCCAGCGAGTGGGGGCTACTCTTTGTTTTGGAAGCCCATTTTCTTAATACATCCCATTCACGTTTCAGATTTGCTACTTTCCATCTTAATTGCACTTTTTTGAGAACTTTAGACAGGAGTACAGTCATATAAATGTGCTTATTTAGATCTGATAAAATGTTTACTCTTTTCTGATTAAAATAAAATAGCCTCATTCAAATAAATGCAATCTTGACTTTTAGAACTATTTCCAAACTTCCTAAAACTACTGTGAGGTAAAAAATGAAAATCATTAATGTGGTATTAGAGCCCACAATTAAATTAATTTATAGGGGCTTTAATCCAATTAAATTTCCTCCAGACTGTATCCCTAATGGTGCTCGGGTTTTACTTAATATACTTTAAAGCATAATTCACATTCATTTTTGCAAAACAATTTAAATACTGCAAATATCACTATTATACATATTTCCATGGTGACATAATATGTTTGCAGTCTATTTAATTTACAGATGATGAGAGTAAAGTGAAAACTCTCCGAGGACCATAGATCTTCTACAATATCACATTTTCCAGTTCTAAGATATCAGGTGTATAAGTTATCTATATTTGTAAGAATGGACTCTTGAAACAGTAATACATATTTTAAATGATCTGATTGTGAAACTTGAAGAAAATTAAAACTTAGGGCAAAGAAAAACATCAGTGATACAAACAGCCAAGATATTTGGGGTTCATAATTTAAGCTGATAAAGTATTAGCCTTTAAATTTAAACAGATCTTTTCCAAAGCCACATTAAGGAAATATCTAAAAAAGAACATAAGTTATATGCAAGTCTCCAAACCTCAACTCAACTTATTCATATACTTATGTACGAGGTAGCTAAGGATCTCAGAACACGTTAAGGCAACGGTAAAATTATAACTAATGGGCAAAATTGTTAGGATAATTTTTCATGCTCCAAAACTTAGATATATAGAATCTATGCTAGAAAACATTCAATAATAAATAGCTAACTAGTTTGTACCCTAAGAGAAAGAGACATATATTACTGGTCCAAAGCATTTTTAGCTGAGGATATCAGCTAAATTCAGATGCCATTTTCGCTACAAATGTGCTGCACAGCGGTGATATATTTGACAAAGGAGAAGCAGATGTAACTATGGAAATCATAACTTTAATTGACAACAACATGAAAATTCAGAAGGATAGCAAGCATCATGGATGGAGGTGACAATTATGCAGGAATAAGAATCAAATGTATTGTAAAGAAGAAGAATCTATTTTTTCCCTCTCTGGAGATTTCCCACTATTCCACACATAAGAAGTACAAGGACGGAAAGAATAGTCTTCTCATTAATGAAAACGGGACAAAGGAAGAGCCAGGACATCCCTACCTGGTTTCCAGATGAACTGATTATCCTTTTTGCCTTCCAAATGAGCTGCATGGGACAGCAAGAAAGAAAGTAACAGAAATAGCTTCCTCATGCTCCTCCATACCCAGCGAATGACAGCCAGATTACCCTTTGGAAACATTCTTCAGATTTTCAGCCTCTTGACTCGCTTATTCCTAAAAGAAAAAAAGAACATCGCATAAGTTTCTTCTGTAAAGAAATTACAAAAACTCACTTGGACTGCTAGAACCTTTAGCATAATGGCATTACAAATGTACCATGACCATAAAGAAAGTTTACAAAATATTAACATTTTAAGGTCAGATGTGAATTAGCCCATGCTTTCAATCCTTACCCATGAAAGGTGTTATCAATTCTAGGGATTCTACAGTCCCCCAATCAGTTTACTTTTGCTTTTAAGAGCAGGGTTGGCAGATACCTGGTTCACTCCCTCCTTCTACTCAGCCAAACTCCTTGAGGAGCCCACGATTTTTGGAGGAAGATCTGTACATACAGCAAAGTCCAAATAGGGCAATGAACATGCTAACAATGGTATTAAGAAAGTGACAGAGAAAGAATGAGGAAAAGGCAATCAGTTCTTCTGTGGTGAGGAAAAAAAAAAAAGGGAAATCTCCACAAGGTAATATTTGAGAGGAGCCAGGGGAAAAGGGCTTGAAGGTGCCAGGAAGGGCATTTCAGGCCAAGAGAACTAGGTGCTGAAATGCATTTTGCGTTGGGGACCGGGGAGCGGGCAAGTGGCTACAGTGAAGGACACATGGGAGAGGGAGGAATGGACAGAGATGAGATTTAGAACGTAGGTTAGGAAGCAAATTATAAAAAGCCTTGAATGTCATGTGAGAGATTTGGGCTTCATTCTGTAAATAATAACAATAAGAATCACAGGAGAGCAAATGACTTTTAAATAACTGACATCAGTGAACATAATGTTCATAACATGATTACAGAGAAATTGAGGCCTGTTATGAAACTAGAGAAATAGTCCACGCAAGTACTGATGAATGAGAGAATCAGGAGAAGTTTGAAAGGTAGTGCAGAGGCTGGGTTTAAAGGATTTGGTTAACAACTGGGTGGGATGTATGAGAGAGAGAGAATAGAAAAGACAGATTCCAGACCAATGGGACCCCTCTACCAAAAATGAGAAATGGGAAGAGGGGAAGGTTTAAAAAGGAAGACAAAGAGAATTTTCTTTAGAGAATATTAAGTTTGATGTGCCTACAGGACATCCAGGTAGTTGCCCAAAAGATAATAGGAAAATTCTACGTGGAATTAGAGATCTGGGGTAACCTGCCACAACACTTGTATTAGAAAAATACATTAAGACAGATAAGTGTAGGGCAATAAAAGGATGGAACAGTAAGAAAGGATGTCAAGGGTAGAAGCTTTTCCCCCTAAATATTTACCAAAGAATTGCTAAAAGTGGGTAGCAAGTCTGACTGTGAACTTCCTAGGGACCAAAAAAAAAAAAAAAAGTGGCTACTATAGCCCTCATGTATGTAGGAGTAAAGTATATATTCTTTTTTTATTGCTTTAGGAGAAGCCATTCCCCTGCTTCCAAGCACTGGTGGAATTTTACCCCAAGAGTTCTCATCAACACAGATGCTGTGCTGAGCAATGCACTCAACACATCACCTCATCTATAAAACAGACAACAGCAATGAGTGGTCAGTGGGGTCTTGGGCTCTTCTAGAACACTCCAAGGGTACAGTGGCAAAGTACAAATCAGTGAAAATGATTCTACGAGGAATCAACCAATAGAGTTCAAGTACACAGCTCTCTGATGTCCTGCCTTGGTCCAGGGATGAAGATAATATTTGGATAAGCAACCCAATGCTTTTCTTCAAATTTCTGCATTGCATGCCAATATCGAAAAGAGTGGAATGCTCCAGCTGAAATTAAACAGAGCTCCCCTGTTTGACTGTTTGTCCCTATGAGTGGCCTGTTAGACTATTCCATGGAACCTTTGGGGCACTACTGGACCCAATTCATAAACCTCTGGACTAGATGCAAACTGTACCCCCTTTCATGAGACATCTTTGTGTATATATATATATACATACACACACACACACACACACACACACACACACACCCTAGACGATGCGTATTTCACTTTGCTAATGGCAAATCCACATGCTTAACAAGCAACACAACAGTGAATGGTTTGGGAACTGTATCATGATATTTTAAAGTCTACACACACACACACACGTGAATAGGTGATTAATTCTTCATAATACAGATTTGCTACAAAACTTTAGTACAGACATTTTTTAGAAGGCACCATTGCCATGAATTCCATTAAGGCACCTGAAAAACATCAAAATACTGCCCCCATAAAACAAGATAACTAACTTCCTAGTGAATCCTACAAACCAAGTTAGTTGAAAAATATACCCCTGGGAAAGCAAGTGAACTAGCCTTCTGTATAATGATGGATTAAGTCATTGTAATGTTAGAGAACTTTTGATAAAAACGATGATTTGCGTTTTGGGGTAGTTTACCTAAAGCTCCTATTATTACTATTAATAAATTAGGTAACCAGCAGGACCAGCTATCTACTGAGGCCACTTCTTTTGTGATGGGAAATGACCAGAGTATGGAAGATGACTGTTCATTCTCATTAGTGGGAGACATAGTTTCAGCATATCTAAAAGCATATTCATGTCATTACAATGTAAGCCAAAGATATGGAGGACCAGAAGCATGTTTGTTAGACTCTAAATGGCCATAGGTGGGAACCCCAAAAGAGATTTAAAAGGAGTTCCAGTGAGACTGTATGTGAGCTGGCTTGATTAGCCAATAATTTATACATAAATATTTTGAATTTTGCATCAATTTTGGGTTTTAATTGCAAGACCTGAACACACGTTGCTGTGAGCCCTGGTCTTCGTTTAGGCTCGCTCCCTGGTACAGAGCCGGTATTGACTCTGCAAAGGGACCCACTGGCTTTAAGGGTCCTTTTGTGTTCACCAAAGCCAGTGGAAGATCCCTGAGCAGAGTGGCTTGGGGTGCCTACTGGACACCTGTGGTCAGCATTATCTCCTGGCTATCACTAATTAACAAGGATAGGGACAGTACAGACATAGAGAACAGACTTCTAGTTGCCAAGGGGGAGGCGGGAGGGGGAGGGACGGATTGGGAGTTTGGGATTAGCAGATGCAAACTATTATATATAGAATGGATAAACAACAAGGTCCTACTGTATAGCACAGGGAACTCTACTCAATATCCTGTGATAAACCACAATGGAAATAATATGAAAAATAATATATATAGGTATAGCTGACTCACTTTGCTGTACAGCAGAAATTAACACATTATAAATCAACTATACGGCAATAAATTTTTTTTTAAAAAACAAGGATAGTGGGCTTCCCTGGTGGCGCAGTGGTTGAGAGTCCGCCTGCCGATGCAGGGGACACGGGTTCGTGCCCCGGACCGGGAGGATCCCACATGCCGCGGAGCGGCTGTGCCCGGGAGCCATGGCCGCTGGGCCTGTGCGTCTGGAGCCTGTGCTCCGCAACGGGAGAGGCCACAACAGTGAGAGGCCCGCGTACCGCAAAAAACAACAACAACAACAACAACAACAACAACAAGGATAGTGACAGTAGAAACCTAAGACTAATCTTGACCAAAAAAAAAAAAAGAAAAAATTCTGAAATAGAGCTCTTAGAGAATGCACCAAAACATCTCAGTTCAAGATGCCACAGCAATCTTACTCCTAAAAACACCCACACATTTTTAGTATCTGTATTACATATAATCCTATACCTCGTTACCTCTCTTTTTCCAAGAAGCATGAGGACAGAAGATGGGAAACTAGATTTGATGAAGCTTCCACCATTCGCCATGCTGCAAGCTTCACATCCACTAGTAAATGGAGAATCTCTGTTGAGTTGATGGAAAGTGCAGGATGGAATTTGAACACAGGTATGTCTTACTCCACTAAACTATGCTGCCTCGCTTCCCTCTAAAGACCTGAAACTCACTAAATTATTCCTCGGAAGACAGCGGGAGTCATTCTTGTATCTATTACTTGAATAAGCCACACAGGAGTTCATGATAAACAAAATAAGAGGAAACAAGAAACAATTAGAGCTGCCACTCCTATGTTAGTAAAACACAAATGGAAAAATGCTGTGACTATGATGAAAAAATGTATTATGCAGGAAGCACGTGCTACCCACGATGGCATGAATAATTTACCCCAGGAAGATCGTTGAGTGTCCAAATCAACTTATTTACTCTATATCTTAGCATCCAAAATGTATTTGCAAGGTTAGCTCTAAACTGATGAATATTAAGAGACATTAAAAAAGTTTCTCCTTTTAGCCTCAGTTTTCTAATCATTTAAAGGCCACTCAAACTATGAAAAATGTGCCTTACACTTCACATGCATTTCATTTTCCCTTAAATGTAATCTTATTGCTGAAGTCCTTGAATATCTAAAAAGGTACAAAACTTAAAAATAAAATAAAAACTGTTCCAATTTGCTTGCAGCCTGAAGGAACAGCAATGAGGAGGAGAAAAGCAAACTTGAACGTGCATATTCCGATAGCGCCATCTCATGGCAACTGTGCAGAGACAATGGTTCAATAAAGATGGCCGAGTAACAGGGGCTGGAGGGGAGGACGCCCACTGTCAGGACCGACTCAACTGACCAGGATGGGGACTCCAACCAGTTGCCTAATGCAAGTTAACTAACACTGCTGGAGAAATCACAGAAGCATTTGCTTTTTCTCAGCCATTTGCCTAATTTCTGATTGCAATATGGTGCACTGCATTCCATCCCTCATAATCTGTCAATATACAAAATACTGACCTGAGCACTTCACTGAACTCTCACCACAGCCTTATGAATTAGTTATTCACATTATCCCCCACTTTAGAGATGAGGAAACTGAGGCATGGAGAGGTAAGTGACAAGCCCAAGGTCACAGAGGTAGTAAGTTGTTCGCAATCGATCTCAGTGACCCTCCTCTGAAAGGAGAGAGACTTGTAATGTGACCCAATACCAACGCAAGTAATTTTGCATAGCCCTGAAAATGTAGATCCTTTCTAACCCTGTGTAGGGTCTCTCAGCAGCTTATGCAAGGCAATTTACATCTCATTTCACTTAATCCTTACATAATACTATGAGCAATTATTCTTATTTTTCAGATGTAGAAGAAACTGGTCATTGAGGATGTTAAATAATTATCCCAAGGTCACCTCAGCTAGAAAACATCAAAGCTGGATTAAAAATGGCCTGAGCCCACAGCCCTGATCTGCTTAGAGCATCACACGCGGTGACCCTGGCTGGTCCCCCAGCCTGGGAGCCTCAGGGTCCCACCTACAAAATGAGCTGGGCCATCATCCCATAGCCCTTAGGGGGTAAGGATGCAATCAAATAATGGAGGGAAAGTTCTGAGGTGAGTGTCTGCCAGAGAGAGAGAGAGAGCACTCACTGAAGTTTTACTGTTCCTATTGTCAGGATTCTCTCAAAATTCAGAAAAACCCTGACTCTAGTAATATTTCAGGGAAGGTTTGAATGTTATCCTGCCCTGCGCCAAAGGACTGAGGGATGATTTTTTTCAACCTCCCAATCTTATGACTTCGTGCCACATTTTTGAAGAGCTAAAAGCACTCTGTAGCAAGAGCCTCATCAAGGATTCACACTGACGCTGTGAAGGAGAAAGCAGGTATTATCATCTCTATGTTATGAGAGGGTAACCTCTGGCCTTGCAATGACGAGATGTTTAGTAACTTCCTCAAACCTTTTAACTGCCAGCCTCTTCTTCCATGTACCTCACTGCGGAATCCTAAATTACATCAAATACAAGCATGGGAGGTCTGCAAGCATACCATAAAATATACAATGAGTTTGGGTTTATGGTATTAATAATTGTCATAGGTTTGTAAAACATAACAAAGCCACAGAAAATTTTGCAAGAAGTGCACACAAATATTTTACCTATCTCTGAACAAACTTTTGCCACAGGACATACTGATAGAAAGAGGGCTTGAAACCAGTTTGCCAAGCATTCTAAACCAACTTGGTAGCTGTGGCAGACATCACAATATTCTGTCTTCTAGAACTACAATTTTTTTTTAACATCTTTACTGGAGTATAATTGCTTTACAATGTGTGTTAGTTTCTGCTATATAACAAAGTGAATCAGCTATATGCATACACATATCCCCATATC
>NC_041215.1:44323422-44326033 GCF_002837175.3 Physeter macrocephalus | reverse complement strand
TATATGTCCATGCCACTCTCTCACTTTGTCCCAGCTTACCCTTCCCCCCTCCCCATGTCCTGAACTCCATTCTCTAGGTCTCTGTCTTTATTCCTGTCCTGTCCCTAGGTTCATCTTTTTTTTTTTTTTTTAGATTCCATATATATGTGTTGGCATACGGTATTTGTTTTCATCTTTCTGACTTACTTCACCCTGTATGACAGACTCTAGTTCCATCCACCTCACTACAAATAACTCAATTTCATTTCTTTTTATGGCTGAGTAATATTCCATTGTATATATGTGCCACATCTTCTTTATCCATTCATCTGTTGATACATTTTTATAGTGACTTTTTGTAGAAGAGGTAGTGTTGGGCTTCCCTGTTGGTGCAGTGGTTAAGAATCCGCCTTCCAATGCAGGGGACATGGGTTCCAGCCCTGGTCCGGGAAGATCCCACATGCTGCAGAGCAACTAAGCCTGTGCGCCACAACTATTGAGCCTGTGTTCTAGAGCCTGTGAACCACAACTACTGAAGCCCGCATGCCACAGCTACTGAGCCCACATGCCTAGAGCCCGTGCTCCTCAATAGGAGAAGCCACCGCAATGAGAAGCCTGCACACTTGTAAATATTTTCTCCCATTCTGAGGGTTGTCTTTTCATCTTGTTTATGGTTTCCTTTGCTGTGCAAAAGCTTTTAAGTTTCATTAGGTCCCAATTGTTTATTTTTGTTTTTATTTCCATTTCTCTAGGAGGTGGATCTAAAAGGATCTTGCTGTGATTTATGTCATGGAATGTTCTACCTATGTTTTCCCCTAAGACTTTTATAGTGTCTGGCCTTACATTTAGGTCTTTAATCCATTTTGAGTTTATTTTTGTGTATGGTGTTAGGGAATGTTCTAATTTTATTCTTTTACATGCAGCTGTCCATTTTTCCCAGCACCACTCATTGAAGAGGCTGTCTTTTTTCCATTATATATTCTTGCCTCCTTTATTAAAGATAAGGTGGCCATATGTGCGTGGGTTTATCTCTGGGCTTTCTATCCTGTTCCATTGATCTATATTTCTGTTTTTGTACCAGTACTATACTGTCTGGATTACTGTAGCTTGGTAGTATAGTCTGAGGTCAGGGAGTCTGATTCCTCCAGCCCCGTTTCCCTTTCTTAAGGTTGCTTTGGCTACTCGGGGTCTTTTTTGTTTCCATACAAATTGTGAATTTTTTTGTTCTAGTTCTGTGACAAATGCCATTGGTAGTTTGATAGGGATTGCATTGAATCTGTAGATTGCTTTGGGTAGTGTAGTCATTTTCACAATGTTGATTCTTCCAATTCAAGAACATGGTATATCTCTCCATCTGTTTGTATCACCTTTAATTTTTTTCAGCAGTGTCTTATAGTTTTCTGCATACAGACAGGTCTTTTGTCTCCTTAGGTAGGTTTTTTCCTGGGTATTTTATTCTTTTTGTTGCAGTGGTAAATCGGACTGGTTTCCTTAATTTCTCTTTCAGACTTTTCATCATTAATGTATAGGAATGCAAGAGATTTCTGTGCATTAATTTTGTATCCTGCTACTTTACCAAATTCATTGATTAGTTCTAGTAGAGTAGAGCTCTTAGCTCTTCCTGGTAGAGTCTTTAGGATTCTCTGTGTATAGTATAATGTCATATGCACACAGTGACAGTTTTACTTCTTCTTTTCCGATTTGGATTTATTTCTTTTTCTTCTCTCATTGCTGTGGCTAAAACTTCCTTTGATCATTATGTAGTATCCTTCTTTGTCTCTTGTAATAGTCTTTATTTTAAAGCCTATTTTGTCTCATATGAGAATTGCTACTCCAGCTTTTTTTTTAATACATTCATTTTTTAAATTTTTCATTTATTTTTGGCTGCATTGAGTCTTTCTTGCTGTGTGTGGGCTTTCTCTAGTTACAGCAAGCGGGGGTTACTCTTCATTGCAGTGCGCGGGCTTCTCATTGCGGTGGCTGCTCTTGTTGTGCAGCACAGGCTCTAGGCGCGCCGGCCTCAGTAGTTGTGGCACAAGGGCTCAGCAGCTGTGGCTCGTGGGCTCCAGAGCACAAGCTCAGTAGTTGTGGTGCACAGGCTTAGTTGCTCCATGGCACGTGGGATCTTCCCAGACCAGGGCTCAAACCCATGTTCTCTGCATTGGCAGGCAGATTCCCAACCACTGTGCCACCAGGGAAGCCCCCCCAGCTTTCTTTTGATTTCCATTTGTATGGAATATCTTTTTCCATACTCTCACTTTCAGTCTGTATGTGTCACTAGGTCTGAGGTGGATCTCTTGTAAACAGTATATATACACGGGTCTGGTTTTTGTATCCATTCAGTGAGCTTGTGTCTTTTGGTTGGAGCATTTAATCCATTCACATTTAAGGTAATTATTGATGTGTATGTTCCTATTACCATTTTCTTAATTGTTTTGGGTTTGTTTTTGTAGGTCTTTTCCTTTTCTTGTGTTTCCTGCCTAGAGAAGTTCCTTTAGCATTCATTGTAAAGCTGGTTTGGTGGTGTTGAATTCTCTTAACTTTTGCTTGTCTGTAAAGGTTTCAATTTCTCCATTGAATCTGAATGAGGTCCTTGCTGGGTAGAGTAATCTTGGTTGTAGGTTTTTCCCTT
>NC_041215.1:44321564-44322444 GCF_002837175.3 Physeter macrocephalus | reverse complement strand
ATTTTGGATCATCTTTACTATCATTATTCTGAATTCTTTTTCAGGTAGACTGCCTATTTCCTCTTCATTTGTTAGGTCTGGTGGGTTTTTACCTTGCTGCATCATCTGCTGTGTGTTTTTCTGTGTTTTCATTTCGCTTAACTTACTGTGTTTGGGGTATCCTTTTTGCAGGCTGCAGGTTCGTAGTTCCCTTTGTTTTTGGTGTCTGTCCCCAGTGGCTAAAGTTGGTTCAGTGGGTTGTGTAGGCTTCCTGGTGGAGGAGACTAGTGCCTGTGTTCTGGTGGATGAGGCTGGATCTTGGTGTGTTTTGGGGTGTCTGTGGCCTTATTATGATTTTAGGCAGCCTCTCTGCTAATGGGTGGGGTTGTGTTCCTGTCTTGCTAGTTGTTTGGCATAGGGTGTCCAGCACTGTAGCTTGCTGGTTGTTGAGTGAAGCTGGGTGTTGGTGTTGAGATGGAGATCTCTGGGAGATTTTCGCCGTTTGATATTACGTGGAGCTGGGAGGTCTCTTGTGGACCAGTGTCCTGAACTTGGCTCTCCCACCTCAGAGGCACAGCACTGACTCCTGGCTGGAGCACCAAGAGCCTTTCATCCACACGGCTCAGAATAAAAGGGAGAAAAAGGAAAGAAAGAGAGAGAGAGCGAGAGAGAGAGAAAGAAAGAAAGAAGGAAAGGAGGGAGGGAGGGAGGAAAGAAAGAAAGAAGGAAGGAAAGAAAGAAAGAGGATAAAATAAGTTATTAAAATAAATAATAATTATTAAGAAAAAACAAATTTTTTAAGTAAAAAAAAAAAAAAAAACAGACGGACAGAACCCTAGGACAAATGGTGAAAGCAAAGCTATACAGACGAAATCTCACACAGAAGCATACACATACACAC
>NC_041215.1:44290583-44321358 GCF_002837175.3 Physeter macrocephalus | reverse complement strand
GCAGGGTACATCAAGTTGATTGTGGAGATTTAATCCACTGCTCCTGAGGCTGCTGGGAGAGACTTCCCCCTCTCTTCTTTGTCTGCACAGCTCCCGGGGTTCAGCTTTGGACTTGGCCCCGTCTCTGCGTGTAGGTTGCCTAAGGGCATCTGTTCTTCGCTCAGACGGGACGGGGTTAAAGGAGCCGCTGATTCGGGGGCTCTGGCTCCCTGAGGCCGGGGGGAGGGAGGGGTACGGATGCGGGGCGAGCCCGCGGCGGCAGAGGCCAGTGTGACGTTGCACCAGCCTGAGACGCGCCGCGCGTTCTCCCCGGGAAGTTGTCCCTGGATCACGGGACCCTGGCGTTGGTGGGCTGCACAGGCTCCCGGGAGGGGAGGTGTGGGGAGTGACCTGTGCTCACACACAGGCTTCTTGGGGGCGGCAGCAGCAGCCCTAGCGTCCCACACCCGTCTCTGCTGTCCGCGCCGACAGCCGTGGCCGCGCCCGTCTCTGGAGCTCCTTTAAGCAGCGCGCTTAATCCCCTCTCCTCGCGCCCCAGGAAGCAAAGAGGGAAGAAAAAGTCTCTTCCCTCTTTGGCAGCTCCAGACTTCTCCCGGACTCCCTCCCGGCTATCCCGGACTCCCTCCCGGCTAGCCGTGGCGCACTAGCCCCTTCAGGCTGTTTTCACTCTGCCAACCCCAGACCTTTCCCTGGGATCCGACCGAAGCCCGAGCCTCAGCTCCCTGCCCCCGCCCTTCCCGGCGGGTGAGCAGACAAGCCTCTCGGGCAGGTGAGTGCTGGTCGGCACCGCTCCTCTGTGCGGGAATCTCTCCGCTTTGCCCTCCGCACCCCTGTTGCTGTGCTGTCCTCCGTGGCTCTGAAGCTTCCCGCCTATATATATGTTTTATATGTATGAGTGCAGACAGAGAGTAATTTTATGTGGGCTTATATTTAACAGTTACTCTAAAGAGTTTTATAAGAATTCAGGAGAATTTGAATGTGTGAACAAGATAAAATTCTCTTCTCAAATGCTATTGACCTTTGAAATTTAAAAAATACTTAATTACTCATTAATATTTTCTGCAGTATAAGATCCTACATATTTAATGTCAGGAGAGTTATCCAGTTAAACTATAAATATAGCTTTGCGTTCTCTTGATTATGCATCTACTGTTGCAAAGGAACTTTTTGAAATATGTATCCACAGTTGACATAAAAATAATAACATGTTTATAAGCCTATAAAATTTTCCAGCAGTTCCTTCTATTATCTTTTATTAGTGTTCATTTATTATGGTTGGGCATTGACCATTAACAAGTTGCTCATCACATTCAGGAGATTTGACAGAATTTATTTTTCATCCTGTCTCATCTCATTCTTCTCAAAAGAATGGAGTGATATCTGAAAGAGAACGAAGTTGAAAAGCAAATGGTGTTTTTAGATTCTTTGTTTACTGCATAAACTAAAAGGAAAGTTGCAAGAACATGCTTGACCAGTAGAAAACAGACTATATTCTTTCTACCAGCATCTCCAAAGGTTTTCTATTGTTTCTAGACATTTCAAACAGATCAACAAAGCCTGAAAGCACTTGTTTTGAAATATATTTCATTTACCACTATCACACATTAAAAAAATGCAGTACATACATTTAATCGATATTATCTACCCCCAATTTCACAGAAACAGGCAGAAATTGATGATACTAAGTAAAAAGTATTTCACGAACTATATTACACTATTAATGTGTGTGTACGTACACATACACACACACGCACACACACATACTTTTAAAATAGTAAAATGATCAAAATGCAAAACCAAAATTTTCAAAGAGTGATTTCTCTCAGAAGAAAAAAGAAAAGTTCACTGGATACCCTGGCAATTTGCCACTGGAAATTTTACATTTAGAAACTTAATTACAAACCTAGGTAAGTGGATTATAATGAAAGATATCTCTAGCAAGGGAGCCCAGAAAGAAGCATCATGAATGCATTAAAGAAAACACCAGAGAGAGAACTTTCCATCAGCAGAAAGACTTTAATTAAACAGCAATAGGATGTATCTCTTCTGTGAAATGATATTTCTGTTACCCGCAGTTCATTAAAACTATTTACTATATAATATATTTTTTGAAACCACCCACTCTAGAAGGTATGTTTAAACCATTCACTCTCAGTTATGAGGGCAGAAAACGGTGGGTATGGAGAAGCAAAAAGATCCGTTGGTAAAATGTCGGAATGAAAAACCATCTCTTTGCATGTTGTCCTTGGTCAATTGAGCGTGAAGTGGTTCCACACTTCATGGGGACCCATGGGCTTCAGGAGAAGGCAAATGAGCCAGCAGTGACCAACAAAGCATCCAATGAATGTTAGCAGTGGGTCATTAGGGACAACCAAGAGGATGGCTGAGATCAGTGTTAATAACATCACTTGTCCACACTTTTATCTTTGGCATGAATTCAAGTATTTACTTGGAGTACTAGGTTGTTAAAGACATGCATTTTCAAAAGCCTCAACAATATTCCTGTGGCTTCTGCAGTGTCCAACCAAAAGTTTTTTCCTCGAGGTCAGGGGTCATATTATCTTCATTTTGTATTCCTAGCTTATAGCCCAATACCTAGACCCAGTACGTATACAGCAAATGTTGAATAAATGAAGGGATGAATGAAGTGAATAGGTACAACAGGATGCATTCTATTCTAATAAAATTATAATGAACAAAAAAAATTGGGCTCAGTAAGCCAGTAACCTCAAACACAGACAAAAAAATAATTCTAATTATGCTTCCCCCCAACCATTGCAAAATTCTATTCTTCCAGACTTTCTTAGATATCTAATGTTTACTCTTCACCCTATCAACATTACACCTTTTCTAACACACACTTTCCAGACTGTTGCCAATTCCACAGCTGGAATGAGGTACAATGGTGGAGGATCTCTATGGCCCCAAGGAGGGAAACTTTTCTGAGTGTAATAGTACATGGAAAACGAAATGCCAAGTACATAGTTTAATAAAACAAGTAAACATTAATTAAAGAATAGGTAAAGTTCTTAAAATAAAATGATTCATATCTCTTGGACTACCAGTCTTGCTGAACTGCCAGATGCCTTATAATTTATAGAAATAATGACTCACTTTTCCAGAGTTAAGAATGAATTTCAGGAAGCCTTCAAAGGACCTGGATCTTTAATATACTTTAATATAATATGTTTTAGCACAGTATATTTTATTAAAATTCAAAATATAACTTCCGCCACTTCTGCTATATTTTCTATATCAGAGCATCAGATATTAACAGCAACACAGACATGACCTCTTGTCAGTTAGGGGAGGAGGAATACTGCTTAGAAATCTGAAGGTCAGGAAGAGATGTCTGTGGAAACAAAAGCTACAGTCTGAGAGAGAGAAACCTCTTAAAATCATTCAAACGAAAACGATACAATCTAAAGGCATTAATTCAAACACAAGGTGAGCTTATGAAAAACTAGGTAAATGACAAGAATGAAACTAACACAGGCATTCTCACAAATGTCTAAAAAAGAAATCTCATTCTGCCCTGTTGGCTACATCACTGGAAAAGTGACAATCACACCCACTCCACAGGTATTTATAATATTTTGGGGGAAGCAGAGGTAAAGTTCATCATCCAAGCTGATCAAATCATACTCAGGTAGAATTGTATATTAATGAGACAAGAAGTAACATAATATGTCACCTGTGGGTCATTTGTATCACTTTGTTCTGCGGCCACAGGTGTACTTTAATCCACCACCTACTTTAGAACTTCCCACTGTCACAGGGTGTGGGTGCTGACTAAGCCAAGGGGAGATGATTCACTCCAACAAATCTTTGCCATTGTTTTAAAAAAGTAGACTGATATTTACAGAGGATCGATAGTCTTATGAGAGAAGAACACCGCTTCAAACTGCTGATGTCAGCTTCCAGTGATGATATCAGTTCTCAACTGATGATGTCATAGTCCCTTGACAATTTCCAACACATGTCACTGGTTTTCTATACACCTGCTCCTCCTCTTCCTCTAGAGAAACTTTTCTTGCATATTCTAGCTCACAAACACAAGAGGAAATGGATGTTGAAGTCAATGCGGAAACATGTAAAAGAATATTGATAGCACTGACACAAACAATTAAAGGGTCAGCGAATTAAAAGGATGCTAGAAGAGATTTCTATAACTCAAAGTTTCTCAAATATTCTTAGCAGTAATTCGATATTTTCAGTGACAGGGAATTAATTCAATGCCCTACAAAGCAGCCCATTCCATTTTGGGATAGCGCCAATTACTAGGACATGTGTCTCAACCGAGAATAGTTGTTCTCCTTTCTTTATCTAAAGGTTTTGATCTTAACTCTTCCCTTTGCACTTATAGCTAAAGGATATCTCATCTGTCTTCCACAAGACAAAACTTCAGTTTTCCTCTTTTCTAGGCTAAATATGTCCAGCTCTTTCAACTATTCCCCATTATTCTTGGTTTCCACATCCTTCACCTATATGACCCCTCTCTCCAGACATTCCTCCAAAAGGTGAAGGTCAGTTCTCTGGAGAAGGACGGGGCTGTGAGCCATCAGTGCTCAGAATCACAGTAGCTGGCCAGGCAAAGGGGATTTGGATGGGGCAACAACTGGCCCAGAAATAATCCTAAGTACAAGGAGGAAAAAAAAAAAACTGTGCACAGAAGTAGTCATATCAGGGATTATTATTAACATTAATTAGAAACATGGTTAACGTTAATTAGAAAGACAGTAACCTAAATGTCTACTCTAAAGAAATGATTAACTTTGCTGTATCTACTCAAAGGAGCACTGTGTAGCAATATCACGCCGTTACAAAGAGTACAAAAATATGGAAAATGTGCATATGTTAAGTTTTTTAAATTTCAATACTTATTATATTTGACTAAAATGATGAGGGAAAAATTTATGCATGACTTTTTTTTGGAAAAAAAAGTATACGAAGAATGTTAGTTGTATTTAAGTGGCAGAAATAGGAAAGATTTTATTCTTCTTTGTCTCCTTATTCAAGCTTAAAAAAATTTTAATTAGGATATGCAATTCAGGCTACCTTCATTTTACAGGTTTTTGAAAGAAAACCTGGAGAATACTCTGTGCGTACCCAACACCAAATGCGGCACAACTTGGAGCGTATATTGAGTGCTTAATAAGCATCTGGTGCCTGTTGGAAGAAGCCAAGTCAGTCAGCCCATTTTACTGCACTCTGCGGATTTTGGCAATTTGTCAGCGAAACTATGTTTTTCCCAGGAAGAAAAATAATCTGCTGCAAAAGAAACGTTAATGACTATTTTTAAAACAGTGTTGTCTCCCGGCATAGCCATTCTTCTTCAAGTAGCAAAGAGTGGGTGAGCTTCTCCCCTCCTCTGTGCCCCACAAAGAGCATCTAAACACAGAGTTACCATCAACTTTTTAATGGAAATGCCTGGAGCAAGACAGGAAGCAGATCCTTGGGTTTTATGGTCCCACAGAAATAATCAAGGCTTGTTGCAGGATAACTTTTATACCTTTTATCATGAAAATTAAAATAAATGTAAACGATTTGCCTCTTTCATGAAGGTAATCTCAGTTTGATTTATTTATGTCGAAGCTGATCCCGGGCTCGATAATGAAAGCTTAAAATTAAACAGAGATCAAAATGTCTACCTCTTCTGCTTTCCTTTCCCATTCTTCATAGTTGCAGCCAGACATGGCACCCCCCTTCCTAGTCCCCTAAGCCAACCCAAATCCATTGTAATGTCCTCTTCTCCCAACATTCTCTGCTCCAGTTGGCTTGCCATTCAGAGAACTGAGGCCAAATTCTACCAGTGTTAGTCACTTCCCCCAGCCAGCTACCAGCTGATTTCATTTAATATTATATGAATTCTAGCACAAAAGCATCTGGGCGGTCCCATGAACGCTGTTAAAATCTGACACACACGTAACTCCGTGATGTTATGTCTCAGCAACACAGTGAACAGAATCTCATGATTCTGCTCCTACTTTAACATGATATTTCATAGCAAATATTGCCATCATAAAATATTTAATAAATACCAGAATGCAGAAACAAAGGAGAGTGCTGGGCTCAGGTGAAACCAAGAAGGGGTGCATATGGCCCCTCCTTCTAGGATGTTCACCAAGGAATTGCAATTACTGGACATATAATAACTAAAAATTTAATTAACTAAACAAAGTAGTTTACAGAAGTAGCAATTTCCCATTACAGACCCTGAGCATACTAAGTGTTCCTAGAATGACTTCAAGGAGGAGAATTTGACAGATAGGTAGATATTAAACAAGGCCGAAACATGTGACAATACATGGAATTTCAAGCAAGGGAATGGCATGAAGTCAAGTACTGATATTGGGGATAAAGCTTTAGAAGACTGACCACAAGGTAAATGGTCTGAAATGTGAAATCTTCTGATTTTACTCAATAGGAAATGGTGAAGCGATCAAGTGTTTCTCCAACAGAAGACAATTTAAAACTGTACTTTAGGATATAACTGACAGCAACGTATAGGGCAAATTAAAGAAGACAGACTCAAGTAGAAGACTAGGGCAGTAACTTACACGTGAAGACCTGCTGGAGATATAGAGTGACCACTGTGGAAAAAGAAAAATGGAAAGGCAGCAAGAGACGAGACAAAGAAAGTGCAAACTAGAAGAGAAAAAGAAATAGTCAGAGATAACAATGAGGTCTCAAGATGAGAAACAGAGTTGGACGGAGAAGTTGGTTAAGGAAAGTAATGAGAAGCTTTGCTTTGTCACACGTTTAACATAATGAAGTAACATGCAAGTGACAGTATCTACTGGAGAGCTGGAGAAATGGAATTGAGAGGGGTCAAAGTTAGAGAGATGATTTAGAAAATCAGGCCCATTAAAGTTGGTAGTTAAGTCCATGAAAGTAGAAAATCAGGCCAGCTCTCCAAGTGAGAGAATGCAATACAGAAAAAGCAGGAAGCTAAGGGCTAAGCCTAGTAGTCTGCTCATACTTGGGAGGAAGAAGAAGCAGTTTTTACTCATGTTGTCTCTTCTGGGTAAAATTCTCTTTTCTACTTGACGGATTTATGAACTTTTCTGCAGCACAAAGGGCTAGATCAAATGGCACCTCATCTCTGGGATCTTCTCCAGCACATCTGGGCAGAATCACTCACTCCCTAATTTATGATCCCAAAATATGTTGTACAATAATCCTTTATACATCTCTTTCATCCATGAGACTGTGAACTCCACCATGATATTCTGCCTTATCATGTTTTATATTCCCAGCACAGTGCCTAGCACAGAGAGACAATTAATCAATGCTTAGTAAATGTTCACTGTCTAGCAAAGTTGAGGAAAAATGACCTGACAGGTAGGAGGAGACCTAAAGCAGCAAAATTTTGTGGAATAATAGTAATAATACCTGGACCTAATTTAGATGATGGGATTTTGGACATTGAGCTGATTCTGTAAGATGAGACTTTGGGGCACCAAGATAGGGGGGAATGCATTTTGCATGTGGGGACATAGGGAAGACTACGGAAGCCAGCCTCCAAAATGGTCTCCTACAATTCTCACCTCCTGGTATTCACACCTTGAATAGTCCCCCTCCCACACTCAATAGGAAATTGTGAACGTGAAGGAGGGCAACCTCCTAGGTTAGGTCATAAAAGAGATGATAGCTTTTGCCTTACGCTCTCTTGATCATTCATCTGGAGAACACCAAGTGCCATGTCATGAGGACATTCCAGAAAACCTACTGAGAGTCCAGGTGGCAAGGAACTGAGTCCTCCTGCCAACAATCAGCACCAATGTACAGTAAGTCCCCTACATACAAATGAGTTCCGTTCTGAGAGCACATACATAAGTCCAATTTGTTTGTAAGTCCAACACAGTTAGCCTAGGTACCCAACTAACACAATCAGTTATATACCATACTGTGATAGGTTTATAACACTTTTCACACAAATAATACATAAAGAAGCACAAAAAATAAAGAAAACATTTTTAATCTTACAGTACAATAGTACAGTACAGTAGCTGGCATACAGGGGCACGTTCTCATCGTTGATAGTTCACTACTTGAAGGTTCAAATGTAGGGAACTTACTCTACCAGGCATGTGTGTAAGTCCCCTTGGAAGCAGATCATCCAGCCTGCCTCAGACCTTCAGATGACTAAAGCCCCAGCTGATGTCCTGACTGCAACCTCATGAAGGACCCTGGGCCAGATTCCTGACTTACAAAGACTGTGTGAGATAACAAATATTAATAGTTGTTTTAAACTTATTAAATTTTGGAGAAATTTGTTACACAGCAATAAATGATTAATACATAGAACCTAAAAATAGGTTCTACTTTTCTAGATCTCTCCCCCAAAAGAAAGAAGAAAAGGGAAAGTCAACGGCAATGACTTTTATAGAAGAGACACTTTATTATTCTGCTGATGGATCAAAGACTGCAAAGTAGAGTGAACCTGACTCAAAACTAGAAGTTCTCATTCTGTCACTGGCTTACTCTGTGACTCTGGTCAAGTCCCTTCATCTTTCTGAACCTCCCTTTCCACCTGTCCTGCAAAATGAGAATAATAAAACCTAATGAACAGGTTTATTGTTGGGTTGTCTTCAATGAGATAAAATTCCTTGAGCACCTGTCATCAGAAGATCTAACACAAAACAGATGCTAAATAAATGAGCTGAATAAAAATCTAAAGACAATTCAAAGAGAAACCAGATTAATAAGCTGAGAGAAAAGTGGAAAAAAACATTATAGGAGATGAACCACAAAATAATGAGGTTCTAAAATTAGACTTCTGTATCCCACAAAACATTTCTATGCCAAGTCTTGCCTCTACATGTGTCAGAACAGGTCCATCTCACTTCTCTAGTAAATCGCTCCCATGCTACCCAAATCACTAACCTTTGGGCACATCTCCTAATTCAAAATAAGTTCATTCTCTCCAAACGTATTTAGTGAGTGTCCACTGTATACAAGTATTGTTCTTGGTGCTAGGGATACAGCAGTAAACAAAATAAACTTAAAGCAGATAAGGTGAGCTATGGGGATATCTGGAAAACAGTGTTCTAGGCAAAAGGAACAGTAAGTGCCAAACTCCTGAGGCATGGAAGCCAGTGAAGTTGGAATGAAGTAAGAAAGAGAAGAAATAGAGGAAATGATGCTAGAAAAGCAACAGAGTGAGTACAGGACCTCAACAGAATACTATAGTCAATGTGGCTTTTACTATGAGTGGAGTGGGAAGCCACTGGAGTGTTTTGAACAGAAGAATGTCACAATGTGACTTAAATTTTAGCAGGATCTCTCCAGTGGTTGTGCTGGGAATAGACTGCAGGAGGGGAAAATAGAGAAACAGGGGAACTGGATATGAGGCAGTTATGAGCAAAGGTGGTAAGAATTAGCCAAGTTCTAGAAATATTCTGAAGGCAGTCCCAAAGAGATCTGCTGGTGGATTAGATGTGAGTAATGGAGAAGAATCAAGGATGACTCCAAGGTTTTGGACATGAGCAACTGAAAGAATGACTTGTGACTAACAGAGACGGAAGGCTGGGAGGTGAGAGGAGCAGATGTGAGGTAGGAGGGATGTCGGAGTTCAGCTTCAGATGTTAAGACTGAAATGCTTATTATAGAAATGACAATTAGGAAGTCATATCCATGAATCTATGGTTCAGGGGAGAGACCTGAGCTAGTGATATTTGGAAGGCGTTACAAAAAGTGTGAGGTTGGATGACGTCACCAAGGTAACGGGAGTGCGGAGAGGAGAACAAGGATGGCACCAGGTCCACCATCAACAATAATGTACTCCCTCCACTCACATCTCCAACTCTTCTATGTTCTCTCTCATCCTACTTCCCTGGCCTCCCAAGGTCCTGCCCTCCACTCCTCAAATACAGCATGATGCATCTTCTCCAATCCTCTCCAATATTAAACTCGGCTCCACACTGAACTCTTCCAGTTCCAGTTTCCGGCATGATTTGGTTTCTCTCACTTCTCTCTTCATCCACTGATCAACAATGGGAGAACTGATGGTCAACCCCTGCCGTCATTCCCACCACGGTTCAACTAATGTGCTGGAATTCTCCCTTCCCTTCTTTCCTGACACTTTTAGTTCTGGGCTTCTCTTTTGGGGTCATACCACTCCTCTTAAGAAAAATACCAAACAGTTTGTAAGAAAGCTGTTTCCAAGGAACATTAAAAACCTCCTGTGGCTGCACATACTTGATCACTCAGTCTTCTCTCTCGGATGCCACCCATAGGCAGGTTTGCATTCACAACCACACCAACCTTCCAATCAGTCCCTTTCTTTCTCATTTTACTTGGTGACTGCCACTCACCCTTCCTTCAAGCTCACCTCTAGGAACTTTGTAAATTCTTTTCTCCATGGATGCGGTCGCACCCTCCTCTGTTGGTTGCTGTAGTGGCCATCTATTAGCATATCAATACAGTGTTTGTTAAACTTCGCTGACTTTAGTCCATCTTCTGCACCAAATCCAATTATGTGAATGGAGAATTTTTAATTTTAGTTAAAATGGCTTTTAAAATAGGCCCATGCATAATCCTTATCTCCTGACAAAAATTATTCACAGGCATGTGACAGCCTCCTTTCAGACACTTTAAAATAGGTCATGTTTTCTCCTTTTGAAAATGATGAAATCATAGTTCATCAAGATGAAGTGACTTGTCTAAAGCTGTGCTTCATGGTTAGGACTGATGGCTCCTAGTTCAGTAACCTGTTAACACATCACGGTTAAAGAAATAACGAGTTGATTAATAACACGTGTCAACAGTAAGACACTACTAATTTCAGAGCACATTAGTTTGTTGATATATGTAGCTGAAACTATCTCACATTTCTTCCCATGCATATGAAAGAAACTGGAATTGTCAGCCGAACCCAAGTTTCCAGGGAGGTCATAAGAATGCAGACTTTAAATTGTATCTCTGCTCCCGTAATTTGTCCTTCCCTGATGTCACTCCCATTATGGTTCAATTAACAGCGGAAGCTGGGAGCGACTTGATGAACATCTGTCACATCCACCTGGAAATAATTCAATAAGAGCTCACTATGGGACACCCTAAGTTTTGTTTTTTCCATTTTCACACTGGGTGGCAAGAGTAATTCAGATAATGGAAGGGGAAAGATATTCCATCACCTGGAAATATTAGATCAATTCCCAGTGTAGCATTCCAACACATATTGAAAAGGAATATAAAAATAATAACACAAATGGATTGGACTCATGAAGCTACATGGTCACAATGGCATCACTGTTTTAGATCATATAAATAAAATATAGTGTTAGCAGAAGCTGCTGTCAAACAAAGTATCACTATCTAAACAGTGTGTACTGTATAAAAGAACATATTTTTGACATATTACCTAAGCATTTCATGGCATGCCCAAGGATGATCTGGAAATGGACAAAAAACCGAAGTACCATTAGCCTTATATTGTGTGGAATAGACGATGACAATAGCAATTTAAGATAAGCCTGGAATGCAACACACGTCTGCGCGTCTGAAATTCCCAAATTAAGCCCAGTTATCATTGGACAGACCTACAGATTCTTTTTTTAATGTTCATTATTTGTTAATTTCTTCAAACTAGATATTTTCAATGCCCCAAAGAAAGTATTCCAAAAACATAGTAAAAACGTGCTGTCCAAGCCTAAAGAGCTATTTATTTAATAATCATCACTTTTAAATTGTTTTTAATTAGCATATCTAAATAACAAATCTCTTTTCACTTAAATTGTTAATTATTTTCCTCAAATGCTGTGCTCAGTTATGTTTTTAAGACATCTGTTTGTAATGCTACTCCCATCCAGAATAAAAAGCTGTGATACCAGGCTTAGGAGAAAAGGTTACAGAAACTACATGTATTTCAGAATAAAAAAAGAAGACAGCCAGTGAATAAATATAATCGCCTTCAAGCAATACAATGGGTAATAGACAAGGGAGGCAAACCAGTATTCTCTACAGATGCTAGAACAGCAAGAAATGGGCTTAAACTGCAGGTGCAGGAGACAGGATTTAGCTTAGACAGAGGAAAGATGATACATTATGTTCAACAATAGAGAACGATTATTATGAAAGATAAAACTCCATTTTTTTTCCCTCAAATGATTGTAAAACTGTTTGATTATTGTGTGAGGTTTTGTCAGAGTCATATGAATTTAGCAACCATATATGGTGGACTGCAAATCACTCCTCCAGATATACGATTCTGCCTCCACCTGATAATTATGCTAAGAAATTTCACATAGCTGTAGGAACATTTCACAGACATCGACTAGGAGAGATCCAAGTGCAAAATTAACCCCAGGGAAGAAAACACACACAGGATGCCTAGAAGAACTTGAAAAAGGGACATCTGCTTTAACACTTTCAGGGTTAGGGGAAGAGAAGCACAAGTGTCTGCCACTTTCAGGCACGTACTGCTGCACCTAGTGGAAATGAAAGCACGGACTCGCCGTGGGCACGTGAACCCCGTGGGATCAGAGCACTTCCACCCCGCAGCCAGAGCCCAGGGAGGACATGTCAAAGGTCTCACGGAGAGCCCGACTCTGACAATTCAAAAACTGGTCGTTTTGTTTGCTGTTAAACATTTAAACTTGGTCACATAATTGTGTGAACTCATATCTCCAAAGTGGTAGCAATTTAAAATCAATAGAGCCAGTTTAAATTTTAATTTAATGCTTATACATCAAATGATTTTTCATAGAGGATGAGCCACATTTCTGGTGATGGATGAAATGAATCCGCTCAAAATAGAGTAATATCACATCAAGAAACCAATCTTGGTCTCTACTCTAAAAAAATGAAAATTAGGCATGTGAAAAATGTAGTTTCTGAAATCTTGGGTTCTCTCTCTCTCTCTCTCTCTCTCTCTCTCATTGAAAGGAAGTATTAAAACAAAGATTTAAGGAAAACAATTCACAGGAATTCTGAACACTACTCAAATTTGAAGCTCATTATAATTGAGTGATCTATCTCTTGAAGAGATACGTAAATTGACCTAAGTTCAAGAGAGGATTTAGCACTGACATTAAAAGTCATTTTACCGAAAATTTGAAAAAGAACCATGACATAGCATGCGATAATAAGAGCCTTTAGGCAAAATGTAACAAGCAAGAGCTGGCCACAGTCTATAAACAAGGTAATTGGGGTGGGCTTTGAAAGATCCCTTAACCTCCCCTTATATTTAAACCCTCCCAACTCCCTAAATGTCCAGATGTGTCTCATTCCATCTTAGTAATGTGGGAACAATTCATTCTTTCATTCAACAGGTACTTATTACAAGTCTACAACACGCCAGTGACTGTCCTAAGACCACGAGTCCCTGCCCTCCAGTGACATGGAGGAAATTAAGAAGTAAATCAATACTTATACAAACGTCTTTCTGAGAGTGATGCGTACTATGAAGGAAATAAAACAGGGCGGTATAATACAAAGCAGGAGTATGCAACCCAATAAAAAAATGGGCAGAAGACCTAAATAGACATTTCTCCAAAGAAAACATACAGATGGCCAAGAAGCACATGAAAAGGTGCTCAACATCACTAATTATTAGAGAAATGCAAATCAAAACTACAAAAAGATACCACCTCACACCACTCAGAATGGCCATCATCAAAAATTCTACAAACAATACATACTGGAGAGGGTGTGGAGAAAAGGGAACCCTCCTACATTGTTAGTGGGAATGTAAATTGGTACAGTCACTATGGAGAACAGTATGGAGGTTCCTTGAAAAACTAAAAATAGAGCTACTATATGATCCAGCAATCCCACTCCGGGGCAGATATCTGGAGTAAACCATGGTTCGAAAAGATACATGCACCCCAATATTCATTGCAGCGCTGTTTACAATAGCCAGGACATGGAAGCAACCTAAATGTCCATTGACAGATAAATGGATAAAGAAGATGTGGTACATATATACAATGGAATACTACTCAGCCATTAAAAAGAATGAAATAATGCCATTTGCAGCAATGTGGATGAACCTGGAGATTATAAAACTAAGTGAAGTAAGTCAGACAGAGAAAAACAGATATCATATGATATGGCTTACATGCAGAAGCTTAAAAAAATTGATACATATGAACTTATTTACAAAATAAGAACAGACTCACAGACTTAGAAAACAAACTTATGGTGACCAAAGGAGAAAGGTGGGGGGAGAGATAAATTGGGAGTTTGGGATAACCAACAAGGACCTACTGTATAGCACAGGGAACTCTGCTCAATATTTTGCAATAACCTAAATGAGAAAAGAATTTGAAAAATAATAGATACGTGTATATGTATAACTGAATCCCTTTGCTATACACCTGAAACTAACACAACATTGTTAATCAACTACACTCCAATATAAAATAAAAACTTTTTAAAGAAAAAAAATAAAGAGGGAGAAAATGAGGAAGGTCTGAGGCAAAAAGAAGGGACATTTTAAGTGTATTTCAATGTTTCATCGCTTTTAAAAGAGAGGAATCTGAAAGATATATGACAAAACATATGTGTCTGTTCATATGCAGTGGTGGGAACATAATAATCTCTTTTATTAGTTTCTCTGTTTCTTTTTTATTTTAATTGTGCTAAAATACACAGAACATAAATTTACCATCTTAATAAAAAAAAAAAAAAAAAGCGGGAGTATGGACCTGGGTGGTATATAGGAAAAGCTTCTTTCAGAAGGTGCTGTTTGAGCTGAGACTTGAATGGTAAGAAGGAATCAGCCATGTGAAGATCTTGGGAAGGGGCAGGCATTAATGCAGACGAAGGGAAGAGTTATTGCAAGGCCACACAAAGGGAGTGAGCCTGGAGTATTTGAGGGGAAAGAGGCTGGATTATAATGAATGAGGGAAAGAGTGATAAGAAAGGAAGTAGGGGAAATAGGTAGATGCCAGGTCATCTAGGGCTTTTTAAGTCCTAGTAAACAGTTTGGATTTTTTTCTAAGATAATAGGGAGCCTTTTAAGATTTTAAGCAGTGGGGATGTGGGGTGATATGATCTGATGGAAAAATGTATTGGAAAATAAGATGCTCAAATTTTAGTCAAGATGTACTCACTCTTCACTTTATATATAGAAATAACATCCAAATAAGAAAAAAATACATACATAAACATACAAAAAGTCAAAGAGATATATCTCTATAGACAAGCAGTGAGTAAACTAAAACCATAAGTGTACTGCGTTCCATGTTTGGTAGTCACAGAAATAGACAAAAACTCATCTTCTGATACAGAAAGGAAACTAAAAATGCTTTATGTAATAAAGGAGACAGAGGTGAAGCTAATTACTTGAAGCCAGTGACTTGGAAGGGGGTTCTCATATTTGGAAAAGAGATTAAAAGAATAAAAATCCTTTCATTAAAAGAATACAAATCCTTGCTGACCATCATTAGAGATTCTGGCAACCAGAAACTGAACCAACACACCCACCATGGTTGGATCTCCCACATCCCCAATGTCACCAGGAGTCACGAGCACAAAATGTCACCTTAAAACCCTGAGCAGAGAGGGGTTAAGTAAAGAAAGAAAGGAAAAACTATGGAACTACTTCTCTCTAGCTGCCTCCTCTCCTTTCACTTCTTCACTTCCCAAGTTCCCCTCTCACCTTTCCTTCCTTTTTCCCTTCCAGTCTTGGGGAACAGAGCTTTGGTGGAAGCAGGGCAATGAGGGAAGGTGAGTGCTGTGCTGAGCCCATAGTGAGGTACATGGAGAAAGCAGGAGAAAGCAGAGAAGGTGCATCAACAGAGCCAGGTGGGGTGGTTGGGAAATGGGTTAACTGGGCAAATATGTTCACTGAGCAAAGAAGGAAATATATCAAAGATAATGGGAGCCATTTCTCACTGTCTGAGGACTTACAAATACAGAAAGAGGGAAGACTAAAAACAACCCTGAGGTCTTCGATTAGAATTGGGAGTATTAAAAGATGTGGTGTGTGTATATATATATATATATATATATATATACACACACACACACACACACACACACACACACACACACACACACACACACACACACACACACACACACACAATGGAATACTACTCAGCCATAAAAAAGAACGAAATAATGCCATTTACAGCAACATGGATGCAACTAGAGATTATCATACTAAGTGAATAAAGTCAGAAAGAGAAAGACAAATACCATATGATATCACTTATATGTGGAATCTAAAATATGACACAAATGAACCTAGCTACGAAACAGAAACAGACTCACAGACAGAGAACAGACTTGTGGTTGGCAAGAGGGAGCGGGGGAGGGAGAGGGATGGACTGAAGATGTGTGGTTGGTGGATACAAACTGTTACATTTAGAATGGATAAACAACAAGGCCTTACTGGATAGCACAGGGAACTATATCCAATCTCCTGGGATAAACCATAATGGAAAAGAATATAAAAAAAGAATGTATATATGTGTGTAACTGAGTCACTTTGCTGTACAGCAGAGATTGGTACAACATTGCAAATCAATTATCCTTCAATTTTAAAAAGTGAGAAGTAAAAGAATTAGGAATATTAGTATGAACTCAGAATTCATAATAAATAAAGTGTGTGTATGTATAACTCTACATATATAATTATAGACATAGGTATATGTTTGATTGTATGTATACATACATATATATTTATTATGTCCATTTTTCCTAGCTCTGCTTCCTAAGAGGAAATGATACTCTTCTTAAGAGCAAATGACACCCAGTCATCCTAAGAGCAACGACATTCCAGTAACAGTGAGTATAGAGAGCTTCCCAATCTCGTTTTGAAATACCACCCTCCAGAAAAAATAGTTGATTCCAGGCTGGGTCAGGAAAAGTACAAAATAACAAGATCAGCCGAGAACATCCTGTTATGCCAGAAAGTAAGGAAGTACTGAAAGAATGAGGGGGATATGTCCAAAGGACATAAAACAGCTTGAAGAGCTATCATAGGACAATCTGGGACAATTTGAGCAAAAAAGAAAAAGAAAAAAAGTTAATGAGAGAACAGGATTATACCCTGTTGAATAAAATAAGAACCCACCCTTGCTCATATAAGTAAAATAAATGAATAACTAGATAAATGGCAGAAAAGGGACAATTCTTTTCTCACAGCAAAAATGCTAATCTGCAAATGTAAAAAGAATGAGGGAACTCAATAATCAGCATTTGGCAATCATGACAGTAGTAGCTCAACAGGAGTATCAGTGAATGTCAAGCCTGATCAGTGGAGGTCTGGCATAATATAGCAGTATCTCCCCTAATCAGACAAAAAGGGGAAATGGTGGTTACAGAAGTAATAAACATGACAGACACCATCTTGACCCTGCAATCAAGTTAGCATCAACAGTGATTTGGTGGGTTTACATTATGTGTCTCCTGATCTTATGCACTGAGAAGAACATAGAATCATTTCTACAGTACCCTGCCAAGTATGCATAGCCTCAGTGTCATCATGGGAAAACACTGTTAAGGGTCATCCTCCAGCACTGAGGCATGTACTTTTTAAGACTCTCGAGGAACATACGAGATGGGAAAAGATGGAGGAAGTGTGCTAGATGGAAGGAGCCTATTGGGATCTGACAACCAAATGCAATACGCGATCCTGGATTGCATCTGGACCACATAGAAAAGAGAGACATTCATGGAACAGATGGTGAAATTTGAGTGAGGTCAGGAGGCTGGATAATAGTGTTATTTACATCACTGTGTACTTCCTGATTAGGAGGGGTATACAGTGGTCACATAAGATTATGACTTCATTTCTGGGAGGCATACACAGGGTATTTAGGGATGACGGGCATTATGTCAGAGAAAAGACCATACACACACACACACACACACACACACACACACACACACACACAGAGATGGTAGGGGGATGGGAGAAATACAGCAAAATGTTAACAATTAGGGAAACTGAGTTAAGGGGATACAAGGGTTCCTCTACTGTTCTTTTAACTGTTTTGTTGATCTGAAACAATTTCCAAAAATTTTTAATTATCTATAAAATTTTCTAACCAAAATGCCAAAAAACATGAAGAAATTTAATGGTAAGAAGACAAGCCAGTATCTCAACAAATAGAACATGAATTAACACTAGATAAAATTAATTTTGTGTAGAACTATAAAAATAAAGTTATCCTGAATGCTCTTTTATTTATAAAATAAAAACAACTTTTAGGGGCTTCCCTGGTGGCACAGTGGTTGCGCGTCCGCCTGCCGATGCAGGGGAACCGGGGGGGCGGGGCCCCGGAAGGGGGAGGGCCACAGCAGCGGGAGGCCCCCATACCACAAAAAAAAAAAACAACTTTTAGTAAAAAGAGGAAATAAATCATCAAAGACAAGCATAAACTACATTAAAAGATACCAAATAAGAAAGAATACAATTGAAACCATAGAGACTGGATTCATTTTATACGGCTGATATAATAAATGACCACCCCTTTAGCAGCTTAAAAACAACAACTGTTATCATCTCACAGTTTCTTTGGGCACAGTGTGGCTCAACTGGTTCCTTGGTTCCAGGTCTCACAGGACCAAAAGCAAGGTGTCAGCAGGCTGAGTTCCTTTCTGGAGGCTCCAGGGAAGGATCCACCTTAAACTCATTCAGGTTGTTGACAGAAGTTAGTTCTTTGCAGTAAGACTGTAGGTCCCTGTTTCCTTGTCATCTGGCAGCTCAGGTCCACCCTTAGCTCCTATAGGCTTCTCTCTCTTCTGTGTCTATGTCCCCCCTACACTGCAGAACCATTCTCAGTCCTGGACTCTCTCTGACCCCTTCTGTTACATCTCTTCAGTCTTCCTCTTCTGTCACAGCACTCTGTTTTAAGCCACAGAAAGTTCTCTGCTTTTAAGGGTTCATGAGATTAGATTGAACCTCTTGGATAATTCAGGATCATCTTCCTATTTTAAGGACTATAATATTAATTAAATCTACAAAGTTCCATATAACATATCCACAGGGATTATGGTGTGAGCAACTTTTGGAAGCTATTATTCTACTATGACGGAAAGTTAAAAATATAGTGATTGCAGTCTGCATTATTGGCCTCAATTCTTCATCTTTTCGTGTGGTTATACCTTTTGTCATTGACTTTGGAATTCCTCCCATAAATGCAGAATACATCTTCACCTCCTTTGACTTTGTCCCAGGCAACAAAGATTACTTTGTCCATTACAAAGAGGCAGAAATGATGCAAGACTGAGTCTTAAGAAATTTTGAGTGTTTTCATTTGCCTTCTTGTACCTCTACAATCATCATGAAACGAACATCCCTCTCTGGACCCCTGGTTCAAGGAAGATGACAGACACATGCAAAACAGCCAACCCAGCCGAGCCCAGCCAAGATGAGCTGATTTCCAACTGATACACAGATGTGTAAGCAGTATACAAAATCGTTGTTTCAAGACACTGAATTGGAAGATGATTTGAAGGAACAACAGCTAACAATATGATGCAATAAATGCTAGCCTACACAGAGTCAAAGAAAAATAATAATCTGAAAGTATTATAAGAATTCACCCAGAATCCATACAAAGACAAAGAAGAAAATAGTAACACCCAGGAAGCTAAGAGACATGGAGGGTAAAATGAAGGCCTACCTAACATGCAACTGATATCTGCAGAAAAAAGAATAAAAGGCATGATTGGACAAGAATACTTACAGGGATAACAAATGAGAATTTTACATAATTTAGGAAAGACATGAATCTTCAGATCAAAAGAATATGTTTAGTCCAAGCAAGAAAATTAAAGATAAATTTATATCTGGATATATCACAGAAAAACAACAGAACATAACAAATTTTAAAAGACTATAAATTTTCAGAATGAAAAGAAAGATGATCTATAATGGAACAATTACTCTGAACAGCAGAGTTCTCATCAGCAATTTTTAAAAACGGAGCAATATCTTTAAATGGTTGAGGAAAAATCAATTTAAATCTCTAACTTTATAACCAGACAAATAATCACTCCTGAGTCAATATAGTTTTAGACATACAAATACTAGAAAAAAATTTTAAACTATTAAGGAATACACTTCAGAAAGAAAAAAGTGAAAATAAAGAGGATATGTAGGATATAAATAATAATGAGCACAAAATATTGATGAGAGTGCATTAGTAAACTTAAAATATAATTAAACATTAGCTATAACATAATTCTTTTTTATGCTTCAAAATCGTTAAAACTGTCCTTCACCCATTGCCAAACATATAAAAGAAATGTTCAACAACACTAATTAGGAAAATGAAAATTAAAACCACATTAACATACCATTTTATATTTCCCAGACTGAAAAGAAATTGTATCTGATATTATAGTCTTATAATAAAGAACTCACATACTGCTAGTGATAGTGTCCACCGGTACAATGTTTTTGGAAAACTAGCATTATCCAGGAAATTCAAAGATGCATCATCCCTTTATCCCTGCAATTCCACCTCTAGTTATCTTATATTATTTGCCTTACCTTTCTTTAGCATATTAGAGAAACCTTTCAAAGGTACTCAAGGAGAAAAATATACAACAATCCTCATTGTATCATTGTTTTTAATAGCAAAATATGGAAACAACCTAAATGGCCAGTCAGAGGAGAATGGATAAATGATCTTTAGTGTACTCATACAATACAGCATTAAACAGTTGTGAAAATCGATGAACGAAAATTACATTTATCAACATAGAGAAATCTCCAAATACATAAGGTTGAGTGAAAAAGCAAGTTGCTGAATGATAATATAAAGAATGAAACCATTCATGTAAAGTTTAAAAACATCAAACAGTACAATATATTTCTATAAATGCATATATATACGCAGCAATAGTACCAAAATACCTATTGGAATTATAAACACCAAATAAAGGCTAGGGCTTAGCTCAGCAGAGGGGTGAAGAAGAATGGGTTTGAAACAACATAAGAGGCTTCCAGTGTATAAAAATAAATTTTTTTTAAAGAATATTACAAAAACTTCTGACGCAAATACAGAAAATTACTAAGATTTGATAAAGCTGGGTGGTATATACACAAATGTTATGTTATTTGCTTTACCTTTCTGTATTTCTCTAATATTCTGTAACAAAAAATATCTGAACTTTTTTTTTCTAAAGACCATTCAGCTTATTTCAGTAGAGAATGAAATGCAATCTGGGAGGGTGTTTTAGTGTATTAGCCCTCCCAAGGGAGGACGCATCTGCAAAAGACGACTGGAGAACAAGGCTGCATTTATACTTATGAAACACTAATGGAAAAATAGCAGGCTCTCTAGCCCCAGCATAGTTTACTAGGGAGGCAGCATGGGGACAGGGCTTCCCTACACTTCACAAATCTCTCCAGCAAGAAGATTTCCTGTTCTGCCCAGGGGTAGGTCTGACCATAGTTAGGTGAACCAAGCACAACAGTCATCAACTTGAATAAACATTTAAGGGAAGACCATTTCAAGGCTCGGGGAAACACTGTGGATTTAGAATCCAGAAAGACTTGGGTTCAAATACTGTTCCCCAAATTATTTAGGTAGGTCCCTTACTCTTTCTTGAGGCTTCAGAATTCTCATTCTCAAAATGAGGTTAACATGACTTCATTTACAGGGTATAGTGAGAAGTAAATGAACTCACATATATACAATATATAGCATCCAGTAGGTACTCAACCTGTCAGAATCTTAAGCTTCATTCAGGCAATTGTGATTTTAACAGAGACAAAATGCTTCAGAAACCAGAGGTATCATTTGTGGAAAACATGTGTTTTGTAATGAAGAACATGCAAGTCTTTACAACCTAAGATATCAAAATACATATGTCTTTGAATAAAGTCACGTCACATTTCTTAGTATCAGTCTCCTCACCTGGGAAATAGAAATAAAAAAATTTAACTTACAAAAGTACTGGGAGACTCAGAGACCCCATACATTAAAGTGCTAGGTAAAAAAAGGCACTCAGTCATACAATAAACAGTAGTTGCTCTTTATTCAAAACATTTCTGAAGCAAATATGAAAAATTTTGCTGTTGTTGTCAATGTTGTCATTCTCTAAAACCAGAGGAGAGAGGAAAAGAGAAAAGGAGAAGAAATTGGGAATTTGTGATGACAGAGTAAGAATTTAATTATGAATTTTGAAACCATTAAAAATCCTGTTCAATCTAATGTATCTCTGAACAAACTTTCAAGAGAATAAGGACATTTCATCCTCAACAAAACTGTGCATAACTAAAACCCCTACAGCTTTCTCCAAATGATTGGCAGACTTACTCCTTGGCAAAAATGAATAAAAAAGATCTAATAAATGCTTAGGTCTTAAGTCTTCATTGCTCTCAACAAATACATTCAGAGGCGCATAATAAAATCTAAAATTAAGATTTTTCAAATGAGAAGCATACTTGAAAAGTTATTAGAATTTATATTGTACACCTAATTTAGCATCTGTCTTCTTATTACATGTTCTTTTGTTCATTTTCAAGTCTCAGGAACCATCCAAAACTGTAGGTTATATATCTTGATCCTCAAAGTATGGTCTCTGCACTAGCAGCACCTGGAAACTTGTTAGAAATGCTAATAATTCTAGGGCCTCATCCCAGGCCTACTGAATCAAAAACCACAGAGGTGGGTCCAGCGATCTGTGTTTCACAAGCCTTGCAGGTGATGGGGATACAGGCTACAGTTGAGAAGCCCTGGGTTACGTCATAGGAGATCCCAGTTTCCAGATCTCGAGAACAGCCCAGTGTTAGTTGTAGTGTCCTGACCACACCTGCCAGAGGCATGCTATGCAAGGAATTCATACATTGGCTTGCAGCCTGAGTTAGAAGACCTCTGAGATCCCTTACGTCCTTGATGCTTTAAATAATGGTCTCTGTACTTGCAGAAAGTTCTTCAAAGTGTAGAGGAGGACAGTCCACATGATGAACTTTTAGGTCCCTTCCACCCCAAAATTCCATGATAGACAACCCAGGATGGCATGGGAAGAACTTTCGAATGCACGCTGCAATCTTAGCAAATGTCTTACTGTAAGAAGAGATGAATCAGGGGGAAAGGGGCTCTGTGGTTTTAGGATTCCACATGTTTTGCTTCTAATGTATTCACTCAAACTAAATAAAAGCCTGAAGTGGAGAAAGAACCTGCCAGTATCTGAAGTAAAAATCAAAGCCATAGACAAGAATCTCAAAAGCCAAAGATCTGCTGGCATGCCCTTGGACATGGTTTTGAAGGGTGGGACTTAGGTAGAGCCATATGTGGGCACTGACAGAGACCCTATCAAGTTCGAGGATCCTGAGCCCCTCTTGAGAATCAGCAGACAATCACATACATACATCTCTTACTCAGGCTTACTACGGAGAAATCTCTTAAAGGAACATTAATACACTGTACATGAAAAACGCACAGTTTACCATTTCAAAGTTAACAATAAATCCAGATATAAATTTACCTTTTTCCAAACTGGCCACTAAAGACTTTCTCTGAAAGGCATGGTGCCCCTCCCAGGAATACCCATCCCCTTTGCCTAGGAAACAAACATCCCAGATGGCCCAAAATATTCATTCCCCTCTCAGCCTATAGTCTCCCTCAACAGAAAGAGGCTTCTTGACTTTAAGTCTGCCTTGCAGAGAGTTCTAAATGGAACTAAACTCAAACAAACCTCAATATATATTCATTTCCATCATGGAAGATCCACTCTCAGATTCTACTGGCCAAATTTGACTTTCTTATTCTGGGCTTACTCTTGGTTCTCCATGAGTTTATTAGCATACTGGCACCTTAGCCAGCCCCAGAGTATCTTTTAAATAGGGTAGCAGGCTTCCTTGCTACAAGGTTTATTCCAAATCAAAATGATTTCATTTATCCACACTAACATGTGTTCACGATACATCTTCATTCCCACCTTAAATTCAGCAATAAGTCTTCCGTGGCTGGGAGGGTGGGAAGTGTAGAGCACAGAGGGAAACTGTGTCAGATGAAAACTCTTCAAATGTGTCTCCTGGGGACAGAACTAAGCTTCACATAAACTCTAAATAACCCATGTGCTTACATATGGATCCAGTAGGATCTATCAAAATTGAAATCTCAACTTTTCGCCATTATTTTTATTACTGATATTTACTGCACATCGATAGAGTCCTAGGAAAGAGAGTTGCTAGTAAATTCTAATGCTGTGCTCAAGTTAATATGGAAATTTGTGTATCATAAAACTCATACAGCGCTTCAACGCGTGATTTTCTTTTCTGAATACCAAGCTCGGGTCATATTCTCCCTGAATTCTACATCACAGCAGTAAAAAAGTTATATCCTAGTAGGGCAATTTTTAATGTATAATTCTGATGTATTTGTTGCTTGTACTCTGCATGAATTACCACGTAAGGTTAAAGTGAAATCACCAAGTGCTTTTTAATAAAACAAGGGCATCTATAAACAATTCTCATGTTGATTATTTAGCCTCAGCTTCATAACTAAAGAAAATCAGGCAGGTACTGGGGTGTTGCTCCTGCTTCTGCAATACATAAATTTTATTATCAAATCACCGTAGCAGAAAGTGTTTTCATTTCTGTAATGAACAAAATGATTGCCTTCCCTAGTTATGGTTCCTTTCCCACACGACACTAAGCATAAAAGAGAATCCTAAGAGTGGCTTTCAGACATTTGTCTGAGTACCTGGTGTCTCCTTGGTCACCATATTTAGATCCCTATCAAAAGAGGCAATGCCTCGGTAAGGCCACTTCTCCAAGCTCAGATTGCTATGGATGTGGCTAGCCATGGCAACAGGGGCCTCATTTTATCAGGAAGGCTTTCCACTCTCGATTTGACCCCTGGTGGTAAGCATCCATCATGAATAAAAATCTCTAGCTGATCTCAGGAATCTAATGAGTGTTCTCAGGGCCAAGATGAGGGTCAGTGACAGGAGACGTCTGACCACCTCCTGTGCTCACCAGCGTGCCCTCCTCAGGCCACCCACCGTGACCAGTAATGGCAATGGTCCAAACACGCCTTCTGTGTATACAATATACCCTAGAGTTTTATAATATCCCAAGAAATCAGTAGGAACTTTCCATTTAAGCTCCCAAATGTTCGGGAATAACTTTTGACGATACCTCTCTTCCTCAACATAGCTATAAAATATTACTTGCATTTTTAGCATAATTATCTTCTTTAGTTATCTTCTTTAGCATGATAAATTCATGCTCACAGACCACCTAAATCTACTCTGGAAGAAAAAGCACACCTTGCCTCTGTGTACTACCACACAATTCCTTTCCTGTACCAAAGTTCATAATAATTCCATTATGTAATGTCTTACCATCGTGCCTTTCTGATTTTCTTTCTTTCTAATATGAAATCCCAGAAAATAAAAAGAATTTGTATTTAAACAATGACTTTTTCTACCTGGCTCGATTATGCTTTTGTGATTAAAGGTTTTTATGGGGCAAGAAAAAAAATGAGTCAGTATACAAAATCTTGTAAGAAAGCTTATTTAAAATCTGCACGCCTCTTTCTGCCATAGTGTGAAATATGTTTCCCCAGATGCTGCAAAGTGTAAAGGAAAAAACTCTTTCTCTTATCGTGGCTCCTAGTCCTCCCCTGGCGCAGAATTTAGGACCCAGGACAGGTCCTAAATTTTTGCACTACCTCTTGCACTAAGCATGAGAACTCCCACGATTACACCTTCGACTGAGCTCTTCATGTCTTCCAGAATCCCCCCTTCACAGCCACCCACCTATCCAACCATTCACTCCTTTCTCCTCCTCCATGATGATGGGCCCAAGGTCCCAAGCTCAGAGGACTTGCCCTTTTCTGGTACTTCTCTAATTTGTAAAGAGAACTACGATCTGGTTTCCCCTCCCAGATCTACAACCTGTTCTCTTCTCCCTCTGTCCTGGATCCTGTCTGAGGTTTGAATTGCTAACTATGCCTGTGTCCAAGTTCAAGTTCTCTAGAAGCAGATGCTGAAATGGAGTTTGGGGTACAAGATAATTATGAGGTATCAACATCTGTGAAAGGAAGGAGGAGGAAGCAGAATTGGGACCAGGGAGAAGTCAAGTTGCCCTTCAGAGCTGACAAAGTCTCCAACCCATGTTGGAGTTGTGGAGAGAATATTGCTCTTAGGGTTGTGCCACCTCCAACTCAGATCACTGGGCCCTTACACGTTTTCTAACTCAGGCAGCAGATGTGGGCTGCCCAAGTTGGGTGTAACCGCAGGCCAGCTGGCTCTCTGTAGCTGACACAAACTGAAAGAGCTGACAGTTTAAAGCTGTCTATTGACCACCCTTCCTGCATCTAGTTGTTGCCTAAAGAAGGGCCCACCTTCACGCTGGTCTCAGAGCTCATCACCTGTTTGCACTCAGATTCAATCTTGACCCTTCTCTGACAAACTACCTTTCACAAGTTTCCAACCCCCTTACTAGGTTCCAACAGGTGGTGATTAGAGAGCAGGAGAAGAGGAGAAGCCAGGGTACTTCTTGCCCTGTCTCTCTGTTTGGCCCCTCCTCCCTGGTTCCAGCTCCTGCTGAAAAATCCCACCCTCTGGAGATCCAGCATCCAATAGGCGGGCCAACCACAATCCCGGACTCTACCAAGTGGCCCCAGCTCCCGGGCTTCAGCAACACCTCTCCCTCCCCTTGTTTCTCCAGACTCAGGAATGGCAGTCACTTCCTAGCTGCCACATTGTCCACTGTTTGGCTTCTCTGGCTCTTCCATCACCTATGTTACCAAACCCCTATGTTAAATTCTCTCTGTTGGAAATATCAAGAATGCTTTTTGTCTGCCTGACTGGACCCTAATACAACTTTCTCAGAAACAAAACCATATACAGAAACCCTACATCTAAAAAAAAGATAAAAGTCATGGACCTCTGGCCAAAGGGTGGGGGGCTGCACTGTGCTCTCTGTTCCAGAGAGGCCTTGGGCCTCTCAGAGTACAGTCTGCAATCCATGATGGATGATCCTCAATTACTACTTTACACATGGCCATCATGCAAGTGGAGTAAACTAGAGCTCAGAAGGGACCCCTGTGCTCCTCGGAGAACAAGGAGTATCCCAGAACCACCCAACTACATGACAATACAGCAGATAAGCAGCCACCTCAAAACTGTCAGGGTGCCCTATTTTGGACACCTCCTCACCTGCCCAGTACAGAAAAACAGGCTTACTAACTACATGTGCCTTTTATCTGCAAACCAGGGGATAAGTTACTGCACATGGATCATCTTTAGATATCAAAAATAACAGATACATGACTCCATTATAGCGCTGTGTTTGCCATTGGTTCTTCATATATCTGTATCTTCTGCTGGAGTATGGCAATAATTGTCTTATCTATCAAAAGTCACCCATAGGGCTTCTCTGGTGACGCAGTGGTTGCACGTCCTCCTGCCGATGCAGGGGAACCGGGTTCGCGCCCCGGTCTGGGAAGATCCCATATGCCGCGGAGCGGCTGGGCCCGGGCCCACGTACCACAAAAAAAAAAAAAAAAAAAAAAAAAAAAAAAGTCACCCATAAGGAAGCACATGGCATATTGTCAATTCTCCTTAATTTTCCCTTGAGTGTTAAATTTTTTTATTTAATTTTTTTCCATTTTTATGGTTTACCTATGCAGTGGGATGGTTATGATGCTAGAGAAAAGAATAACGGACGTTCATGAATATGATTCCATTATGAGGAATAAGCGTATTAACATAAGTATCATCAGAGATAACTTTAGACGAATCTAGGATTCCTCTTGGGAAATGTATGTAAGAAATGTAATATTTAAGCAGACTTGATAAAATTCTAACTTTCCCCCAACAGGCACCAGTAACTATAACAATGGGACATTGTCTGACTTCAAATGAATGACTACCCTTGACAATAGAGGTATAAACAGTGCTTTAACTCTGTTCAGATATATGAAAGAAAAGAAAGCAATGTCTTAGTAGGAACCAAAGGAAAAAGCAAAAAGAAACCACTGGTATGAGTGAACAGTTACTTTGCTCAAATTCAAAATTACAATAACATTTTTTTGGAAAGGGAGACCATGCCAACAACTACCTGATTAGAGCTCATTATTCAGGGGGAATAAAGAACACTTACTGAGCAATTGTAGTACATGAAGGATTGTGTTTGATGCTCTCACATATATTTTCTTGTACAATTCCTAAAATAAGTCTGTGAAATATCACCCCACTTCATGGAGAAAGAAACAGAGACCTGTAAACATTAAATTACTTGGCCAAAGTCAAGTAGTGAAGTGATGGGATCAAAGCCAAAGCAATCGGATGTCAAATCCCCATATTTCTCCATCCCCACTGTCCTGGGATTTGGGTGAAATTATTGCTCCCTTAGTGAAAACATTTTGTTTATTATTCTCAGAAATGTTTTCCCAAAGAGAAGAGAAATCTACTCTGCACTCCACTTTCAAATGTCAATTTTAGGAACATAGCTCACCTTTTATTCTCCTGATAATCCAGAGGCAGAAACTGGGGGTTGCATTTATGGCATTTTTTTTCCCCTGAAATCATCTCACTAAATAATTGTTCTAATTATTGCTTTCTTGCTAAGATAATATCTGTTAAATGCATGCCTATTTATGAACTGGTATTCATCCACTTATTAGAATTAACCTATCTTTGACCCTCATAATGGGGCCAGATTAACATAGTTGAGATTAATGAGTCAATTATTTTTGGACAAGGTACAAGGAATACAAACTGTTTCACACTGAGAGTACCTCATGGTATTCTTTACTTCCTGTGTAGCTTTTGACACCCATAAAATAACCCCGTGCAGCTTTTTTTTCCCCTGACTTAACAATGATGAACACTGATATTTTCCCCAAAACACAGAAATCATCTGGATGAAAAAGGCACAAGAGTGCAAGCTATTCTTTAAAAGCAATTGTCTTTAAATCCTTTTATTTGACAAATTCATGCTTCCACAGACTACCCTGCCTCAGAGTGTCATTTTTATAATTCAATTAGCCTGCTAGGAGGACTTAGGTTCCGTTATTGGTGAAGCAGGAGACACTGACAAATTAGCAATAGACTAACATGGGAAAACACTAGAAATCTCCAGAATCGTTGAGAAAAACTGTCTCATGAGATTCCAGATAAATGTGCTTAGACAAACTGATCCTGTCATTTCTTCAGGCAAAATCTAAAAATCTTTATTTTCTTCGTAGAGGGTTAGGGTCCATACAGTTGCAAGAGTTAAGAAAGATTTCATTGTGCTTTTTTAAAATTTATTTTCTCCATTTTTTATTTTATTGACAGGTTTCCAATCCTATCAATATCTACTGATGATTTTCAAACATGTTTCTCTGGCTCTGATTACTAGTCTGAGACCTAGAATCATGTATTCAAGCACGTAGAAGATATCCCCAGCTCAAATTCCCTCTCACCCTAATTGAAAGTTCACCAAGAACAATAAAGCCACGACTTGGCTTTTTGTGTAGCAAGACCCTGAACGACCATTTTTCCTGTTCCTGTTTTTAGATATTTTCTCATTTATATAATGAACGCTCATTTCCTTTAAAATAGATAATAAATATACAAATTTATAATATTTATTAATATACAAATTCATAATATTTTTAAGCAGATTATGAAGTCAGTAAGACTGGGTTCAAATCTTGGCTCTGACACTTGTAGTTTGTGACTTTGGCCAAGGCATCGAACACTTTGGAGCTCTGGTTCCTGGTATGTAAAATGGGGGATGGTGATGGTTCTTACCTCATAGGGCCATTAGAAGACTTAACTAAGAGTAAGGAACACCAAGGGCATGGCACACAGCATGTGCTTAATAAATGCCAGCTGCATGGATGATAGTTTAGAAAGCTCTTCTTGCTGTTTTCCCTGTTCTTTGGTAACACCTCCAACTGTCTAATCACACACACCAAAAACTCGGGAGTCATTCCATATTTTCCCTCTCATTTTCCACAGCCTGTCCTAACCTCCTGTCCTGTCACTTTACATACTGCATGCCTCTTGTCTCTATCTTTTTCCCTTTTCCCCTGTAGCCTTTTGCCACTTGCTACCTGGATTCCCAGCAGGCTCACACCCCGAGAGGAAACTCTCCAGGCAACACCCAGAGCAAATTCTCTGGAACTCAGTCAGACCATACCCTTCTTATGTTTAAAATTCTCCAGTGGCCCCCATTTTTAGGATAAAGTTCAAACTCCTTTGCAAGACATATGAGGCCATTGGTGATCTGACCCTACCGACTTTGACAACCTCATTTCTTGCCAGTTTCTCAAAATTCCTATGCCCCAAACATATAAATCCATTTAGAGTCCCTGAAACTGACCATGTTTGCCTCATTGCCTCTGCTTACACAGTTCCCCTTCTACCTGTCTGCCAAGATTTTCTTCAACCTCCAACTCAGTGGTAAGCTCCCCAGAGAGCCTATCTTGACCTGCCCTGCAACCACCCAACAGAAGTGGCCTTTCCCCTTTCTGTACTCTGTATGTCTTCTTACAGCTGTGCTATCAATCTGGCTTGTACTTATTCTTTTATCTGCCTGTTTTCTTTACTAAACTGCATTCTCCTTAAAGCTAAAATCCATGTCATTTCAATTTAATATCCCCAGAATCATAATACAATATCACACATATAGCACTCAATAAATGCTTACTGAATAAAGGTTTAACCTATACTAGCTACTGAAGATTTAGCTGCTTCAATTTAAGCAGAATATTGAATATCTTTTAAATACTTTGTAACTAATCCTTGACAAATGAAAAATGTTCAAAATTCTAGATTAAAAGATGTTACTGTGATTTTTTTTTTTTTTTTTTTTTTTTTTTTTTTTTCAGTACGCAGGCCTCTCACTGCTGTG
>NC_041215.1:44259408-44290477 GCF_002837175.3 Physeter macrocephalus | reverse complement strand
GACGCGCAGGCTCAGCGGCCATGGCTCACGGGCCCAGCCGCTCCGCGGCATGTGGGATCTTCCCGGACCGGGGCACGAACCCGTGTCCCCTGCATCGGCAGGCGTTCTCTCAACCACTGCGCCACCAGGGAAGCCCATTACTGTGATTTTTAAAAAACGTTTATTGAACACACGTCCTTGAAATAAATAATATGTACATAAGACATATACGTAAAAGATGTCATTTTAAAGCCCACTGACTCTACTCAGGTATATGCATCTTTCCAGATCTGTTTGATTTCTTTGCTGCTTACCATGAAATTAGCAAAAAACAACATAAACTGGTGAGATCTACATGCTCATCAGGTGCCACAGAACCAGGAGAAAAAGGGGATTACAAAACATTTTAATGCAGTGATATCATCAATACATTAAAGAGAGGCTTTGATCATTTCTTTGAAAATCTTTTCCCTTTGCACCTCTCACTTGTAAGATCAAGTGTCTCCTCAGAAGAGGAGGGAGGGTCCTGCCTGGAGGAAGAAGGTCAATGATGGATGCGGAGTCTCCCACTTTTCTAGCACAACTAAAAATCCTAGGTTTTCTCTATTACAATTAGAGACTCCCCATTTATATAAGAAAAGTAAACCTGTTGAATTCAGATCACAGAGTTTTACAATAAGCCATAGAATTCTGGGGATAGAGGATGTGATGATCCCAGGGAAGCTGCACCTGACCAAAAGTAGAAGGAATAATTCTTCCCCTGGTTCTCCTTAGTAGCAGCTCTGGAGAGAGAGGGAGAAGCAACAGATGAAAGGAGCATCCTCCCAGCCAGGGGTGCCCCTCAGGCAGTGGGGAGCGGGTAGCAATCCTCAAGTTGAGAAGGAAACTCCACCGTCAGGGCTGCCTGATCTTTGCTCCTCGGAGCAGAGTCTAGGAAAATCTGCCAGCTCCTTTGTCCAATATGGCATGGGGGAAACACAGTAGTGTCTCAAAGGTGATTTAGAAATGGATGACAAAGGCTTGGAAGTGGGTCAGCGCATTCTCTCGCTGACTCTGGACGTTCAGCCTGGTGAGGCTAAGCAGCGGAGAGGTCCTGGCCTCCTCCCTGCTGCTCAGGGCTCTCCAGGAGCTGAGACAATAAAGGAACCTGAAGAGACCTTTACGTATAGACAAGGCTGGTGGAGACCTCAGGCAGGAAATGGAGATTGTTTAACCCAAAAAAAACCAACAGACTTCAGCAGCAGTGCCCCACCCCACCAAATGTAGGGCGGGCCTGTCATACCCCTGCAGGCACAATGCCAGATGGCCAGGGCCAGGGCCAAATAGCCACAGCCCATCAGACTCCAACAAAGGCCCAGAATCCAGGGTGCCAGTCTCACAAGCCTCTCTTGCCACGTGGACCCGATCCTGAGAAGGAGGACAAGGAGAGCACAGAAACTCAGGAAAAAAATTTTTACCTGCAAAAAATTAAATGACCAAAACAGGGCCCCCCCCACCGTCCACCTTTTTTTAATGAAAAGAGACTGGTATGCCCTTAATTAACAAGTTTATGTTTCCCCAAACTCTGGCACCTGGTGGAGGGAAGCTGACAAGCAAGATGAGATCAATTATAGAAAATACAAAAACTACATTTATTACACAGCTTCACTTGTATTAGCTTAAATACTGACTCTACTATATATGTAAATGATAAAAGGCCACTGTGCCTCTATCTGAGCCCCAAATACCACCCTTATTAATTAGGAATGATCAAGCAAACTGGCCCCCCTCCTTCCCTCTACATCCAAATCACAACCCAAGAAGGCGGATCCTAAAAAAAACCCCAGAATCACAACCAGATCACCAAACAAAAAAAGACTGACAAATGTGATTACTTGATGAGCAATGATTTGATCATCAAAAAACTTGTTTACAAAATTCTTTCATACCAAAACTAATAGTAACAGCAAGTACCCTATCTGAGCATTAACTATAAACTAGGAGCTCTACATACATGATTTTATGTATTCTTTACCACAAACAAATGAGTGTGGTGTCATTACCTCCAGTTTAAAATAAGGAATGAGATCAGGGGAAGTGAATTAAATTGTCCAAAATCTGCAAAGTCAGTAATTAGACAGCTAGCATTAAACTCAGGTCTGTTTCTTTCCAAGTCCTGTGCCTGGACCCATTATGCTTTTTTTTACTGCCTCTTAAATCAGATGCTCCTCTGTTCTAAAGGGACCAGAACATTGTTGAGTATTCATAGCAACACAGGCTGGGATATAAAGAGACAGCTTAAATCATCACAAGATGAACATTAGAGAATGGGTAAGGATATCAAGGAAGAAAGATGAACATGATTATATCATTTATTCATTCATTCATCACATGCTGGAGATACAGCAACAGAGACACACTGTGCCATGTCCAAAGGGAGTATCCATACTTTCCGAGGAGACAGACAATGAGCAAATAAGTGAAATAGGCAATGTGACTTCAGGTCATGAGAAGTGCTATAAAATATTTAGCAATGATAAAAAGTAACAGAATCACTATTTTAACTAAAGTAGTCGAGAACCGAGTTCTGAATGAGATGAGGAAGGAAGCCCTGCAGGCATCTGGGGGAAGAGAAAGGAGGGCTGAATGAGGGCAGGGAGTAAGCCATGCCTATAACTGGGAGAAGCAGGTTGCAGGCAGACAGAAATGAGGCCCTGAGATGGAAAGCTGGTGGCCAGAAGGGAGACCAGTAAAGCTAAAGAAGAGTGAATGACGTGGGGCAGAAGAGAAGTGGGAGAAAATGAGTAAAGAGCCAGAGGCAATGGCCAGACCATGGCCCACCTTGCAGGCCAGGATAAGGACTTAAGATTTCATTCTCAGTAGGACAGGAAGCCTTTGGAAGACAGGGGGTGGCAGATTCATTTTATATTTTCAATGGTTCCCTGTGAATATAGAGGGTGGCCATCACCAGGTCAAGAGTGGACACAAATCTTTTGAGAAGATGAAGTCAGTCCAATCTAGGAAAATATCAGTTGAACTGCTATGATTTATTATGTGATACACGTGGGATATACCTTCAAAGTATAGTGACAGTACTTGCTAAGAGATTGAATGTGAAATGAACAATGAGAAAGAGAAAGTTCAAGACTAATCCCTATGTTTTTTGGCCTGAGGAACTGGGTAAATTGTAATGCCATTCACTGAGATGGGGAAGACAGAAGAGAAGCAAGATGGGCAGGAATCAATAGTTATTATTTCAGACACACTAGACTTGAGATGATTTTAGACATCCAAGGGGAGATGTACAGCAGACAATGGACACAAAAGTCTGAATCTCACGAGCTACTGGGGCTAGAAATAAAAATATGGACATCTTTAGCATATAGATGGCATTTAAAGCTATAGGATTGGATGAAACCACCTAAGGAACAGGAGTAGTTACATAAAAGGAGTGGTCCAAGAGCTGAGTCCTGGAGCACTTCAACACTTTGAGGCCAACAAAGGATGAGGTTGCATAGGGAGATCGAGGAAAAGTGATGGGGAAAGAACAGCCAGCAAAGTGCTGAACTCCCTGGGAGGATATTACGCTGCAAGGTGCTTTTGCTGATTGTCATAATGCATATAAAATGCTAATGTACATAAACTAATGAATCTCAACCCTCCTAACCATGCACACAAACACACACAAACACACACACACACCTCCTGGCAGTGAAGATAAAAAAGTGTTCCTCAATTCTCTCTTCTCAACTCTGGCAAAAGTTGAGTATGTACCAACTCAAAAAAGGAGACCAAATTAATATCTTTGTGCAATTTGTAGCTGTAGCTCAGCATCAGTGAAATTCTCATTTATGATTACACCCATGGGATGTTTGTATAGCAGCACACATACACGTTTTTTGAATAAATATGTTTTAAATAATGTAATAACATTTCCAAAATGGCCTACACTGTTTTGACTAGCAATTTCTTCAGCTCGAAATTAACTTCAAATTCTTTATTTTCATATTTGAAAACAGACACCCGCTGAATGCTCTTCCCACATGCAATGAGCTCCTTTTAAATAATGCAGTCTGTTTTCTGAAACAAAGATTAAAGAGTATAGTCAGAAACTTCCTAAATAACTTTGATGAGATTAGTTTAATTTCTTCCCTATTTATATCCAACCTTGTTGCATTAATGATTTAAAACATTTTATTGCAGCACAAAATACAGAAGGTAACATAAATTTGTCAGAAGCCACCAAGGTCCTCTTCTCTTAATCAATCTTGGAATCAAAGCAAATCTTGGAGTCAAAGCAATTCAGATAGAATGCATTTGCATCTACACTCACAGATATCAAACCTACAATCCCCAATCCTAAACACCTCCAGCACAAAATTCTGAGAATTCCACTAATATTTCACACAGTCAATCTACATGCATTCCTTTGGGAAATAATGCTAATGACAAAACAAGAAAGCAAAAGCAAGCATAATTGCACTCACTCTTGCCTAGATATATGGGGCTTTTTAAAGGCGTGATGTCTACCACTTGGAAGACTCTACTACTAATTTTAAACTGAAACAATGTCTGTGAAAGAACAATCAAAAGCCAGCTCTCAGCTTGGCAAGGAAGAGGAAAAAGCCATAACTACTGAGCTATACAACTGTGCCTGTTCCACGGCAGAGAGACTGAGCAAGAACAACCCAGGGTGACAGTCAAAACAGCCACCAAGAGGAGCTGGCAAGGAGCAGGGTCCTTGGTAGCCTCTATGGTACTAGATAGTAATCCTTTAGCTCTTGGATTATGAGAAACTTCAGCAGGCAGGGGCAGTGACTTTTACCAAGCATTAGGGAAATATTTTGATGTTTTGATAACCAGCGTGGTCATAGGGCTGTGCACTAGCTACATGTTAGTCATGAGAACAACTGCTCAGCAGGAAAAAGTTTTGATATCAGTTCTGGCTACATTATTGAACTCTGAAATTCCAGTAATAAATCTCAAAAATATTTTGGGAGAATTTGGAGGCTATGCCATACATTTTGGACAAGCACTGAAAATTACAGTGAATATTTTTAGTATTTTAATTTTAGTGAATTTGATCATTTTTATGAATTCAAGTGATTATCTGTGTCTCAACAAACTTTTCTTCCACCTGAGCCCAAGCCCCTTTCATTCCCTTGTCCTTATCAAAGGCTGGCTGAGTGAGTGGACACATGAGGAAAAAAAAAAAAGGATGTTTAATGATAGTCTAAATTATTCCACTGGCCTTTTGCACTTTGCCTGAGTGAAAAACACTTCCTTCTATGAACCAGGTTCTAAATCAGCACTTTTTAGAAACGTGGCTCTGAATACGTAAACGTAAAATCGCAAAGTAGTATATTTCTAACAATATTCTTTACAGAGTCCTTTAAATTATGAGACCCACACTTGACCCTTCATAGTTATCCAGCCAAGATTAGCTCTAATTATTGTCTTAAATCTAAAAAGGAAAAAGATGGGTCATTAAAGTACCAAACAGCTAACTGCTTTAAAAAAAAGAGAGAGAGAGAAGTCTATAGAAAATAATCAAGATTTATGCACCTAATTGCCCTTTACTTTTAAACTTGGAGGCTTAATTTCTACCTGTATGATAATCATCCATCACAGAGTCCATTAACAGATTATTCAAAGAGTGATGATTTTATCTGGAAAATCCACAAATTCTTACCTAGCTACCAATACTCTCAACAGACGGCAAAGACGAAAGCAAGATTCAAGTTATATCTAGAGGACACTGGGCAGGCCCCAAAAGACAGTGGTGGAAGAAAGAGTACACCCCAAGTCTTCTACTTAATGGGCAAGTTACTTAAATTCCTGAGTTGCAGTATCTCAACTATAAAGTGAAGAGACCAATACTATAAGGATCTAGCATACTGCCTGCTACATGCTAGATGCAACACAAATGATAGCTCTCTTTGCAAAAGATTATATGAATGGTTGGAGACTGTGATGACCAGTGACACACTGGTTGGGCCATCAGGGACAATATCCATCCACTTTCATCAAATTGGTAATACAAAGAAGTTTAAGCATGGTTCCATCCTCGAAACACCTTAAATCCCTTTGAGAAAGCAGAGCATTTACAAGAAAATTAAGACAAAATATTTGTTAAGTGCTAAATGAGCAGAGCAGACAGTTATTGCAGGAGTCTCCCAAAAAGAAGAGAACTCAGTACTCTGGGCAACATGGGAGAAGGCCCACAAAGAAGGGCTGTGTTGGACTTTGAGGAAGAATAAGCCTTTCCTTAAATGGATTAGGGCAGAAGAGGGAGATGGTATACCGGTCATCTGCCAAGACAAAGAAGCATACTCCCAAGTGGTGATATCTAATAAAGCCTCAAATTCTCCTAAAGCTCCAAAACCATTTGCCTCTAACTATTGAACCTTTCTCCTAGGCACACTGACTTTTGGCAAGTCCACCAAGAGCTGATGTCCATGGATTACTGATCAAGTCTTTACTACTAGGCAAAATATTGTAATAGATTATATCTTTACCACAGAGAAATACCTTTATCATCTACTTTGGGGGACACCTCTTTATAAGGAACTTCAAAGCACATCAGTATCCACTTATGGGCTGTTATACCAAAGGCATGGTGGAAATGTGTAGGGAAAAGCCCAAAGGCTCTGAAGCCTTTGGGTTGGAGCTCAAACTTGGCTATCCAAGAGCTATAAGGCCTTTGCTTGTTGATTTAATACTTCGGTTTCCTCATTAATAAACAGAATATAAATATCTGCCTATCTATAAGGTTAGTTTGTTGTAAGGGTGAAATAAAAAGATGAATGAAAACCTAGAAGAAATGGACAAATTCCTAGAAATGTACAATCTTCCAAGACTGAACCAGGAAGAAATAGAAAATATGAACAGATAAACTACCAGTACTGAAACTGAATCAGTAATAAAATAAACTCCCCAAAAACCAAAGTCCAGAAACAGATAACATCTCAGGTGAATTCTACCAAACATTTAGCGAAGAGTTAACATTTATCCTTCCCAAACTATTCCAAAATTTGCAGAGGAAGGAATGCTTCCTAACTCATTCATGAGTCCAGCATCACCATGATACCAAAATCAGACAAAGATATAAGAAAAAATGAAAATTACAGGCCAATATCAATGATGAACATAGACCCTCAACAAAATATTACCAAACCAAATTCAACAAGACCTTAAAAAGATCATACACTGTGATGAATTGGGATTTATCCCAGGGATGTATGGATTTTTTTCAATATCCACAAATCAATCAATGTGATATATCACATTACCAAATTGAAGACTAAAAATCATATGATTGTCTTAATAGATGCAGAAAAAGCTCTTGATAAAATTCAACATCCGTTTATGATAAAAAAAAAAACCCTCCAGAAAGCGGGTATAGAGGGAACATACCTCAATATAATAAAGGCCATATATGACAAGCCTGCATCATACTCAACGGTGAAAAGCTGAAAGCATTTCCTCTAAGATCAGGAACAAGACAAGGATGTTTACTCTTGCCACTTTTATTCAACACAGTATCAGAAGTCCTAGATATAGCAATTACACAAGAAAAAGAAATAAAAGGAAAACTTGGGAAGTAAGAAGTAAAACTGTCACTGTTTGCAGATGACATGATATTATACATAGAAAATCCTAAAGCCACTATCAAAAAACTGCTAGTGCTCATCAGTGAATTCAGAAAAGTTGCAGGATACAAAAGTAATATACAGAAATCTGTTGCATTTCTATACACTAACAACAAACTATCAGAAAGAGAAATTAATAAAACAATTCCATTTACAATCACATCAAAAAGAATAAAATATCTAGGAATAAACCTACCTAAGGAGGCAAAAGACCTGTACTAGGAAAACTATAAGATACTGATGAAAGAAATTGAAGATGACACACACAGATGAAAAGATATACCTTGTTCATAGAGTAGAAGGATTAATATTGTTAAAATGACCATACTACCCAAGGCAATCTACAGATTCAATGTAATCCCTTTCAAATTACCAAGGGCATTTTTCACAGAACTAGAAGAAATAATTTTAAAATTTGTAAGGAAATACAAAAGACCCTGAAGAGCCAAAACAATCTTGAGAAACAGAACAGAGCTGGAGGCATCACACTCCCTGACTTCAGACTATACTACAAAGACACAGTCATCAAAACAGTACGGTACTGGCACAGAAACAGACTCATAGATCAATGGAACAGATTTGAGAGCCCTGAGTCAACCCACACACTTATGGTAAATTAATCTATGACAAAGAAGGCAAAAATATACATTGGAGAAAGGATAGTATCTTCAATAAGTGGTGCTTGGAAAACTGGACAGTTACATGTAAAAGAATGAAATTAGAACACTCTCTAACACCGTATACAAAAATAAACTCAAAATGGATTAATGACCTAAATGTAAGACTACAAACCATAAAACTCTTAGAAGAAAACACAGGCAGAACACTCTCTGACATAACTCATAGCAATATTTTTTTTGGATCTGTCTCCTAAGGAAAAAAATAAAAATAAAAGCAAAAATAAACAAATGGGATCTAATTAAATTTACAAGCTTTTGCACAGCAAAGGAAACCACCAACAAAGCAGAAAGACAACATACCAAATGCGAGAAAATATTTGCTAAGGATGCAACTGACAAGGGATTAATATCTAAAATATACAAACAGCTCACACAACTCAACATCAAAAAAAAAACAATCATAAAACGGACAGAAAACCTGAATATGCACTTTTCCAAGAAGATGGCCAAGAGGTACATGAAAAAATGCTCAACATCGTTAATCATCAGAGAAATGCAAATTAAAACCACAAGAGCTATCACTTCACACCTGTCAGAATGGCTATCAGCAAAAAGAACACAAATAACAAATGTTGGCAAGGATGTGGAGAAAAGGGAACCCTTGTACACTGTTCATAGGAATATAAACTGGGACAACCACTGTGGAAAACAGTATGGAGATTTCTCAAAAAGCAAAAAATAGAGCTACCATATGACCCAGTAATTCCACTCCTGCGTATATATCCAAAAAGCCCCACTAATTCAAAAAGATACATGCACCCCAATGTTCACAGCAGCATTATCTAAAATTGCCAAGATATGTAAGCAACCTAAGTATCCATCAACAGATGAATGGATAGAGAAGATGCAGTATATATACTCAATGGAATACTACTCAGCCATAAAAAAGAATGGAATTTCCTATTTGAAACAACATGGATGGACTTGTAGGGTATTATGCTTAGTGAAATAAGTCAAACAGAGAAAGACAAATACTACATGATATCACTTATATGTTGAATATAAAAAATAAAACTAGTGAATATAACAAAAAAGAAACAGACTCACAGATACAGAGAACAAACTATTGGTTACCAGTTGGGAAAGTTAAGTGGGGGAAGGGCAAGATAGGGGTAGGAGATTAAGAGACATAAACTACTATGTAATAAAATAAATAAGTTACAAGGATATATTGTACAGCAAAGGGAATATAGCAAATATTTTATAACCATAAATGGAATATAACCTTTAAAAATTGTAGGGCTTCCCTGGTGGCGCAGTGGTTGAGAGTCCGCCTGCCGATGCAGGGGACACAGGTTCATGCCCCGGTCTGGGAAGATCCCACATGCCGCGGAGCGGCTGGGCCCGTGAGCCATGGCCGCTGAGCCTGCACGTCCGGAGCCTGTGCTCCGCAACGGGAGAGGCCACAGCAGTGAGAGGCCCACGTACCGCAAAAAAATAAAAAATTGTAAATCACTATGTTGTACACCTGAAACTTACATAACATTGTACATCAAAGATATTATAAAAATATTAGTTACTAAATATGTACATATATAATTTTTAATCTTTAGTTAAGATCCTTATTTCTTCTTAATGTAAAGATACTATTAGGAAATATCATTTTGAGTTGCCTCTGATGAAAACAGGATCAGAAAAAAAATCCATTGGCAAAGTGAACACAGCTGAAAAGGATTATTCTGCAGGCCCAGAGCACCATCCAAATATGGCAAACTAGGAAATAGGGGGCACAGTTCCAAAAGATTGTGAGAAGAAAAGTCAAATAGTTTTATTGATGGCAATTACCAGCTGATGATTGTTTCGTGTATTTATGATTGATCTACATATGCCATGTTCTGTTAAGTAATGCGACTCCTTCCTTTTCTAAAAACAATCTAAAAATGAATCAATGGGTATTTATGTATCATATGCCACAAGATCTAACTCCTAATTTCAAGAGATATACAATCAAGATAGAGTAAAAAATTATCAAGCATTAAACTCAGAGCAATTCTGGACAGGGGGTAAGTAAGAAATCACGTATCGCACTAAATGCAATAATACAAGCAATGAAATACATTTGGAAAAAATAAGCCACTGTCCATTTGAATAATCTAAGTAAAATACGTAGAAGGGAAAGAGGTTTTAAAACATGGAAGAAAATGAGTAACTGAAAAGTCTGAAAGGGTAAAGAGAAGAAAAAAATTTACACTCACAGTGAAGTTTGACAGTGGAGAAAGAAAACACTGCAGTATCTTACTGGAATTCTATTTCCAAATACTTTAAGGTTAGCGAAACTCAAAACACCTTAATGCACTGTCTATGTAAGCTGAATAATAAAGGCAGACACAAAGAACCCCCAAGAGGAAGTAAAAATGAAATCTGAATACTTGAAAAAACATATTCAGAAGATCACTGAGGGCCGAACTTATCTGTTTGGTTAAGTTCCCCATTTTATTCATTTACAATGGAAAAAAAATGTTCATTACAGTATGCAGCTAATTTTCCATCTTTTAACTTAATATACTAAAACAGTTTTACATAAAACATTTCATTTGTCAAACGCCAAACATCTGCACCCTTGATTACAGCCCTGCTATTGAGACTCTGGTTTTTCAGGTACCATATGTCACAGTATTTCACTTCAGCTCAATCTTTTTTTTTTTTTTTTTTTTTTTGCGGTATGCGGGCCTCCCTCTGCTGTGGCCTCTCCCGTTGCGGAGCACAGGCTCCGGACGCGCAGGCTCAGCGGCCATGGCTCACGAGCCCAGCCGCTCCGCGGCACGTGGGATCCTCCCAGACCGGGGCGCGAACCCGGTTCCCCTGCATCGGCAGGCGGACGCGCAACCACTGCGCCACCAGGGAAGCCCTCAGCTCAATCTTTGTTTACGCACATGGAGAGGGAGGGAGGGAGGGTGTGTGTGTGTGTGTGTGTGTGTGTGTGTGTGTGTGTGTGTGCGTGCGTGTGTGTGTGTGTGTGCTCACACATGAGTGCACAAGAAAGAAAAAGGCATCTGGTACCTACAAAAGAAGTAGAAGGTCTGGTAGGAAAAGCAACGAGATTTGTGTGTGAACATAAACTAAGCCACAAACACTCACAGTCACTGACAATGACACCCTGTGGGGTCACTACTTAAAGCTTGTATGATAAATATATTTTAAAAAGATAAAAGGAGGCAGGAGAGAAGAGGACTTTTTAAAGGAATGTTTTAATGTATAATTATTCTATAAATAAAAAGTGGCAAAGCATAAGGAAAATAGATATAACGTATATGCTTCCAACAAAAATAAAGTCTAGACAAAGTTTTCACCTAATATATAATCCATCCCTCTTTCGTCTGGCTTCACCCACACACCAATATTTTCCCCCAGGATCTTCCTGGCTTTCCCCATCCAGATTAATTTAGATTCCCAGCATGTGTGCCTCATCCTATTAATAAGGGCTTAATCTTTCATCTCGAAATTTAAATGATGCAACCCAGCAAAGAACAATTGGCCTGGAGTCACAGGACCCAAGTTAGGGCCACAGCTTTTCCTCTAATTAGTTATGCAACCTGGTCCAATTTATTGCACACCTGCCTCAGGTAAAGCGAGAGTGGCTCCTTTCCAGTCTCAGTCTCCTGCTCTGAAAGGTGAAGAGTGGAAGCCTGCCCTCTCTCAGGTTCCATAAAGCTCCCACAGATAAGGGGGTGCAAATCAGTGACCCTACTTCCACCCCTTATCTGTCCCCACAAGCTCCATGTCTGAGGGTGGCTGGAGGAGAAAGCCAAGAAAAGAAGTTCCACGTGCGAAAGATTATGGTTGAACTTCCACATACATGAAACAAAGGTAAACCAATCCCCAAGTCTTGGCTCAAAGGCTGCTTTGTGCTCAGAATCATTGGGGGCACTCTGGAGGACCTTTTTTAAAGCATAAGATATGTTCCTTGTCCTCAGAGACAATTTGTCCTTTAGAAATTACTATCTAGTTAGAAGAAAACTGTAACATACATTTTAAAAAGAGAACAATGGAAGACTCACACTTAAGTGATGAATACTTAAGGGAAAACTTCATGGTATGAACAGCTAACAAAGACTTCATAGAGGTCTATGTGAAATAAGATTTTGCTCATTTAACAAATATTTACTGAGTGCACACTCTGTGTCAGGTGCGAAAACAGGCATAGTTTCTACTCTCATGGAGATTATAACCTAGTAGGAAACAGTCATCCATAGAAAGGCCCATGCTGCAATGTGAGATAAAAGGGGGAAGGAATCTAGTAAGGAAACTCAGAGGTCACTTCCCAGAAGTGACACTAATGCTAAAATCTAAGGACAAAATGGCATTAACCAGGTGAAGCAGAGAGGCAAGGATATTTCAGACTGCGGATACAGCATGTGCAAAGGCCCTGTGGTAAGTAGGTGCTTGACACATCTGAGGACCTGAAAGGCCATGGAGCTAGCGTACAGAGAGCATGGAACACAAATGATGCTCGGGAGGAAGTCAAGACCAGGCAGGCTGGGTCCTGTAGGCCAGGTTAGCAGTTTCACTTTGAGAAGACAACATCTTCAGATGGACATGTCTGGCTGCTGCTGTGGGGGGAAAGGAATGGAACAAGACAAGAGTAGATATGGGGAGGTGTTTAAGAGACAACTTCAACAGACCAGATGAGAAATGATAAGAACACTCTGGACCAGCTTGGTGGCCATGGGGATGGAAGAGATAAAGACAACCAAATTTGCTGACGAAGTGGATATGGGGGTTTGAAAAACAGAAGTGGTCAGGGGCAGCTCCTGGGTTTCTGATGTGCCTAACAGAACAAATGATAGTGTTATTAACTGAGAAGGGAACACAGAAAAGGCTGTTTTGAGGAGAAGATGGTAAGTGCCAAATGCTATGAGAGGTTAACTATTACAAGATGAGGACTCTGAAAGTAGAGAACTGAGGGTTCCTGGAGAACTTAGCCATTTTTTTTTGTTTGTTTGCAGATAACATGGGTTCTTATTTTTTTGCTTTTTATTGAAGTACAGTTAATTTACAATGCTGTGTTAATTTCAGGTACACAGAAAAGTGATTTGGTTATTTCAGTTATAGATAGATATTCTTTTTCATATATATTCTTATATACACATTCCTTTTCATATTCTTTTCCATGATCGGTTATTACAAGATATTGAATATATACATATACTATATTCTATATTCAAGACCTTAGCCATTTTCAGTGGAGTGAGAGGTCAGGTGACAGGTGGATTGAGGAGCTGGAGGTCAGGAAGTACAGGGAATAGAGCATAAGTATCTGCCAGTCTCCCCTCATCTGTTAGCATCTTCATGGCTCCTATGTCCACTCATACAACAGACAAGAACAAAGTACACACACGTCTCAGATACTTCCTAGAAATTGGTACTCTCTCCCCTGAATAATTAGAAAGGTAAGAAATGGGCTAAGTTCAATTCTTGTAATCTGAAATAAAACAAGGCATGAAATGATCTAATTCTTTTATCCCCTAGCTACCCTCCTCTCTTTCTCGTTCTCTCTGTCTCTCTTGCCTTCTCTCTCTCTCTCTCTCTCTCACACACACACACACACACACACACACACACACACACACACACACCCCTTTCAGTGTAACTGTCTCTAAGTATCTCATATCTTTCTACTGACAACCGTGGGCTACATCTTTGTAAGTAACAATGTGTCAACTCAAGAAAGTTGCCTGTGTCTTCTGCTAAAGAAAGTGGCCAATGACACATTCAGCACTGGGAGAGCTTCTGCTTGGTTTTGCATCCAGCATCGGAGGCTGTGAGGTCCTCTCTGGCACTCAACCCCCTACTGTCAATCTTCACGAAACTGTGGCAACATGCTAACAACAGAGGCTAGCCGTCCGAGGGACAGTCTTTCCTCAGATAAGACTTTGCTTTTATCCTCTGGTATACAGATGAACTGTCATCATTAACCTGGTCTAGGGAACTAAAGTTTCTCTCTCATTGCTGCTCAAGGCCACACGTGCTTCTTGTTCTCTTTGTTCTACATGTTTTAAAAATACCTACTCATCTTTTTTTCCAGAATGCTGACCCACATAGGTCGGGACAATAGGATACCATACATATGAGTTTTCTAAATATCTTGGATATTATAACACTCTTTATTATGCTGAGCAGTCCAAGTCAGTGAGAGACCCCTAGAAAAACTGGGTCAGAAATCCTGGAAAGGTCTGGAGCTGACCTAACATTGCCAGAGGGATTGGTGACTGCTCATGATTCTCTTTGCTGTGGTTTGACTATAAGGTCAAATCTGCTTGTTAATCACAGGAACTATGCTAATTACATCACTACTTAGCATGTTTTCTTCTCCTGCACTTGTTCTGGTTTTCTAATACTAGAATTCTACTTATCAGCACATGCCCTTTGATAGGAAAAGTCAGAAACTCTATTGTCAAAGAGATAGATATAAGTACATAAGTTAACCAAGTAATCAATAAGTCTACCCAGAGTTAGATACTGTGCTCAAAGTTATTGCTAAAATACATCAGATCACTCCTGTTCTATCACTGGACGTGTAGAGATGGAGACATCGTCCAGTGCAGAGAAAATAAGGAGGGATAGTGTGCCTTGGGAACCACCAGGAAAGCGTCACTGCTAAGAAATTCCTCTTCCACTTCCTCGTTGCATCTGAAGCTCCATCACCTCTCTTTCTGGTAGTTTTCATGACTATTATAATGCAAACAAACACATTTATCCAGGCATCACGAGTGAAGAATTTAACAGCCAATTTCGCTAGGACAAAAGACTCCTCTTACCTTCCACAGGAGGTAAGAAGGGCCAGTGTGACTTGGAAAGGAAGAGGAAGAAAGAGGCTGAAATCAGAAAGTACCATCGGAGCCTTACCCAGTGTTTGTTGGACCAGACCTATAGGAGTTACTTAGTAATCAAACAGCTCTTGAGCAGCAATCAACAATGAAAGAGACCATGGGCTTGGCACTGAGCATGATGCTTTGGGAAAGAGGACGGGTCAGATTTACCTCCTTCAGAATGTTTGGGAGCTCCAGTTTATTTGGGAACTACGGCAAATGTACAAAGCAATTTTAAACCACAGGAGACAATATATTCTCTCAATTCTAATGCTGGGGCTTTGGCTTCTTAACCTCAGGAAATTTAGTAAATAGAGCCTCTTTATTTCATGTCTAAAACGTCTTATTTCATTTCCTTAAACCTATTCCACTGCAGTACATTTAAATAATTACGAACGACTTTATATTTCAGAAAGTCTGCTTCAGAGTATATCATTTCATAAGTGAAAGGATGAGACTAACACTCCTTCTTCAATCTGTGCATGACATTGGAGAACCCATGGTAGGCAGAATAATGCCCCCTGCCCCACTGCCAACATGTCCATGTCTTAATCCCCAGCATCTGTCAATATGGTATCTTACATTGCAAAGACATCGCAGCTGTCAGGATTCTGAGATGGGGACACTGTCCTGGGTTATCAAGGTGGACTCAATCTAATCATAGGAGTCTTTAAAAGCAAAGAACCTTCGCCGGATGGGTTAAAGAGATGAGAGGGAAGGAGGAGGGAGATTGGAAACATCAGAGACTGGACTGTTGTTGCTGGATTTGAAGCTAGAGGAAGGGGCATGGGCCAAGGAATGCAGGCAGCCTCTGGAAGCTGGAAGGCACAAGGAAAAAGATTCTCCCCTGGAGCCTCCAGGAAGGAACACAGGCCTGCCTACACCGTGATTTTAGCCCAGGGAGACCCGTGTCAGACTTTTGACCTAAAGATCAGTAAGATAATAAATCTGTTCAATAAATTTAAGCCATTAGGTTTGTGATAATTTGTTATAGCAGCAATAGAAAGCTAACTTGTTTTCCTCTATATTTTGAAATCTGCAAAATGGGGACAATTACTTTTTCATTTTTCTTTTAAACTGTTATAAAATTAAGAAGCAAATATCAAAGATTGTTAAAGTAAAGAGCCTGAGTAGGAAGAAATAGCATTGAAAATTTTCTTCATTGCACCTCCTTTTCCTAAATTTTACAAGACCCAGTCAATCAGAAAATAAACCAGAAACCTAATATACCTTAACAGTTTCATGGCATCCCCAGTTAATCAGAGGCAATTTTTCATATTGATCACAGTATAAAACTAGTTGAGTTATAGAGACACATATCAGTTCTTTGGCAATATAAAGCCTCCCTTGGAAAAATACAGTAATGAAATATTCTCAAAGTCAGTATGCAGATCTCCAACTGCTAGGCAAGTTAATGAGATGCATAGCTAGGGACTTAGCATGCATCTGGAGCACTGGTGCTGCATAAGAAACACAGCTGATTCTGATCTCATCAGCTTATCCATTTTTTACGGAAACATCTATCAGCAAAGAGAAGACACTCCATGTATTAAAAGTTTCTACATCCACCCTGAGCTCCACCCTGAGCTATCAGAAACAGGACAGCAGGCCATGTATTAGAGTTTGCAAACCTAACAAAATATTTTGCAAGTAACATATTTAGTCAGTCAAACATTGATTATATTTGGCACATTCAAAATACCGAAGCCCGGCCACACAAAATGGTTTGTCAACATGCCAGGAACAGCCCTTTGAAAGAAGTAACTTTAGGGTTTATACATTAGATGGTTTAGCGTTTATACATTAGATGGGTCCCCAAAAATGAGCTTCCAAGTTAACAGAAAATCATTTTGCAGATATGAACAAAAAAAGGATCTTAGCCTCATATAATAATAAATAATCAGAAGGTGCTTATAAATAACAAGAGTACAAATTCCACAATTAATATTTATATAATTTTTAAAAAAGAAAAGCCAAGAAGGGACAAAGCATGTCAAAAGCAACTATCTCTATTCAAGTCTTTGTTACTACTTTGTATCTTTGGGAAAGTTGCTTAATTTCTTTTCACCTTGGTTTCCTCATGTGTAATAGTATTTTTAAAGCATTAAATAGCAGTTAATAGCTCTTTAAAAAGGATTTAAAATAGTCTCTGAATTTGGGGATCTGCTCCCCACTTCCCTCCTCACTCCATTTCTCCTGTCACACCACTGCAGCAGAGACCTGGCTCTTTCGACAACCCTGGAGTGTTTCTGCGTGAAACCTTCTCATTTACATTGTGGCATCAAAATCCACAAAGCACAGATTAGTTGCACTCTGGTAAATAGCAGCACCAGCACAATGATTAAAGACCTCATTCCTATCTTCCCTGGTACCCTGGTGCAGGGGTGGGGTGGACAGGTGATGGGTAGAGGGTACCTGATGAAACAGCCCCTCTGGCATCCTCAGCCTAAACAGGGCCCCAAGGGACCACCTTTACTTGGCTATTCCCTCGAGGAGCTTCTGTCTTCAAACCATACCTCACCACCACCTCGCTCCCAGTAAAACAGCATATTTTCCTTCACTCAATAGAAAAAAAGAGGACTGAGCTCCGCCCATTGATGTGAAAATTAAAGGAGATAATAGACACAAAATGTTCAGTACAATGTCTGAGCCTTAGTACCCACTCAACACATATTAACAATTATTTTCATCAATTATGACCATCATCATCATGGTAGGAACATCTTGCCACAGAATCTGCTAGAGAATCCAGTCAACAGACCACAGTTCATCAGATCCATGTTTTCTATATCTCGGTCAATTTTCTAATGCTAATGGGAATAATTCAAAAGAAGAGACTTACCCAGATGCCCTTTGTTAATCTGGTAAAGAACCACAGAGAAATTTCCTTGGGAAATAAAATGTTAGAAGCAACTACACGATAGTAGATTCTAAACTTTAAGGAAAGCAGGAGAAGAATCAGGAAGACAAGAAAAATGAACTTTAGAAAAGAAAATTTTGCCCAAGTAATAAATTGGCTCAGATGAGATCTTTGTGGAGAATAAAGAGCAAATGGGAATGTCATGAAAAAGTAAAAGTTAGGCCAGGTTTTACATAGAAAGAAGTAAATGTGTGAAGACACAGGTTTAGAAAATGAAAAAAAAAAAAAAAAAGACGTTACTGGCAAAAGACATAGGAGACCTTACAAAGCAAAACAGAGACATGGGAGGAAAGGTTAACTGATAATTGTAAGGAGGCCATCTTGTGTTTTCAACTAAACTTCCTAAAAGATGTATCATCTGCTTTCTGCTAAGCAAAGCAAGTACCGTCTGACACAAGAAAAAAGAAAATGAAACCAAATTTGAGAAAGAAAGTACTTAAAATGTACTTTAGCAGCTGGCTACCTTCAAATCAGCAGAGCCTTAATGGCCCACATTGGAGGATAGTTGAGGAATTTCCAAAGGCTATTACGAAGAGCCCCATTCTTCTTGGTTATCCATTATCTCTGCCTTCTCACACTGAATGAAATATCCTACACAGCAATGCGCCTCTTCCAGATGATATACATTAAATACGCAACCAACGGAAAGCATGCAGTGTGCCTATCATTCTGAATACTACCCAAGTCATAAAAGGAGATGCTTATTGATAATTCGGCCTTGTAATTACAGCCCAAACTTCTTCAAGGAAAGGCCCCTAACAATACTCCATAAAATAAATTAGAATTCACACGTTTACTTAGAACAATTTAATTAATAGGTATGGCTAAATCCAGTTAACTCTCTAGGGCAATTAGGACATCAGAATCACCTGGGGTGCTTTTAAAAATATTACAGTCCCCACTCCACCCAATGAGTCATGATGTCTGGAGATAGGTGTCTCCCGTTTAAAACCTCTCCATGGTGATGTTTACACACACTAAAGCATGTGTCCTGGGCCATCTTCCCCTAGCTCCTTCTAAGGGGTACTTCCTTCCTTTTTTTATTAGGCATAGTTATGCATATTTTAAGACAGGGCCTAGGAGCAACAGACTGAATCAATCAGAGCTATAGTCAAAACCTCACTATAGAAAGTAATAGCCAAGTGACCTCTTGAAGTCTCAGGTTTGTTTTTTTTTTAATTTTTATTTTATATTGGAGCACAGTTGATTAACAATGTTGTGTTAGTTTCAGGTGTCCAGCAAAGTGATTCAGTTATACATATATCTATTCTTTTTCATATTCTTCTCCCATTTAGGTTATTACAGAATATTGAGCAGTGTTCCCTGTGCTATACAGTAGGTCCTTGGTGGTTCTCTATTTTAAATATAGCAGTGTGTACATGTCAATCCCAAACTCCCAGTCTATCCCTCCCTCCCACCCTTCCCCCCTAGTAACCGTAAGTTCATTCTCTAAATCTGTGAGTCTGTTTCTGTTTTGTAAGTAAGTTCAATTGTATCATTTTTTTCTTTATCTGTAAAATGGGAGCAATAAAGCCTATTTCTCAAATTTGCTCTGTTGGTCTGAGGACTAAATGACTGCAAATGTTAACATGCTTGAAGGAGTGTTTGGCACTCCTCCATCCTTCCGTGAAGGACCATTAGTAAACCCCGGGGTGGTAGCAGCAACCAGTCAGTCTCCAGGAAGGCCTATGACAGCTTCTAGAAGGACAGGATGCCCTTTTGTGTTTCAGTACACATACCTATGCAAAAAGCCTAAGGTATCCTTTGCTGAAACTAAATCATCCTCAAGTAGGTTTGGTGGAGGCATGTCTGGATGGGTTTTCAGAGCCACAGTCCTCATAACCCTGGCCAATCCCCTCATCAAGGATGGCAACGCACTGGTCTCTATGTCATTTGGAGAAATACAAGAGGAAAGAGGGTTGAACTTCTTCTTTGTAACTCCCAACTCTTCCAAAGTAAAAACTGATGCCCTTTTTACTTTGTCCCGTCTAGCATGAATATGGTTCATTCTCCCTCTTCAGAGGGTCTTGAAATTAAGTGATGTGCCTTGACCCGTGATCCAGAGCCAAGCCATCACATTATACGGCTGGTCATTCATGTCCTGATATAACGTGTTGTGTTCTCTGTAGACAGCACATGTTTATTGATCTCCTACCAGGGCCCATGCACACTGCTAGGCTGTGCCCTGCTAAAGTCTGCAAGAAACCAGGCAGATTCATAGTCACAAGCGGGCTGTAGCAGGTATCACTGTAGATGTTAGAAAAGATGTGAAGACTCCCTTACAGGTCACTGAGTTTGGAGCCAGGACAGAGCACACAATTGCCTGTGCTGAGAAAATCAGTGCAGGAGAAATTCATAGGGGACCACAGTCAAAGAGAGCAAGGAGGCATGAAAGAAGTCATGGCCATGTACCCCCAGAAGCAGCCAGAGAGGCAAGTGATAACAAAAGAGACCTCCTCCACCTGGTCCAGGTGCTCTGCTTGTCAGTCACAGAAGAGGACCCTGACCCCACAAGACACTCCCACTCCTACACCTGCCCAGCCAGCAGCTGCTGAGGAGTCTGGGTTGGAGGAGAGAGGGAGGGAGGGGAGAGAATTCAGTCCATGGGAGCCAGTCCCAGCAGACACATTCTAGGGAAGCCAGAACCAGGGAGCTCTGAACTATTACACGGAATGGAGTTTAGAGTTTCAAACTAATTATAAATGAACATCAAGTATGACAAAATTATCAACATCCACCTGGTCCAGGTGCTCTGCTTGTCAGTCACAGAAGAGGACCCTGACCCCACAGGACACTCCCACTCCTACACCCACCCAGCCAGCAGCTGCTGAGGACTCTGGGTTGGAGGAGAGAGGGAGGAAGGGGAGAGAATTCAGTCCATGGGAGCCAGTCCCAGCAGACACATTCTAGGGAAGCCAGAACCAGGGAGCTCTGAACTATTACACGGAATGGAGTTTATAGAGTTTCAAACTAATTATAAATGAACATCAAGTATGACAAAATTATCAACAGGACTGAGAAGCCACTAATTGGAAACTCTACATTTTCTTTCTTTCTCTCAGCAAATACACAGAATATGGGTGATTAAAAAAATCAAGCTGATATAAATTACTGGGAAAAAATGTTCCATGTAAATACATCACTTAGTAAAGACTGTCCAGTCATACCTGCCACATTTCCTTTCTTTTTAAAAAATGTTTAATTAAAAAAAATCAAACTTACAGGAAAGTTGCAAGAATATTAGATGAACCACATGAAATTAGCACTTTCATAAATCAAATATGGCCAAATATTGGTTATATCATACAGGTCTACCTAATAGTATTGTTGTAATTTATCTGTAAGTTTTTTTTAATACAGTGAATTTTCATTTACCCTTCACCTAAATTCTCTAATTACTAACGTTTTGTTCCATTTGTTTTTTTGCTAGATAGCTATAGGTATAGCTATACAGATATTTAGATATATATACAGATAGATAGTGCTAAAATTTTTGAAAGTTGCAGACTCCATGATGATTTACCCCTAAGTACTTCAGTGCGTTTCACAAGAACAAGAACTGTATCTTATATAATCATAGTATAATTATCAAATTCAGGAATGAGACGTTGATATGTATGCTCTTGGTACCTAATATACGGTTCATACTCAAATTCTTCCAACTGTCCCAGTAATAACCTATATAGCATTGTTTTCTAATCCAGAATCACACACTGCATTTGATTGCCATGTCTCGAGTTTCCTTTAATCCAGAAAGTTTCTCAGCCTTTCTTTGATCATTTTAATAATGGCATTTTTTTTGAGAACACAAGCCAGGTGTTTTATAGAACGTTCCTCCTGTTGGATTTGTCTGATGTTTTCCTATGCTTCCTTGCAGCTGTGGCAAGATGACAGAAGTGATGCTGTGTCCTTCTCAGTGCATCACATTAGGAGGCCCATGATGTCAATTCATCCGATTGTGTGTGATATTGACTTTGATCACTTGGTTAACATAGTGATTCCACCATACAAGTTACCATTTTCCCTTTATAAGTAACAAGTCATATCTGAAGAAATCAGCTACTATTTTACAACCAGTTCAAAAATATTTATTGAGCACCCACCCTATCCAGACACAAATCTCTTCCTTCAAGGATCTCACATTTCAGTGGAGGTGGGGGAATCTGATGATATACAAATAATTAAGGATTTAATATTCTAGAAGGCATTTGAAGGGGGGGTTATGGAAGGACGTGCATGCTTCCATTTTAAATAGAGTCAGGGATGGCCTCTTTGAGGAGGTGACAATTAAGTACAGGCTTGAAGGGGTAAGGACCAGAGCCATGGGGAAGATAAGAGCTTTCCAGACAGAAGGACCAGCAAATGCAAATGGCCTGAGGTACCTGGTATGTTTCAAAGACATCAAAGAGCCAATCAGGCTGGAATAGAAAGAGCTGAATAAGGAGAATAACAGAGTTTTCTCAGGATTCTTTCCATTACAGCTGACCAAAACACTCCCTAAACACACGGAAGTAAGAGGAGGGGGAACAAAGGGACGGTATTAGCCAATATAATTTTGACATTCATGGTAGAGCTCATTTCAGCCACAGCTGGACTGGGGGCTTAAGTGAGGACCTCAGGAGGCTGTCTCTCTCCAGGTCTTGCCTCTGATTTCTTCTCCCCAAGTGGCGGCTCAGATGGCCATTCCACATCCAGCCTTTCATCATACTCATTTAGTTATCCCAGGGGGAAGGGAGTGCCTCCTCCCCAGCAGATTGAAGACAAGTCCTGAGAGCTATGTCCATTGACCTTGCTTGCCTCATGTTCCATTCCGGAGCAAATCCCTAAGGGATGAGGGCGGAGGGGGAGGGTGTTAGGATTGACAAGGTCTGCATCCCAGATCCACCCCCAGAGCGGAGAAAAGAGGTCAATCCCACCCTAGGACACGGTGAGAGAATGAGCGAGTAGCAGTTCTCTGCAAAGCAAGATTAAAGTCCTAATTCTCAAGAAATGAAGAAGGAGTACTGAGCAGGACAAACAACAGATGCGTACTACTAGTGCATTTATGTAATTATACTTTGTCTCCTTAAAAACAAAATAATCTTGACTTTCAAAGCCTCTGATAAATGACAATTTGACAGAGATTTTTTTGCCCATTATGTTTTTTTCAAGGACACTAGCTTAGATCCTTCTGTTCCCAGGGCTGACATTGGAGGATTGAGAAGAAATAAGCAAAACACAGTATTCAACACATAGCTTCTCAGTGGTTTTCATGTTCATTAAATCTGCTTTCACCTAATTTTCTATGTGCATGAACACCTAATTTTCTACTGAGATGCCAAGATATCAGGAGCATAAAAGTCTGACAGCTCCTAAAAAGACAATTCTCCTTTATAACAGCATCATTTTATTAGAGCTATAAGCAGCCAAATCCAGTCCCCTAAAAGTCAACTTATTCGAAAGCCAATGGACATTGCTAAATGAAAAAAGAATTAGAAATGAGGAATCAGTGACTTTTTTTATACCATTGGCCTTAACCCACATGTGAAACAATTTCACACAGAGGCTGAAAAACTAAATTAAAACATAAATTCTGTTTTAAGCTAAAAGAAGCAAGGGACTGTAGTCATTTCCTAACTCATTCCGGGTTCTCCATAATGCTGAACACAATTCAATTCTTTTCCAAGAAAAAACAAAGCCTTTTTTTAAAATGAATTTGAGAAGTAACACCAAACAAGACCTTAATATTTCTAAAAGTTCTACTTATAAAGGGAAGCATTCAAAACTGCAGATTAGTCCAGGTGTATTCACCCAAAGTAGGTCCTGATAGGATCACCGTCCTATCATTTTTCTTCCTAGCGCTGTTTTTTGGCTCAGATAAGAACGAACCAACAAAAGAGACTTTTATGTGCAGCCTCACACACAGTGGGGAAAGTTGAAGATGTTCGCTCCTAGGATTTACTCTAACCTCTCTGTTGTCTAAATGCAAACTGAGAGATTCATCTTACACACTTTTAGAATGAATAGGCCGGTTCAGCAATATGACCAAATATAAAATATACCCCAAATCATTGTTTTCTTAAAATACCAACAGTAAGTCTATGGAAAATAATGGAATAAAGATTCTCATTCATCATACCAACAGATAAATGGATCTTTGGGTATAATATTTATGAGAAATGTGCCAGTCCTATATTAAAATATTGTAAAACTTTTTTCAGACATATGGATATAGATATAAAAATAAATAAATAAATGAACAAACAAACATGGCATTCACCTACATTCTCAGTAAAATATGTAAATTTGTATAGCCTTTCCGGAGGGCAATTTGCATTACATATTAAGTCTTACAAATATGTATACCTTTTAACCCAAGGAACCCTGTGCAAAAATCTATCCTAAGGAAATTATCAGAAATGTAACCAAAGATGAAGGTTGTTTATCTTGGTGTTATTTGTAGTAGCAAAACAAAACAAAATCCAAAATTTTAAGGATAGCGAATTGATTAAACTATGTCTCATTCATGCAATGGAACCCTATGCAGCTACTAAAATCATAGTTTTATCTTATTTCAAGAACATGAACTAGACTTAAATAACATACTATTAAAGCAGGATGCCAAATTGAAGAGGCAGAATATTCTCCATTTCATAAGATGTCTATATGTAATAGGCATTTAAGATTATAAAAATACCTTCCAAGCTTCTCAAATTCCCGTATCAGTATGATAATCTCTCCCATAAAAGGCAATCAGTTGTAATGAAATAATGTTAAGGACCTCTTCACTCAATATGTGAATAAACTCTAAAGATTCCAGGACAGAGAAATGCTTTCTTCATGTTGCAAATAATCCCAGGCCAAATTCTGACATCCCTCCCCTGATCCTCTCTCCCCACTAGAAGAACAAAGTCACTTTCAAATGCCCTGGATTTTCCAACTAAACTCATAACCTAATTTGTTTCCATCTTTTTTTAAATAGTGTTTTCCAAATTTGGGTCATTTGCTTCCTAAGTTCACAATATTATCAAACTTACAAATTATCTGTTACTATTTCTTCTTTATATTAGCTCGTGTTTTATGTATTTTGGTCACACATCAGCCATGAAATTAAGGATTTGATCTTGTAATTATTTTTTCTAATATATATTAAAATAAATACCTTCATCAAAGGAAAAAAAGCATCTAACAAACTCTCTCATACACTTACATCATTGCTGTCTATTCCAATAGGAAACATAAGAGAAACACCAACTCCATGGATGCTGATAGGTGACCTGAGTATAGTTTAACCAAGTTTAAGCAATGTCTTAATCCAAATTAGTGTCTCTTAGGGCACCAAGTCAAGAGTCATGGAAAGTTAGCCAGGGAGCATCTTTTAGGACAGGCCACATATTTAACATCCTTCTGCCTGACCTACTCAAATCAATTCTCCCTCTCGATCAAGGAATCCTATGCTTCTTCTCTCCAAAATTCAAGAAGCAATACCATTTATTTAGGAAATAAAACATCTGTTTAAAGCAATACAGATACACTTTCCTATAATTTGCCTGAAATCAAGAGTTGGCAAACGTTTTCTGTAAAGAGCCATACAGTAAATATTTTTGAGTTTGTAGACCATACAGTCTAGCACAACTACTCAACTCTGTCATTATCCTGCAAAATAGCCACAGGTAGGTAAATGAGCGAGCTCAGTGTGGTTGTGTAACCATAAAACTTTATTCATAGACACTAAAATTTGAATATAATTTCAAGTCATGAAGTTTTATTCTTTTTTTAAATTTTTTCCCAACCCTCGAGAAGTATAAAAACTTCCTAAGCTCAGGAGCCATACAAAAGCAGGCAGCAGGCTAGGTCTGGTCAACAGGTCAGAGCTTGCCAACCCCTGCTTTAGACCATCAGGGCTGGCAATCTTACTGTTTATACAAACTGATGGAAGCAAAAGTCCAGTGTTTGTCATAATTTTTCCTGCAGATTTGTTTTTGCATAGTCAGAAAATTATTTATCAACATGTAATTTTATCCAAAAAACATATTTTTAAAACACACTTCTAAGAAAAACTTCAATTGGTGTCATTTTATTACGTATATAGTACATAATTACTATATACGTAATGAGTAAGAGACCTTTAACTTTTCTACTTCTTCCCATTAAAGGCCTGCTTTCATTTTATTTGGGAATTTAGGCATCTTCATCCAGGAACAGAGCAATGTATGCAGTTTATGTAATTGTTCTTCAATAATTACTCCAAGGAAATTCTGACCCAGTTCAAATATCAAAGAAAAATAGAAGTCAAAGTTCCTGACTTGTGGTTCCGGAGAGTGTGTGCAACAGAACACTGAGAGACACACAGAATGATGAGAGCCTGCAGCAGCCCAAGTCAGGAAACCGGAGGCCACCAGGTCCTGCCCTGCCACACACCAGCTAAGGGACAAGTCACCGTGGCACTGCGCTGAGCCACAGATCTCCATCGGTCAAATGGGGATCACTTCCCTCACAAAATTTTTCTGAGAATCAAAGGAGAAAAGCCCTCTGTCAACTGAGGAGGATAATACTAAAAACATGAAATCTCAAAGAGAAATCTGGTAGAGTCGGAAGCATAGAGATGAGCTGCTCAGATTCATTAAGTAAATGTAACAAGCAATCTCACTTCGAAGAATATGTCCATCATTTCACCCCACAACCAAAAGATCACTCTGTGGAGCTCCCTTAAAAAACGTGACAGAATGTCACTCGAATTCAATCACGGCATTTTCATCAATATTATTCTTAATTTTGCAGTTGACGTTCAAAGTCGTAGGAGTTCAAACTTGAAATCAGGAGTTAAAGACCTGCAGCTGTTGCCAAACTAGTATCAGTGTAAATACAGTCAAGCCGTTTGTCAATTCCACGTGTGTGTTTAAGTCATTTCAAAGAGCAGCGGCTCCATTTTTCCTTCTCTTCGGAAATGAGAAGCATATCCATCATTAACTTGCCAACCAACATGAGCTTTGCAGTCACACTGTGGGGCTAATCCAAGGGGTTTAATGCTCAGCGGTCTCCAGTAAGTCACAGCAGGTCTGAGGGCAGGTTAAATGGCTTTAATTAAGAAGAAGGATAAAAAAGAAAGATCATTTGACACATAGGTCAATATTTTTCCTTCAAAACTGATGTAGGCATGCTGGGACAAAATCATTGCATATTCATCAAAATGAAGCCAGTATGAGACCTCAGAAAGGATATTAATTAAAGAGAGGAAAAGTAATTAAACATTAGAAAAAGGTGGTAGATAAGACATACTTTTACCCAACCATATTATTTTTTTTATCTTGTAAATCAATTGATTTAATAATAGCTGGGGAATTTCACTTACTGCTGGCTGAATGCCAACTGGTGTAGCTCATTTGCATCATCAGATATGTGTGAACAGATTCATATTCACCCGATAAAGACTGCTTGTATGAACTTTCAAAAATAATGTACTTTTAAAGCAAAGTTTACTATAGTCCAAAACACTTTGGTATCCTCAATTAGAAGATTTGAGGACTGTCACTTATTAGCAGGATTCCTTAGAAAGCTCATGGTGGTGACATCAAGCTGAAAGGGGCCCGGGACTGAATTCCACTCTCCTGTCTCTTTGTGTGTGACGGAGGACGTATTGCTTAGTTTCCAAACTTGTCTCTTCATCTAAGAAAGGAAGATACTGATGCCTACTTCTTTGAGTTGCTCTGAGGAGTAAACAGGATAATGTATGTAAAGTATTCAGCACTGTGCCTGGCACATAGAAACTTCTCCACAAATAGTAATTATTATTATTTTTATTATTAATGCATTATCATTTTGCTCAGTGTCTAAGTTTCAGCTTACAGCTACTTCAACATTTTATCAGAATCATGCAAACTACAGCATGGAAACATGCTTTTTATTTTACAAAGAGCCAAACATACATAATATACTATTAGAAACTATCAAGCTTTAGGTCAACTTAGTGCTGTAATGTTTTTAGATTCTTTTCAGATAATTCATTGCACATGCCATCAAAAGTCTTCATGACAATCGATATACAAATAACATGGGAAGGTGTTGGCCAGTTAAACAAGAAAAAAACCCACCATTTTTAGGCCAAAATAACTGAATGTGCTCAAAGTGTGCTCCAGCGAATTCTGAAGGGCTCCAGAATAAGCTTTCAAACGACTGATATTTAAAAATTCAAGCTATACTTTATTTAGAATGAATTCATCACTTACTCATTATTCAAAAGATCCTCAAAGGTTTGGAAAAGATTGCTCTAACCGAGTATTTTGCTTTATATTGCACTTAATAATTCCTTTTATGTTCGTTTAGATAAGAGCTGAAACTAATCTCTCAACTGCAAAGCACAGTCTCGGCTCTGCACAGGGAGGGACACCTCAGGCCTTAGGATAAATGCACAGTAGATAGCAGGTAAATTGCCGAGTGAAATAGGAGAGAAACGAAGGTGAGGACTCACACCTTTCCTACTTTGGAGTTTTGCCTTCTGCCTTCTTGGGATGGCTCCGGATCTAGATTACAGAACACTCAGCAATTACCACTGGGTCACTCCTTTAGATTATGTATATAGTAATTCCATAGTTCACAAGAATTATTTATTTTTTATGAAAATTTCTTTTCCTCAGCTCTTTTTTAGCTCATTAGCTTATTGTTATTGTTAAAGCATTTTATTTGAAAAAGGTGGGATATTCATATACTGGGGTGGAGCTTAATTAAGAATGAGCATTTCAGTGGCTGAACCCAGCCTTTTTTCTTTTTTATCTTATGCTACTCTCTGTATTTTATAAAACTTAAAGGAAGTATTTTAATTTACAGAGAGTGTTTTTTACAAAAGAAACTGGTAGCAGTAGCTGTTTGAGGAGAGGAAAGTTGAGGCACTGGAGATTCTATTTGGGAAGGACTTACTTTTTGCTGCATACATTTTGGTACTGTTTTGGAGGAAAATGGCATATTAACTTTAAGAAAATATTAGTGCATAGAGTTAATGCATGGATTGGAATACAATGCTCTCCAAGATTCCTTTCATTCTTAAAGTCTAGGATTCTAAATTCTTGTTGTGTGTTCAGATAGCCATTCTATATCCAAAGCAAGTAGAGCAAAACCAGTCTCTGCTACTGAGGGATTTATATTCTCAAAAGGTTGGGCACTGGTATATATATGCCAAGGAGAACATGAGAAATATATTGCCATTTATTTAGAAAAGCCTGGCTATCTTTTGTAGATCAAGTTTTCTAGACAGTCTTCTAAAAAATAACTTTTTTTTTTTTGGTTTTGTTCATTGAAATTCTGGGTGTTTTTTTTTAATTGAAGTATAGCTGATTTACAACATTGTGTTAGTTTCAGGTGTACAGCAAAGTGATTCGGTTATATATATATATATATATATTCATATGTATGTACATATATACTCTTTTTCAGATTCTTTTCCATGACAGGTTATTACAAGATATTGAATTTAGTTCCCTGTGCTATACAGTAAGCCCTTATTGTTTTGAATCCAGCCTTTAGACATGGTTTACTTTGTCTGAACAATGTTTACCATCTTTTGGAATTAGTTTCCATCATTTAAAAATTAGGAGATTTTACATAAGACCTACCGATTTCTGGCTTCTGTTGAAATGTCTCCTAATGGCAACCGCACTTACATGCGGTGACTAGAGGCACAAGCTCAGTAGTGGCTGTCCTCTTCTGAAGGCTGTGTGTTCTCCAAGTTCTCACAGTCTTCTGTATTCACTGATGGCCCATCCCTAATTTCAGTGGGTATTGGATTTGGGGTCCTCTGCTCTACAGAATAAACTCTTCCAAAACTGTGCCTTGCAGTTGAGACCACTTCCGCAGTGGGGAGCATGAAACTAACTACCAGACGCACCTTGGAACCTGGCAGAGGTATGTAAGGCTCTCTCCTTCTATACTTAGTGACTGCTTTTATAGTAGTGCAGAGACATTTTTAAAAAGATATCACTTCTGTTTGCTCACAGAGAGAAGCCTGAAATAAATGACTGGGGTCTGTTTTCCCTCTTCTGTGGCAGGAACAATTGCTTTGAAAGACTACTCTGGAAAATTCAAAGTTCAGCTGAGCTCTTCTGTAGCTGCTCTGCTTTCCAGGAAGAGCTTTCAAGGGCCATGAACTCAGGCAGGTGCACATGACAGCACGAGTCAAAACGAAAAGAGAAAGGCTCTTGTCACACCCCTCTCCTCTACACGTTAACTACCCAGAATCTCCTAAACTAAATCCAACCACTTCTTGCCCTAGCCATAGGTGACACACATCCTGCCTTTGCATGAATTACAAAAAGGCACCTCTTCCCCTCTGGGGAGGAAGAATTACAGAAGAGTGTTCCTCTCCCCCTCTTGGCTGATGAATTATGAAGTGAAAGGCTTAACAAGTGGAATGCAGCTGGATTGCCAGCTCAACCCACCAACTCTGCTGGTACCTTGGGCAGTGCACCAACTACACAACTGTGCCGGCGGGCATTTTTCTCCTTACTGCCGTCACTGCCACCCAAGACCAAGCACCAGAACATTGTACTCAGACCCCGGCAGCAGCCTCAAAGCTGGTCTCCCTTGCTTCCTCAGAGGATTCTCCACACAACAGGCCAGGGAGACTTTAAACTTTTCAGTCACATCACATCATTCCCATGCTCAGAATCCTCTTCAGAAGTCTATTCTCATTCAGAATGAAACCATGACCAGAGTCTGCAACTTTGCTATTCGTAGTTGGATCCATGGACCAGCACCCAGAAGACTATTAGAAATGAAAGATCTCAAGTCCTGCTCCAGAACTACTGAATCAGCGTCTGCATTTCAAGAGATTCCCAGGTGATGCCCAGGCCCATTAAAATTTATGAAGTACTGGTCTACCAAATCCAACATGACCCACTCCCACCCTCTCTCCAACTTTATGTCCCCCCAACTCTTGCTCACTCAACTCCAGCCACAAAAATCACTGCTCCTCAAAATTGGCAAGAGCCGGGCTTCCCTGGTGGCGCAGCGGTTGAGAGTCCGCCTGCCGATGCAGGGGACGCGGGTTCGTGCCCCGGTCCGGGAGGATCCCACATGCCG
>NC_041215.1:44257865-44258986 GCF_002837175.3 Physeter macrocephalus | reverse complement strand
GGGAGGATCCCACATGCCGTGGAGCGGCTGGGCCCGTGAGCCATGGCCGCTGAGCCTGCGCGTCCGGAGCCTGTGCTCCGCAACAGGAGAGGCCACAACAGTGAGAGGCCCGCGTAACGCAAAAAAAAAAAAAAAAAAATGGCAAGAGCCTTGCCACTTCCAGGCATCTGCTCCCGTTCTTCTCTTTGCCTGAAATGCTCACCCCTCTGGACATCCACCTAACTGACTCCCTCACCACTTCCAGATCCCTGCTCACCGTCATCTTCTCAGTGAGCCTTTCCCTGATAACTCCCCTTCTCCTGAAAACTCCAGTGTTCTCTAAAGTCCTAGACCCTGCTTTAGATTGATCGTAGTATTTATCACTACCTTATATTGCATTATATTACACATGAAAAGTTCTTCTCCCCCACAAATGTAAGCTCCGCAACTACAAGGGCCTTGTCAGTTTTTGTTCACTGCTTTATCCCCAAGGGCCAACATACAGTAGGTAATCAATAAATATTTGATGAACAAGTGAATATATGAAACTAGTGCTTCTAACGAACAGTGGATTAGGCAGGTATCCAAACTTGTTTTTACAGACGTTAAAAAAGGTAACTTAGGCACTTCTGACTTCTAAGAGAAAACGAGCTATAGTTGGCAAGTAACACAGTCAAACCTCCAGCACAAGGACACAGATTTTTAAAAGACCAGATGGCCCTGGGTAGCGTTAACTGTGGCCAGAAGCTATAGAATAATTCAAAATAGAAAATACGTGTGTTTAAATGTAGGTATTTCTAGGGATGAAAAGAATTGGTAATACCAAGCACTACTGAGGATATAAAGCAAGAGGAACACTTATTTACTGCTGGTGGGAATGTAAAATTGTACAGTCACTAGAAGTCACACACCTAGGTATTTACCCACTTGATTTAAAAGCGTATGTCCAGGGCTTCCCTGGTGGCGCAGTGGTTGAGAGTCCGCCTGCCGATGCAAGGGACACGGGTTCGTGCCCCGGTCCGGGAGGATCCCACATGCCGCGGAGCGGCTGGGCCCGTGAGCCACGGCCGCTGAGCCTGCGCGTCCGGAGCCTGTGCTCCGCAACGGGAGAGGCCACAACAATGAGAGGCCCGCGTACCGCA
>NC_041215.1:44249381-44256563 GCF_002837175.3 Physeter macrocephalus | reverse complement strand
AAAAAAAAAAAAAAAAAAAAAAAAATATTTCATCTATGTGCTCTTCCTCCCCCAAATCCATAACCCCAATTTAATCATGAGAAAAATAACAGGCAACCCCAAATAAAAGGACATTCCACAAAATTCCTGACCATTAACTCCTCAAAACTGCCAAGGTCATTAAATCCATGGAAAATCTGAGAAACTATCATAGCCCAGAGGAATCTAAGGAGACATGACAACATGTGATGACAACTACATCTTGGACATGACAACTACATCTTGGGTGGGATCCTGGAACCTAAAAGAAAATTAGGGAACAACTAATGAAATCAGAATAAAGTATAGAATTTCATTAATAATAGATCAGTATTTGTTCGTCAGTTGTGATAAATGTCCCAAAGCGATCTAAGATGTTACAAAGGGGGGAAATTGGACGCTGGGGATATAGGGTGTCTCTTACTATATTTACATCTTTTCTGTAAATCTAAAACTTAAAATTTATTCAAAAAAAAATGAAGACAATACTGAATATAACATATTTATGTGTCCTCTTGCCAAGCTGCCATCTCTGATTATCATTTATTAAGTCTCCTATAGATACACACACCATACTGTACTTGGTAGTTTGCATACGTCATCCTATGTAGTCTCATAACAGTCCTCGGAGCCTAGTATTATTCTAGCATTTTACAGATGGAAAAATAAAGATGATATAAAGTGTCCAGGGCCATGCAACTAGGAAGTGGGGCAGATGGCATTCAAACCTATGTTTTCCTGACTCCAGGGTCCACACTCTGTTCACTACACCATTCTGACTCCATAATACAACTCCTAAAACTTCTAAAATACCATGGACTGGAAAAGGCAAAAAAAAAAGGAGGTTTAATTCCACAATCCTGACGAAGTAGCTCCAACATTATGACCTCCAAGAGGGAAAGAGTCAACTTTGGCAATGGCCTGGCCAAGTTACATTTGGTCATATTTACCAGAAGCCAGCACTACCCCTTGCCTGAATCTCCCTGGGCTTCCCACCTGCTAAGTGGGCATCAGCATTAAATGACAGCAGCAGTCCCTGGAAAACATAGATGTTACACCCAAACTGGGTAATACGAGGAGAGCTCAGTAAGGTATTATTTGGCTGGGTGTGGAGAAGCCACGAGGAATAGTGCAGTGGCCCAGAGCAAGCAACATCAGAGCTGTTACCAGCCCCCAACCTGAGAGGACCAAAGGACAGAGCAGTTAACAGCCTGAGAGAAAGAGCGAGGTGAGGAAGGCCACCAGACAGAAGCTACAGACCCTGCAGGGAGGGGGTCAGGGGAATAAAGGCTCCACTCTTGATATGGAGACAAGGGAACCCTCCTACACTGTTGGTGAGAATGTAAACTGGTGCAGCCACTATGGAGAACGGTATGGAGGTTCCTCAAAAAACTAAAAATAGAACTACCATATGATCCATCAATCCCACTCCTGGGCATATATCTGGACAAAACTATAATTCAAAAAGATACATGCACCGCCTATGTTCATAGCAGCACTATTCACAGTAGCCAAGACATGGAAACAACCTAAACGTCCATCAACAGATGAATGGATAAAGAAGATGTGGTACATATATACAGTGGACTACTAGTCAGCCATAAAAAAAAATTTTTTTAATGGAATTCTTCCATTTGCAGCAGCATGGATGGGCCTAGAGATTATCATACTAAGTGAAGTTAAGTCAGAAAGAGAAAGACAAATACCATATGATACCACTTATATGTGGAATCAAAAATATGACACAAATGAACTTATCTATGAAACAGAAACAGACACACAGACATATAGAACAGACTTGTGGTTGCCAAGGGGGAGGGTGGGTGGAGGAGGGAAGGATTGGGAGTTTGGGGTTAGTAGATGCAAACTATTATACATAGAATAGATAGACAACAAGGTTCTACTGTATAGCACAGGGAAATATATTCAATATCCTGTGATAAACCATAATGGAAAAGAAATGTATGTGTGTGTACGTTTATTTATACATATATATATGTGAATCACTTTGCTGTACAGCAGAAATTAACACATTGTATATCAACTATACTTCAATAAAATAAATTAAAAAATAAAAAAGCTCCACTCTTACCTTTCTCCCACCCTAGGTGCCCCCTACTGGCCAACCCCAATCAAAAGCCAATGGTCAATGGAGCGTGAAGATACATGCCACTTGGAGCTCTCAGCAGGATAAACTAAAGGGGAAAATGGATCTGAAGGGACAAATAGCTCTTCAACACACAAGGGAAACCGGTTAGCTGTTGTAACTGCACACAACTACAACTGACTCTGATTGTGTTTGACTCAGGGAGGTCTGTTCTCACTGCCACCATTTTAGAGTTAGTTAGAGGCTGTCTCCATTCAGACTCCCAAAACAGATCACCTTTCCCATCTCCCTGGTCGGGACACATAAATGCTCTCTTAATGTACTATATTTTCCCCTTTGATTCTAATTCAAGAGAACGTAAAAAGATTGAAGTTTGATCACTGTTTAACTGCCACTCTATAGGAGTCTATTCCAACAGAAGGTCTAGCGGTTGAAAGGAACTGATAAGAAACAGTGATTTTTAATTGATCAATTCTCCCAAGAACAATAAGATAAGGACTGTATTGAATCACTTGTACTTGCAGCATTTTTCTAGGGGAAAAAAAGAAAGAACAGCCATGCCCTGAGTTCTTAAAGTTTTAGCTCAGTTTACCAGTCTGCTACATGGACATCACACATTTCTAACTGAAGTTTGTTTAGCCACCAGCCCAGAAAGGCCCAACTCCTGCACCATCAAATACCTGTAGGGGGCACCATTTTCCTAGAACAAGAAGTGAACCTGGAGTGGTCCAAAATGCTGGCCCTGACCCCAAGGAAATCATGCTTATCACTATCCGGAAGCAGCATGACCCCTCAGTCTTAATAATTAAGCAAGTTTTCTTTAAAAGAAAGTACCCAAACAGAAACTACTTTATAGGTAATTCTTTTAAAATACCCAAACAGAAAAAGCAACTTCAAGAAAAAGGGATGCAAATAACGAATTAGCTCCAGGTTGTCTGCAGGAAGGATGATCCATAGCCTCTTCTTCAATACAATCTGAAGCTTTCATAGAATAATGCCCAAGATCTTAACACCCTGGTTGACTAACTTACCAAGCACCATAACATTACTGAAACACCCCAAGCTAAACTTTGATAATCGTACTGATCTTCATGGCCTTAAATTCAATAAAGAATCAGCTCTATTTTCCCCAGCATTGATATATTTAAGGATAAATCTCAAATGAAAAAGATGTGCGTGTGTGTGTGTGTGTGTGTATGTTGGTACACCATTTATAACACTGGTGCTAATGGACAAAGGGGTGAACTAACATTGAGCGTCAACCTTTACATATACATTAATTCATTATATCCTTTCTATATCTCTATAAGGAAAATCTTAGCAGCTGAGGAAACTGAGCATAGGAAGGTAAATTCCTGAAGACCACACAGATAAAAGTGGCCAAACTAGTATTCACGGAGCAAGCTCTTTCCAATGCACCACATTCTTCAGAGATCATACAGTCCTAAGCTTTGTATAGAGCATATAATCTCATTTTTTATTCTATATTAAACATCTAGGTAAAAAATTATATCTGTATTTTCTATCAAAAAGCCACTGCTGACCTTTAATTTTCATAATGCCCGAAGTCTTCTACATGTGGTCCTATGTAAAATACTTCTTTTAGAATTTTGTGTTGATTTTTAAAATTGACATGTTCCCTCCTTCCTGATAAAAAGAATTTTTCAACCATCATAATATGCTTCCCAGCCTTGACTGCCAGGAAAACCAGCACCAAAATTAAGACTCAATCACAATAGCTTGATTAGGATTTTGGTAGAGAATTTGCTTTCTCCTTCTTTTTATGGTTTTGAGTGTTCATGATATTAATTTACTGTATGCTTAAAAACTCAGGCAGAACAAATCAACAAGTCTTTTATATATATGTATGCATATTCCAGGAAATATGATTTGATCCAAGATATATCTAAATTCATGAAGTAGGAATCCATTAATATCAAGGATGTTCCTATACAGTATATCAAATGTTTTTTAAAATGAGCATATTTTCCTTAATCTGAACTATGACTCATAATTTTTTATGAGCTTAGATTTACTCTCTGAAAAATAATAGCATTGAATCTGTTGTTAGCTATTAGCTCTGTTTGTTGCAGGAGAAATATTTCCTAGCATGCCCATCATTAGGTGATAATAAAGACCTAAATAATAATAATGGTGTTAATAATTTATTTGGTTATACAGCAAGTGTCCCTCTAAGTGAAGAGGAAGGTCTCACATTTCTAAACCACTCTGTGGCAGTTCAGCAGGTGAATTAAATATTTAGCAAGCTGCTTAAAATTTCATTGTAGACAAATCATAGTGGGTTTTAACCACCCTTGGGTACAAAAGCACTGATCAAATGCCCCATGTATATCTAAATTTAATTGATAAATTGTTTTAAAAGGCATTACAGTCAACAGTACACAAGGAGGGATGCTTGAAGGACCACAACACTGGGTTATCATAAAGCAATTATAGCAGTTTGCTGATGGAAGATTTTGTTATCCTCTCAGGAGAAACAATCTGAGGACAGGTAGATTTCACTCCCGCTCTGTACAGTTCTGAAATCAAGAGAAACTATGTTCCTTGCTCCTGTTACAAAGGAAGTCGGTACTTCAGCCAAAATACTCTGGCTCCCTTGCTACTACATAGCTTTCCCCTTTGCCTTCACTGAACATATATTGCTAAAATCTACTTGGAAATGAAAGGAAGTTAATTCTCCAAGGATCCATGGGATTGTGTTGCCTCTGGCTGTTCTCACTTCCTTTCCCACCCCGTACATACCTGTCAGCTTTGAAAATCTCTCGTGATGGTAATTGGCAATTTACCCTATAAATGTTCCCCTTATATTTAAAGTGTTTTCCTCATTACCAGCTGCCTCTTATTCTGTCCCTTATAATGGGGAAGAAAAATCCATCTCTACCCAAGTTAGTAGGACTCGGGGAGGTTTACAAGGAATTGCTTATTAAACAGTTATTAACTGTTCGGAAACAACACATGGATTTGTGTTATTGTAACAGCCACTCATTTCCATACAAGCAGCTCCCTAAATATGCAGAAGCCATTTCTCTACAATAACAGTTTAACCACACGCCTACATTATGCAGGCAGAATGAAATAATGCTCCGGTTTAAGATACTCTCATTTCCTTCTCTGAAGTCCCCTCTTAGTTCCTGCCCTCCATATCACAGCATGTGCTGAAAATTACTGCCTTCGTTTATCCATTCAAAGCTGCACAATCACACCCCAGCCCTCAGACACAACCCCACTCACTGCCTTGCCAAGTGCATTACAATACCATTCAAACCATGCTCCTCGGTTTCAAATGCTCTCTTATACTTGTTAGAGCCTCTTTAATGGGCCCTTCTTTTGCTTCCCTGCCATTTTTCTTCTCCTAATGCAGAGACTAACCAGAGAACATTGAAACAGAGAGAGAAAGGGGGAAAAATAAACTGTGTGAAGTATATTTGAAGAGGTGGTCTTAACTACCTCGGGCTGAGGTCAAAACAAGCCCTTCTAAGAGGCTTGATGAGGAACCAGACTAGGCCCACCATCTCTATTTCTTAAAACGGGTTCATCCAATGCTATCTCAAATGATTCCAGACACAACCAAGTCTGCAGAATGGAAACTGACCTCTGAGGGAACTCAGGTTTTCTGATCTGTAAAATGAGAAATCTGAACTGAAAAAATTTGAAGATTTCCTTCACTTGAGTCCAGAGATAAACCCACACACATATGGTCACCAAATCTATGACAAAGGAGGCAAGAATATACAATGGAGAAAAGACAGTCTCTTCAATAAGTGGTGCTGGGAAAACTGGACAGCTACATGTAAAAGAATGAAATTAGAACATTCTCAAACACCATACACAAAAATAAACTCAAAATGGAATAAAGAACTATATGTAAGAACAGATACTGTAAAACTCTCAGAGGAAAACACAGGCAGAACACTCTTTGACATAAACCACAGCAAGATCTTTTTTGATCCACCTCCTAGAATAATGAAAATAAAAACAAAAATAAACAAATGGGACCTAATTAAACTTAAAAGCTTTTGCACAGCAAAGGAAACCATAAACAAGATGAAAAGACAACCCACAGAATGGGAGAAAATATTTGCAAATGAAGCAACCGACAAGGGATTAATCTCCAAAACATACAAACAGCTCATACAGCTCAATATCAAAAAAACAAACAACCCAATCAAAAAATGGGTGGAAAATCTATATAGACACTTCTCCAAAGAAGACATACAGATAGCCAAAAAGCACACGAGAAGATGCTAAACAGCACTAATTATTAGAGAAATGCAAAGCAAAACTACAATGAGATATCACCTCATACCTGTCAGAATGGCCATCATCAAAAAATCTACAAACAATAAGTGCTGGAGAGGGTGTGGAGAAAAGGGAACCCCCCTACACTGCTGGTGGGAATGTAAACTGGTACAGCCACTATGGAGAACGGTATGGAGGTTGCTTGAAAAATTAAAAATAGAGCTACCTTATGATCCAGCAATCCCACTCCCGGGCATATATCTGGAGAAACCATAATTTGAAAAGACGCATGCACCCCAATGTTCATTAGAGCACTAAATACTATAGCCAGGACATGGAAGCAACCTAAGTGTCCATCAATGGATGAATGGATAAAGAAGATGCAGTACATATATACAATGGAATATTACTCAGCCATAAAAAAGAATGAAATAATGCCATTTGCAACAACATGGACGGGGACCTAGAGACTGTCCTACTGAGTGAAGTAAGTCAGACAGAGAAAGACAAGTATCATATGATATCACTTAGATGTGGAATCTAAAAAAATGGTACAAATGAACTTATTTACAAAACAGAAATAGAGTCACAGATGTAGAAAACAAACTTATGGTTACCAAGAAGGTAAGGGGGTGGGGGAGGGATAAATTGGGATTGACATATACACACTACTATATATAAAATAGATAACTAATAAGAACCTACTGTACAGCACAGGGAACTCTACTCAATACTCTGTAATGACCTATATGGGAAAAGAGTCTAAAAAAGAGTGGATATATGTATATGTATAACAG
>NC_041215.1:44180066-44248823 GCF_002837175.3 Physeter macrocephalus | reverse complement strand
CCATCAATGGATGAATGGATAAAGAAGATGCAGTACATATATACAATGGAATATTACTCAGCCATAAAAAAGAATGAAATAATGCCATTTGCAACAACATGGACGGGGACCTAGAGACTGTCCTACTGAGTGAAGTAAGTCAGACAGAGAAAGACAAGTATCATATGATATCACTTAGATGTGGAATCTAAAAAAATGGTACAAATGAACTTATTTACAAAACAGAAATAGAGTCACAGATGTAGAAAACAAACTTATGGTTACCAAGAAGGTAAGGGGGTGGGGGAGGGATAAATTGGGATTGACATATACACACTACTATATATAAAATAGATAACTAATAAGAACCTACTGTACAGCACAGGGAACTCTACTCAATACTCTGTAATGACCTATATGGGAAAAGAGTCTAAAAAAGAGTGGATATATGTATATGTATAACAGATTCACTTTGCTGTACAACAAAAACTAACACAACATTGTAAATCAACTATACTCCAATAAAAATTAATTTTAAAAATACCAAAAAAAATACAGTTATTTGTGTCCCTGTTTCTCCAGTGGTCATGGCAGATTGCACTGCAAGTTGCACCATTTGCCAGAATAAACGTCTCTCCCTTCCAAGGGATAAATTATATTGGGGAGCAGAGACATGTAAACAAAAGGATTTAGGACCATTCCTAGAATGGATGACATATGTACAAAGGATGAGGGAGTACTAGGAGAAGACACTCCAGGTCTACCTGGGAAAGTCAGGAAAGGCTTCATGGATGAGGTGGCTCTAGATGTGTTTTAAAGGATGAGTAGGAGTTTACACGGCAGACAAACAGGATGAGCACATGATAAGCCCAGGGAACCACACAGGCCATAAAATGAAAGTCTGCAAGATCCTAGGTTATTCTGGACACTACAGAAGTTCTGTGCTCTCTAGAAGCAAGAAAGTTCAGGAGAAGAAAATCCGGAGAGTTGATCTCTCTTGCTCCCTCTCTCTGAGAATCCCTCTCTCAATATCTCTCTCTCTCTTTTTCTCTCTCTCAGCCTGTCCTTCCCTCCTTCCCTCCTTCCCTCCTTCCTCCTCTGTCTTCTCTTGTTCTCTCATTCAGCTCCTATAGAGTCTTAGCCCATCATCCCAAATGTTAAGACGGAAAACATGAGAAAATTGCAAAAGCCTACACAAATCTGCATCTACTTGAAAAACAGCTCATCTTGTAAACATTTTATTTCCCACATACAACTTCGGCAGGTTTGATACAACTTAAACAATATACTACTCTCAACAGATTCACTTAACTGTGTGATTAACAGATGAACACACCCATCTTCCCCTTGATTACAGGTTTGAAGTTTTCTATTCTGATTTGAAAGCAACGAGTCATACAATATTACAATCCACTTTGCGGGGAAGATATCACAAAATTATCACCTACTGATAGATATTGAATATACACCACAGAGAAGTGAAATAAGCCAGGAGATGGTGGACATAGGTTTCAAACCCAGGCAGTCTAACCCAAGAGCTTATCCTCCTTAATAGGATGTTTAACTACCTCCCAAAGGAGGAGGTGGACACACAAAAAAATTTATTGTAAAAATAGTTGAAACGGATGCAAATATAATGATGGACAAAATTGTGGTGGCCTGTGAGTTGACGAATATTTTTAAGGATACACTACATAAAAGATTATAGAACCTAACTTAATCTGATAAATGATGTGGGAGTTCAGATACAAACAGGTCAGGATTTCCTTAAAGTATAGAATATAAAACTTTTTTTCAAAAGAATCCAAATTTATATAGATCACCCTCATCAGAATATCTTTTAGAGTGTACGCATACCTCAAAGAAAACTCTACACATTTTAAAAATCTTTCTCCTTTCAAATTACCATTTTCAAGTATTAGTTACATAGTTATTGTATTTACATAATGATTCGATCATGTCCATGTTATTGAGAGCAGAAGTAAAATCAAAGTGACCCATCTTGAGATCCAGAACAGTGGAACCACCATTGTACATATAGACATGTATTAATTAAGAATGAGACTCTTAAGAATAACTTACTTGGGGATGTAGAAATTTATGTTGATCCCATTGAAAAGGCAATATTCTAATCTCTGAAAGTTCTATATTTCTGCCAAAGTAACACTAATCCAAAAGAAGTATTCCAAAGTGACAAAAAGACTATGTATAATATACAAATAAAGATATGCTTGGGCATCTATGTGTTTGTGGGGGGCGTGTGTGTGTGTGTGTGTACACGCATGCACACGCATGTAGAGTCAAACACTCTTAGCAATTAACAAGTGAGTTAGCTGGTGCAGCCACTGTGGAAAACAGTATGGAGCTTCCTCAGAAAACTAAAAGTAGAATTACCATATGATACAGCAATCCCACTCCTGGGCATATATCTGGACAAAACTATAATTCAAAAAGATACATGCACCCCTATGTTCATAGCAGCACTATTCACAATAGCCAAGACATGGAAAAAACCTAAATGTCCACTGACAGGGGAATGGATAAAGAAGACGCGGTACACGTATACCATGGAAAACTACTCAGCCATAAAAAATAATGAAATAATGCCATTTGCAGCAGCATGGATGGGCCTAGAGATTATCACAATAAGTGAAGTTAAGTCAAAAAGAGAAAGACAACTACTATATGATATCACTTATATGTAGAATCTAAAATATGTCACAAATGAACCTATCTATGAAACAAACAGAATCATGGACGTAGAGAACAGACTGGTGGTTTCCAAGGGGGAGGGGGTTGGGGGGAGGGATGGAGCAGGAGGTTGGAGTTAGCAGATGTGAGCTTTTATATTTATTATAGAATGGATAAACAACACGGTCCTACTGTATAGCACAGGGGACTATATTCAATACCCTATGATAAACCATAATGGAAAAAGAATACTAAAACACAATAATGTATATATGTATAACTGAATCACTTTGCTGTACAGCAATAATTAACACAACACTGTAAATCAAAAAATGACCTTCAAAAATGTGACTTTGAACTCTGAAAAATCAAATGCTGATTGACTGAAAAGGAGGTAATGACTTACAATATATCGGAAATGACCTGAATTAAATTATAGACATGCTTGAAACACAGGTCAGTGAATTTGAAGGTGAAATCGGGTTGCAAAAAAAGCAATCTATGGAAACTATTGATGAAAGAGTAAGGGATTCTTTTTTTGTCACTGAAATGAAATAAATAGGCTCCAGTTAATGGTTCCAACTGTTTAAAAAAGAAACACTTCTAACGTTTGTAGAACTTAAGTGTTAAAATTATCTGCTCAATCTCCTAAAACACCTCCAAAATGTATTTTGTACTACGAAGTTGGATGATTACAGTGTAGGTTAGTAATGACATTATAGTAAAATCCCAGGGCCAGCCAATGTCTTTCTTGCTATATGAAAATAAATCATTTTTCTTCCTGAGCTAACAGATAAGTGTTAACAACTATCCTACAGGGCAAGTTTAGAAGGAAAATATTGTTTTGTTTAGTAAAGAAGAGTAGGAAAAGGAATTCCTTCATCAAGTAAGACAGCATTAAGTTTGCAAAAGGGAATTTTAGATGAACCCCCAAAATGTACAGATTCACACTGAACGTAGCAATATGAAAGTCTACTAGGGCAAGATGTCCAAAACTTGCAAGTGAATTTCTGGGTAAGGCCTAAAGGAAGTCAGGAAATGACTAAAGACTACAAAACCAAGAGGAAAACATTACCAACTACTTCACTGTCTATTTGATCAATGTTTACAGGTGCTTGAGTTTTAAGAGGAAATTGGCCAGGTAAACTGCAAACAAATAATTACTTTTTTGCATAAGTTCAACAGAGAGTGGTATAGACAGTGTGGCCTTGGTCAGTACTGATTCTGCAAGAGAGTAAGAATGTTTACTGGCCAGTTTGGTTGTCACTGATTTGGTTTTGCTTTGGTACAGTGTTGATAGCATGTCAGTGGTTCCCAGCCTGGAACAGTACCACCTCTCCATGGGATCTTTTGGAAATGTGTATAGACATTTTTGGTTGGCTGAAGGTAGAAACTAGCATTTGTAAGATAGGGAAGGGGACAAGGATGCTATATGTTCTATATGCAGAATGGTCTTACATAAGGAAGGACTATGCCACCCAAAATGCTGTAAGTGACCCCATAAAAATATACTGGGATATTTCCCTACCCACCACATTCCTTCCCTTCAAAATGCATTCTGGGGTGTCTAAAGCAATCCCTAGACTGGCAACCTTGCAAAGAGACCCCAGAACTGGATGCACAGTTTTCAAGGAGCTGTTCCCAAGTGGTTAGCAGCCATCAAACTAGGCAACAATCAAGAGAAGGTCAGGCATACTTTGATGTGTAAAATAAGGGCTGTGAACATGCAAGATTTAAGCAATTCAGCCCCTGAATCCTGTTTTTCTAATGAAAGAGGGAAGACAGTCAAACTAAAGCAACTGATTTGAAAAGTATAATTTTAGAGCTTAATGTACTATATCAACCAGTAGCTATCCTTGAGCCTCAGGTAGGGGCTCAAGAAATGATATTCCAAGTAGGAAATAGAGAAAAGAGCATAGGAGAGAGAAAAAATAAACTTAATGAAATGCATAATTCTTCTAGGTTCTTCTAACTGTAGTAATGATAGCCCTTTAAGTTCTCTGAGAATCATCTTACATGTCAGTGTTTGCAAGGATGTGGCTTGCCTCATGTATAATCGCCTCCAAGGGAGACGAAACTTGCCAGGCCCTTTGGTCCAGGTATGCAAAATACCCTATGTGAAAGTTCTAGTTTTAAATAACTGTAAGTGTTTGCATACTGCAGAGAGTACTTGGAGACAACATTTTCTTTGTGAAACGGTGCTCATGCTTTGAAACCAGCATCAGTTGATATCATCAGGCTACATGCCTTATATGAATGCTAAGACGGAAAGGGAAGGATGAATAAAATGCAAACCATAAAATGTCCCCCCTAAACGTTCAGAAAATGGAAGTGCCTACACTCAATAAAAATGATTATAATGGGTGCAGAATTGCATTTCTTTCCATCTGACCAGTCTCAAAAAGATCATGAACAATCATTATGTGTAATCAACGGCCTATTTATCTGCAACACATGAACAAGCCCGTTTCAAATAAGCCCTGCTCCATCGTCTTGACTCTGACGTTTCATCTGCACTAGTGAGACTCCTCTGAGCAGACATCTGCTCTGAGTTTGTTCATTCTGATGAGGTGACCTATGGAAAGACTTATGTACTCTCCAATTGTTTTTAAGTCCGTTAATTCAAAATGCAGAGAGGTTATATAATTAATGTGTGTGTTTTGGTGACTCATGGCCTTGAGAGAGCTAGAAAAATGTGGTCATTTAAATCGTTCCCCTGACTTGGGGTTGGAAAGAAGTTGGTCTAAACCAACCTGTGGAGACTGGAATAATTTCCCAGAAAGAAAATTTCTCACCCTCTCTCAATACCCTGCTCCAGGATCTGAATTTAGTGATTCACATGTGTACTATTCTATTTTTCTTCAAAGGCTCCTAAGTGAACAAAAATTGGATTTCTACCAAAAACGTCCCAGACACTTCACTTATTAATAATTATTCTTGCTCTTCTTTTTGACAAAAACAAATGAATCTTCACTTCTCTTTTTTTCAGGTCATCAAATACAGTATCTTAATATCTTGGCCAGTAAAACTGACAATGGTGTATTCTGTCAAACACTTCCAAAATTTAAGTAGGGTATCTTCATAAATGTCCCAGATAGAGAAGCACAGAAAACTCTGTTTACAATTTTCAATTACTGTTAAATAAAACCCCAATCTTAAAAATGGAAGCTCTTTAAGGAAAAAGACAACATGACTTCAGTCTTGGGAGAATTTATATTGTGATATGCCTGTAACTTCATAAAGAGTCTCTTTCCAAATCTCAACAAATACTAACTTTAGAGGAACTCAAAAATCCCAGAATTGATTAGAAGCACAAATATAAAAATACTGGGGACTATTTCAGCTTTATAATTTAGTAATTAATCAGTGAAGATCTTGAATTAGATTTTATAACTAAATGACTCTCTACTGCCACCTACAGGTAGTACCCAACTCTTATAATCCACTCTTAAATGACTGCAACAAGACTTTTGTACAACTAGACTAGCTTCCAAAGAGAACCTCTCAGAGTTGTGTGAATTAGACAGCCATCCAGTCTACTGTTGAAGTTCCACAGTTCCCAGCAGGGATCTGTGCTATGTCCAAATTTACAGACCTTTCCAGGAAGAACCTACTAGAATCAAAGGAAAACAAAAGCGAAAGTGTCCTTAAACACCAGTTCATGCCCCTTCTCACACTGAGCCAGGGTCTACATCAGGTTCCCTAACATCTGCCGGCCATGCTCTCTGCAGTCCCTTTAACTTTACTCCCTCACAAATGATATTTCCTGACTCGTGCTGTTAGGATGGTTGTAAAGGTCATGGCCACCTGTTGAGGTCCTGCTGAAACTACTAAAAAAAAAGTATAAATTTCAAAAATCATATTTTCAAAGACATCAGAAAGCTGTGGGAGCAATGAAGTCTAGATGAACTAAAATTACAGAGCCAGAAGAACACTTTCTAGGTAAGAAGAAGGTAAATGAGGGTAAGATATTTTGTGTGTATGTATTCAGTAAGCACATGAGACAGATAATCAAGAGGAAAAAAAAACGACAGAAGCAGATTCACAAATGATCCAGGTATTAGAGTTAGCATATAAGAACTTTAAAAAATGTACATGATAAAAATAATCATTCAAGATGAACTATATAATGCCATGGATGCTTACTGAAATCTCTAAGGTAACCACAAAAAAACACAACTATGCATAGAAAGATTGGATGAGAAAAAAATAGAATAAAATTCTTGTTTAATCCACAAGAAGGCAGGAAAAACAGAGCAACAAATAGAAAGTAAAAAGCAAGATGGTAGATGTGAACTCATTTATGCCATTAACTGTATTACATATTACATATTTATTACATAAACAGACAAATAGTCAAGAGACAAATTGTGAGAATACATAAAAAATACCAATAGCTAACTATATGCTGGTGTGTTAAGCAGATAACAGCTCCTGCAAAGATGTCCATGTTCTTTGTTACCTTACATGGCAAAAGGGACTTGGCAAATATGATTAAGTTAAGGATCTTAAAATACGAAGATTATCCAGTGTACTCACAACTGTCTTTATAAGTGAAAAAGGGATTCAGGAGAGTCAGCATCAGAGTGATGCAATGTAAGAAATGCAGTTGCTGGCCTTAAATATGGAAGGGGGCCATGAGCCAAGGAATGTGGGCAGCCTCTAGAAGCTGGAAAGGGCACAGAAATGGATTTTCCCCTAGAGATTCCGGCAGGAACGCAGGCCTACCGACACCTTGATTTTAGCCCAGTGAGGCCCATTTTGGATTTGCAACTACGAAAACTGTAAAAAAATTAATTTGTGCTAGTTAAGTCAACACCTATATGGTAACTTGTTACAGCAGCAATAGGAAACTAATATAATTGGTTATAAGAGAAACATCTCAAATATAAGTATATAGATAAGTCAAAAGTAAAGAATGGAAAAAGATATATCAAGCAAATACTAACCAAAGAAGTCAGGTGTGCCTCTATGAATACTAGACAAAGCAGACTCTTTACAATAAGATTTACTACACATAAATGGGGATATTTCATAAATATAAAATTGTCAGTAAAACTAGAAGACAGGGCAATCCTAAATTTTTAAACTCGAGGGGAAAAAAATGGAACTAGACAAATCCGCTATCATCATTGGAGATTTTAACAGCCTTCCCTCAAGAACTGAAAGAACAGCAGACAAAAAATTGGTAAGGGTGTAAAAGATATGAACAATAACTGATCTAATGAAAGGTATACAGAGAAATGCCCATAAGCTGCAGAATACACATTCTTTTCAAATGCACAGAGAACATTTCCAAAGTAGATCATACACTGGGTCATAAAGCAAAACTTGACAAATCCCAAGGGATTGAATCACATAGACAATGTGCTCTGATTCCCAAGAGAATTTAGAAATAAAAAGAAGATAACTAGAACAATCCACCTTGAAAACTGAGTAAAACACTTCTAAATAGGAAAAAGTAGAAATTATAAAATATTTTAAGTGAATGAAAATGAAAATGTAATTTATAAAAACTTACACAATGCAGCTAAAGCAGTGCTTGTAAGGAAATTTTAGCTACATGCGTACATTAGAAAAGTATAAAGGTAGAAAATCAATTATCTAAGCTTCTGTCTCAAGAAAAAGAACAAAAAATTAAAATTGAACAAAGTACAAGGAAATATAAAGATAAGACATAAACTAATGAAACAGAAAGCAGATATACTGAATTCAATATAGTCCAAAAGTTGCTTCCCGTACAAGATTTGAAAATTGATATACACTTAGCAAGACAGAACAAGGAAAAAAGAAAAAATACAAAGTTCACTTATCAGGAATTAATGAGGGGCATCACTACAGACAAAAAGATAATGAGAGAATATTATGAACAAATTTATGGCAATAAATTTGTCAACCTAGATGAAAGGGACAAATTCACTGGGAAATACAAATTACTAAAATGTATGGAAACATAAATGAATATCTGAATTCATAATTAAAAACCTTTCCACAAAAGCTCAGAAGGCTTTGCTGAGGAATGCCTTCAAACACCTAAGAAAGAAACAATACCAAATTTAAACATACTTCTTTATGGAAAAAATAAAGTGGAAATACTTTCCAATCTATTTTATGTGACTAGGATAATCCTGATATTGAAACTCAAGAAGACTATTACAAGAAAAGAAATTAGAGACTGTCATCCCTCATGAACATGGATACAAAAATTCTGAACAAAATTTTAGCAAATTAAATGTGGCAATAAATAAAATGAAGATATAACAATCACGCAGGTTTATTCCACAAGTGCAAGATTGGTTTAATATTTAAAAGTCAATCAATGGAACATGAATAATAAAAGACAAAATTCCTGAACAGTACTATATCAAAAAAAAATAATTTCCTCTTCAAAAGAGACTGTTAAGGAAAGGAAAAGATAAACTACACACTGGGAAAATTTTTGTGATATATGTATATACACACACACACACACACACATATGAATGAAAGGGCTCCTATCCAGGATATACAAAGAGCCCTTATAAGTCAATAACAAAGATACAAACAACTCTACTTGTTAATGGGCCAAAGATTTGAACAAATACTTCACAGAGATGATATACAAATGGAAAATAAGCAGATAAAATGATGCTCAACATCATTAGTCATTAAGGAAATGTAAACAAAAGCCAAATGAGATACCATCACAAACCCACAAGAATGGCTAGAGTCAAAATGAGGGACATTACCAAGTGTTGGCAAGGATGTAGAGAAAATGGAAATCCCATACATTACTGATAAGAATGTAAGATGGCTTTACTTTACTTTGGTAAAGTATTTAGCAGTTTCTTAAAAGTTAAACACAGGCTACCAAACAGCACAACAATTCCACTCATACATTATTAACTAAAAGAAATGAAAACATATGCCCACACAAAAACGCTTGTACCCAAGTGTTCATAAGAGCAGAATTCATAATAGCCAAAAACTGAAAATAACCCAACAGCTTTCACATGATGAAAGAATAAGCACAATGTGATATGTCAATATAATGGAATACCACTCAGCAATAAAAGGTCATTAAATACTGAGACATGCAACAACATGAAAGAATTTCAAAAACATTCTGCTGAGAGAAAGAAGCCTAACACAAAAGATATGTTTGTATGATTCCACTTATATAAAATTTCAAGGATAGGCAGTGTAACTATAGAGACAGAAGAAAGATCAGTGGTTGCTTGGGTGTGGAATGGGGATTTATTGAAAATAAACACAGAGGAAATTCTTAAAAAGGACACTATTTTTAGGAAATTTTGGGCTCAAAGCAAATCTTAAAGGAAATACAGAGATTTCCCATATAGCCCCGCCCCCATCCTCCCCCCACGCACAGCCTCCCCCGCTAGCAGCATCCCACCCCGCAAAGATACGTTTGTTCCAATGGGTGAGCCTGCGTTGACAAGTCATGATCACCCCAAGTCCATAGTTTCCATGAGCGTTCGCTCTTGGTGTTGTATATTCTATGGGCTTTTGACAAATGTATGATGACATGATCCACCGTGATAGTACCATACACAATAGTTTCACTGCCTTAAAAATCCTCTGTGCTCCATCTATTCATCCCTCTGGCCCCGTAACTCCTGGCAACCACTTATCTTTTTATCATCTCCAGAGTTTTGCCTTTTCCAGAATGTCACAGAGTTGGAATCATACAGCTTTCATAGCTTGGCTTCTTTCACTCAATAATAGGCATTTAAAGCTCCTCAAAGAAGAATTTTTGAGGGACGATGGAAGTGTTCTAACCCTAGACTGTTGACACGGAAAGACGTTCAACACCACCAGCCATCAAGAAAATACAAACCTAAAGTATGAGATACTACTTCACACCCACTAGGATAAAAGAGACAGACAATAACAAAGGATGGTGAGGAGGTGGAAAAATTAAAACCTTGTATACTCTGGTGGGAATGCAAAATGGTGCTCTGAAAAACAGTCTGGTCATTCAAAAGGTTGTCCAATACAGTTACCCTATGATCCAGCAATTCCACGCCTAGGAATACCCAAGAGAAATTAAAACAGACTCACACAAAGACTTGTACATGCATGTTCACAGCAATACTCATAACAGCTAAAATGCAGAAACACTTAAAGGGCTATTAGCTGATGAATAAAATGTAGTATATCCATGCAATGGAATATTATGGGACAATAGAAAGAAATGAATACTGATGAACATGGATGAACCTTGAAAACATTATGCTAAGTGACAGAAATCCATCACAAAAGATCACATACTGTATGATTCTATTTGCATGAAATTTCCAGAATAGAAAAATTTATAGCAAAAGAACATAGATTAGGACAGCCAAGGGCTGGAATGGGCAGGCAGGGGGAGGGAGGGGAGGCGTTAAACCGAGGAGCGACTGTTAATGGAAATGGGGTTTCTTTGCGGGTGATGAAGATGTTCTAACATTTACGGTGGTGATGATTACACAGTTCTGTTAATGTTCTAAAAACCACTGAATTGTACACTTTAAATGGGTGAATTGTATGGTATGTTAATTGCACTTCAACAAAATTGTTATTTTTTAAAAAAAAACTCAGCCTGCTGTTTTGATGCAGTTATGAAAACAAATGGCTTATGGAGATGGTTACATAACTATACCTTAACAGCTTTCTTTGTCCAAAAGCAATGTCTATTGGCACAAAGAGATGCAGGTTTTTTGGGGGGAGATGGGTGCCTAGGAGTGCTATATCTTCTGATTCACTAATTTTGTTTCTCTAAGACCCTTAGTTTTTCTCTCTTACTTCTTTCTTTCCCATTACTACAAAGTGTCCGATGGACGCCCCCTCACGCCAAGTCAACCCCTTCTCCACTAGATGCAATGCCTCCCTGAGACTGTCATGTTTATTCCCATAAACATTTAAGTTATTTCCTTTTAATACCCCAGGGGCCAACATTGATCTACCAAGTCTTAGACCTCCTCTTAAAATCTCCAATCCAGGTGGTACTTTCCTTTTTTGCAAGTGAATATTCTCTATGTGTTTATCAATCCTCTTGTTTCCCTTCTCCTTTTCTTTTTAAATTTTTTTTAACATCTTTATTGGAGTATAATTGCTTTACAATGGTGTGTTTGTTTCTGCTCTACAACAAAGTGAATCAGTTATACATCTACATACGTTCCCATATCTTCTCCTTTTTTCTCAGTTTCCTCTACTGGACTTGGGTGTTTCTCTAATTTGAGGTCAATTGAAGTTTGTAGTGTCCTGGGTCTCTCAGTTATGCTGGTTTTATTTGCTCTCTTTCTTGATCTGTATTCTTTCTTGGGAAGATGTGTGGATAGATCTGGATTTAGAGAGACCCCATTATCCAATGGGAACTTAGAAGCCCTACGTAGCATTTTTACTACTACTGATATGCTATCATAGTGTCGATAGTGTAAATTACAGTCCTGGAAATCTCCAAGGACTTTCATCTTTTTAGAGAGAAAATGTTTTAACCCAGACAACAGGAAACAAGATACAAGGCAATATGTAATTGAAAGCTCTATTAGCTACAGAAATTGTACATGTTATAGAAATTTGAAATAAAAGTGGAGATAACTGTGACAAATTATTGATGAAAGCTTCATAAAGAAGGCAGGATTTTATTTTAACTTTAATGAACAAATAAGATTTGTTATAGAATTGAAGTCTGGATATAACAATATCTAGTTTCAATACAAGTAGCCAGATATTATTTTAGTATTTTGAGATATTAAATAGGTTTTATTTTCCTCCACATTTTCTTCATTATCTATTCTTTCCCCCATTCAGTCCATGAGGTTTATTACCTATGGGGAAACATAATTCATCAAAAATGGGGTGGGGGGAGTTGAATTTCAATACACAGGCGCGCACACACACACACACACACACACACACACACACACACACACACTCACACCCCAAACTAGGAAAGGTTCCCAGGCACTAGGAGGCTACAGAGAGTTAGACAGGAAGCAACAGTGAGCTTACAATTTGGTAAAGCTTGGAGAACAAAGCCCCTTCCCTTCCCCAGGCCCAGGTAAATCTCTAGATAGGTTTGGGAAATAAAAGAGCCTAGGATACCTCTCCAGAAGGCTCCACTCCTTTTGTCACTGAAACTGCAGGTCCCCGTGTTTACATAATGTCACATGCTATAAGAACTAGGAATAAAAAAGCTATATATTCTTCATTCTCTAAACTATCCCCTAGATAAAGCTTTTATAATGTCCAGTTTAACTTTGTTTCTGTTCAGATTCACAAGGCAATTTTGAAAGTAATATGTTTTTGTAATGTTTTACTCATCTTTCCCTATTTCCCCATAATTGAATGAACTACTCTCTCTATAACATTCCCATTATGTCATTTATCAAGCTATTCCTTGCTTATTTTTTAAGGTTTCTATCTCCTTTATTAGGTTGTAAACCTCTTGAGGGCAGGGATCTCTTAACCTTTGTATCAGCAACTTAGCATAGCACACAGAAGGTACTCAGTGAATTGAACAGAAATTATTTATTCAAATTAAAACTAAGTAGTGATTATCAACTCTTTAGGATTGGGAAATCTGTATTCACCTTCTTTTTTATGTTAAAAAGATTACTTTTTGCTGAGGATTGAAGTGTAGAAGGAAATGGCCTGCAAGCAATTTCAAAAACTCTAAAAACTTTAAAAACCAAATTATCTTTTTAATTATTAAATCTTGGCAATAATATCCCACTAAATAGTGATTTTAAACATCCTTACACCTCTAAGAACCTAATTTTGCACTGAATATGCAAATCTAGAGGTCATTTCATTTAATAAATACATACCTCCTAATCAGCTGCATACTAATGAGTTAATCTGAAGGCTAAATTTCAGTTATGAATTAGAGACCCTCATCTCTGTTTCCTGATTGCCTAAATTATCTATATCCAGAAACTTCCAATATGTAGCAAAATGATCTGCTGAAAAGTACATCGTTTTGAAGATCAACTTCATTCAGCCAGGTGAGGTGAAAAGTGATGTGCCTCTAATTCTTAATTTTTATGTAACTCTCCTTATACAGCACAACCATTTATAACCACCTAGTAGGTAACTGAGCTAACTTAAGGCACACTGCACAAGTCTGGATGCTGAAACGGAGCCATAAAACTTAAGATCCCTGAGGTTTGTAATATAGGCCAACACTTCAGCAGGAGTATTTATCCTGTTCTGAGAAATTAATTTGAATTGGAAAGAGAATGCTTTTCCCTCTCAATTCATAGCTCTCACAGTTTATTCTGAGCATGTTTTCTCCAAAGGAAAAAAAAAAATTCAAGTATAAAGGAATTTTTTTCCCTAAGCTGAGTATGACATACATCAGCTGACATTTATACTTCAGTTGAAAATTAATTTGTGTGACTCTAAAAGCAACAGACTGTGTTATTTCACAATGTGACAATGTAATTCAAATAACTATCTCAAATAGCATATCTGAAAGAAAAATAATTAAAAAGTCCCAGCTCACTTTCAGTGAATTGTTCCAACAGATCACTAAGTGCTAACCACAGAATAGAACAATGTTCCAATCAAAGATTCTTTCTCATTCTTGCAATCAATTGAGGTTTGTGGTGTTAGGCATGACTCTAATATCTTAAGGTGTCTCCCAATGGGCACCTTAACCCCATTCTGGTTTGGCAACTCACTTCATTGAATCACAGAGCTGAAAAGAAAATCCAGATACCTTCAAGTCAACTATGCAAAGCAGTTCACCATCTTTAAAATTCTCATCCATACCCTCCAGATGGTATCAGCACAGTCCTGTATTATATTCATGCATCTCATTCTTTGTGGCAGTCAGTTGAGGCTAAGTTATGCTGCAGTAACACACAAGCCAAAATTTTAGTGGCTTCCAGCTGCAAACACGGTTCATTTCTCGAATACACTACATATTCATCACAGATCTAAAAGCCAGCTTGGAAGAGCAGCTGCTATCTGGGACATGCCAGTCCCAGGGCAGAGGGAGAAAAGGGCGTTGGAGAGACTGCACAGTGGTTTCTACAACGTCTGCTTGGAAACAGCACTCATAACTTATTGTCACATTTCATTGGTCAAAGCATACCACCTGGCCAAGCTATGGACAGGAGGCAACTACACAGGGGACAGCGATATGCTTCTAATAATACAATCAATAGTAAGGTAATAATCCAATCATATAAAGTATCATACCTCTTAAAACCACGAATCTTTATATTTCCCAAGGAAAACTTCAGACACTACTCTAGCTCTCTGAGAGACTTTGATTTTATCATACAAGGGGACAAACAGACCAGCCAAGTTGGTGCCTTTTCTAAACTTACACTCTAGGCACCGTTTACAAATCAGCCTGCTCCTAAAAACTACCTCTTGAAACTCTTCAAGAATCCAATTCCATCTAACCCTCCCGGCTGCCTTAGAAGTAGTCAGTTTGCCAGAGCACAGGGTAACCTACTCCCGGCAAACAGAAAAGAATAATTTACATTTGGAGAGCTGAAAAGAGAGGGCTTATGAAGAAATTGTCAGAGTTCATAGAATTCTCATACTTAATCAAAAGGATACTCTACAGATATAAAGGGAAGAGTATTCCAACTTAAGACTTTCTTGAAAGAAAACTCATCCAACTTCAATTTTAGAGGCGTCTTAGATTTCATTTTTTAGGTGCCTTAAATTTGTTAAATAACATTAGATTATGGATTTCATCACTTTCTAAACTTTCACCCTCTTCTTACATTGATCCCAGGCATAAACTCAAAATCAACCGTTGTTAAAGTCACCCTATGCTTTCTTCCAAATTTTAGGCGTAATTCTTGATATTTCTAGTAATCCTGTGTGTCTTGGCCACCAAGATATGTCTCACCCAAAGACTACTAAGATCTGGCCTCCTTCCTAACCTGAACAGGGAAAAGCTGATGTAGCTACATTTTTTTAAGATCTGCCATACCAATCTCCATCCCTATAGCAAACCTAGCCATTTCTTTTGATTTACAATATCTTGGTTCATTATAGCTGGTGCTGAAACTATTAGCTGAATGGTTGATAAGGAATTAGACACTTAAATAAGGCCAAAATAACCAAATACACATTACTTGCTAGACAGAGAGGGAAACATAAAACTGCAAAATGGAAGGATCCGAGAGTCATCACCCTAATCTTGCCATTAACTGGAGTATCACTAAGATTATTCCTTCCGATATAATGCAATCTGAAGCATCACCAATGAAGCAAAGTTAAACAAATAAACACTTTAGACAAAACAACCAGTTCACAAAAACAGAAGAACAAGCTAAACAACACCTTAAGAAGCAATCAGGCAAACCCATAAGGTAAGACATTTCACAGGACAACTGGAACTGGACAGGTTCTTCAAAAGCCAGTGACATTTAAAAATGGACTGTTCTTAGTTAAAAGAAACATAAGAGACATAACAAACAGAAGTAATATGTGGTTCTCTTTTGGATACTGATTGAGATGATCAGCAGTGAAAGACATCTGGGGAACAACAAGGTAAACTGGAACACTTTGGTTCTAGATGAGATGAAAATTCATAACTTAACATATGCAAATATGTATATATACAGAGAGAAAGAGAGAAGTCAAAGTAAAAATACACTCAAGTGTTCAAACTAGTCATTTCTGCATGTTGGAATACGGTGACTTTTTTCTTATTTTTGCTTACAAGCATTGCTTAATTTTCTACAACACATGTGTACTGCTTCTGTAATAATACAAGACTTTTTTTAGGCTTTGCCTCACCATAGTTAAATGAGTTAACACTCTGAGTTATAGCCTTGAGATGGCTTTCTGATTTTATTTGATCCTTGTGTATCTACTTCACTTAAACCTTTCTCTGTCTCTAAACTCCGGAGGAAGGGGGAAGAGGAGGGGAAAGGACTGACAGTTTTTGACTGGTCACTGGGCCTTGCACCTGACCTAAGCTATCATATTTAATCTTCATAATAACCATCAAGCTGAGTATTATAACTCTTCTTATACAGGTGAGAAAACAGGCTCCCAAGAGTTACACAACCTACTTTAAGAAAGTATAATGGGTATTATCTAAAGCACCCTCACCCCAGCTTTATTGCATTTCTTGGCTGTGACCTTAAGACCTTCCCTCCAATCTCAAGGACTTCTACCGAATGGCTCACTGCCTAAAGGGGAAGTCAAAAGAGAATCAAGACACAGAAATCTCAAGCTCTGGGATGTTTAGGCTAAAGTTGGCCTTATATATGTGTTTGAGAAAGAGCAGAAACCTTTAAAGAGAAACAAAAGAGTTAGATACAGTTCGGGTTTCTAAGAAAGGGGGTGGAGGGGAACAATCAGACCCCCTCAGAGTCTGGTCCTGCTTTTCTCTGAGACATTGGGAAATGGGAAGTGACCCCCCAGCCCGACATCTTACTGTTCCCATGCTGCCATGGCCCAGAAGACCAGGCAGTGATGAGCAAGGGGCGAAGCAGAGGAGATAGACTGCCTCAGCAAGCCCTCTGTGCGACCTGATGGAGCAGGGGAGCAGGCAAACATTACCCTCCCCACCAAGAGGGCAAGAGTGGGACATGCAGGGCAAGGCAGCAGGCCTGAAGGGCCTCCCCCAGTGAGAGAGGATGCCGTGCAGAGGGCAGGATGGACCTAATGAAGGGAGAGAAGGTAGGAGCTGGGATATTCTGCAGAGGCCAGCATGAGGAAGGCCTGACAATGCCCAATACCAGCAAAGGCTTCACATCTCAGAGGATGCCAGCTTGGACCATGCCAGACCCCCGAGGGCCAGATACCTCTCCCATAACAAGTGACATACAGGGAGAAAGGGGAGACAATACCTGAAATTGAATGAAGAAAAAAAAAAAGAAAAACAACAGATGTAATGAAGTTAACCCACAATCCTGCCACTAGACTGAAAAGCATTCTGAAATTAGAGATTGTCACGCAAGAGAAAAATAAGCACTCAAGTATGTGGCTTTAAAATATTATAACTAGTATAATAATTTATCTCCGATTACAGAGCCAGTGGATATCACTATAACTTGCCTTGTAAATTGCACTCCACAGTGCTACCAACAAAGGCTAACAAATATTTCACCGCTAGGACAAGTTTGTAGACTAAGAATAAAAATAATCCTGCATATAATGCCTTTGAAATGCAGAACAAAATGTTAGTTCTGAAATAGAACTATAGAACATATAGAAATTCAATAATTTTTTGAAATTTAAGATACATTTATTAAAATTAAATTGCATTTTTTATTTCAATAATACTTCCTCCTCATAAGAAGGTGTTAGTCAATGATTTTAAAAGCCTCTTATTTGCACATTTTTAATTTCTTTCGTATATTTTACAAAAACAAAGAATGGAGCCTACAGAGTAAGTATAGCATAGTCTTTTCACTGGCCTGAGCCCTTTAATATCTTACCAAAAAAGAAAAAATCTATGCCTAGCCATTTCTGCAGTATATATAGCATTGTTGTTCTAAATGATACAAGGAATAAACCAAATAAAAAGGCAGCCCAAACAAAAAGAATGTTCTCAGTCTAAGGGAGAATCTGTGCTCAAAATCATTATTTGTAAAAGCTCCATTTTGATTACTTTTGCTTTGCCCTGGAGAATAATATTCAGCTGGAAATATAATTTCTGGAGGACGATATTGCCTATAAACTGCAAGGAAAATAAGAAAGACAGGGTAAAGGTGAGAAGCGCTGCCTTGCTACCATGACTTGAAGTCAGAGAGAGATTTCAATTATTAAAAAATATTTTGCATTATGACTCATTAGGGAAGAAGTTTCATGATGACACACATCGTTCCCCTCTGGTTTGCTGGATCTATGTGACCCACACCTCACACTTTTGATATCAATCGTCCATTAACCAGTATGTTTTCTCAAGAAAACTCTAACAGAAGTCCTAACTCATATGAATTTCTCTTACCAAATTAACAAAGAAGGCTTTCTCGGAGGGATCCATAAGGCAGTACTGATGCCACTGAGCAATCTGTTTGTTGAAAAGGAGGCAATGAACAGTGGGCCACGTTGATCATTTGCCCCATTGCTCTTTGCCTTAGCCCTGCTCTGCTCTGTGGGGCAGGGACCCGATTCCTGCAAACTGCATTCCCACCCTCCCTTGCCAACAGGCTTCTGGTCAAGTTCTTCCAGTGGGAGGATCTGGCAGGAGACTGGGGGGTGGGAGGACAGGAGAAACTGGGTGTTTTTTAGCCCCTCACTCTCTCTACTCAGGGCAGCATTTTCATCATGGCCGTGACTCCTTTGTAGTGCCATATCCCTCCGGTTAGCTCTGCCCCTGGGCTCTGGTAAGACCATCTCCTCTGCTGGTCTCTCCACGGAGCAGCAGCTTCCTGCCACAGCTAGGCTCTGAGTTGCCTCACCATCCTGTTTACTTATATTTTTTTTAATTTTTATTTTTGGCCGTGCTGCGTGGCATGCAGAATCTTAGTTCCCTGACCAGGGATCAAACCTGTGCCCCCTGCAGTGGAAGCACGGAGTCTTAACCACTGGACCACCAGGGGATTCCCCCATTTACTTATTTTTTTTTTTTTAACAAAAATTGTGAGTATTTAAGGTGTACAGCATAATGATTTGTTATACATACACAGAGTAAAATGATTACTACAGTCAGGCTAATTAACATATCCTCCTCAGAGTTACCGATGTGTGTGTATACACATGGGAGGAGAACACCTGAAATCTACTCTCCTAGCAAATTTCCAGTATTCAGTACAGCGTTATTAACTATAGTCATCATGCTGTACATTAGACCTCTAGAATTATTTATCCAACAAAACTGTAGCCTTATACCCTGTGAACAACATCTCCCCACTTCTCCTGCCTCCCTGCCCTTTGTAACCACCATTCTACTTTCAGCTTCTATGTATTTAACTTTTTTAGATTCCATGTATAAGTGAGATCACGCAGGGTCTTTTTCTACCTATGTCTGGTCTATCTCACATAGCATAATATCTTCCAGGTTCATCCATGTTGGCAGAATCCTCTTTTAAGGCTGAATAATATTCCATTGTATGCGTGTGTATGTCACAATTTCTTTACCCATTCATCCATTGACAGGCCCTCTAAAACAGCTTTTGAACAAGTACCCATTTAAGGCCCCTCCACTGAATAACTTGGCTTGAGCTGTTTTCCCAGCTCAATTCTGCCTGATACAATGACCATGTGGAACATTAATAAAGAAACCATCCCAAGATTTTGCTCTCTAGGAAGAAAAACACACTAAGCCATAATCAGCCATAAACCGTTCACTCAGAGGGTATACAGCAGGCATAAGAGTCCTGAGAAAAGGAAGATGAGAGGAAAGTATAACCGAGCAGGACCCTATGGGAACTTCCTGGGACAGGCCCCTTCCCCATATCCTCTGCTGTAGCTCCTCTTGGAAGTACCCAGATAATAATATCTCATGCATAGTTCCTAAAATTTTCAGATGCTAAAAACCACCACTAAATGGAAGAAATTAACTACTTGATGAGCACCTAGCCCCCAAACCTACTGGCACTTAAGAATTGCTAATGTTAACCCCTGTGACACCGCCCTGTTACCTCACCATCAACCTATCAGAAAATTGTGCAGGAGCTGATCACAGACTCTGGGACACCCGTCCCTCACCTGGCCTTTAAAAATGCCTTGCTGAAACCCTTCAGGGAGCTCAGGTCTTTCTAAGCTCGAGCCACCGACCATTTTGGTCTGTTTGGCCTCAGGCACACGAACTTTCATTCGGTAACAAAAGGAGACGAAAAGATTCTTCTCTTTGCCAAGTGCCTACCACTAGCCAGGCAACGTGCTGGATGATGGGGTTACAAAGATGAGGGAAAGCAAACAAAGCTCCGTGTTCTAGTCTCTAGTCTAATGGAGAACATCGGCATTTGTGAAAGATCACACAAACAAATGTAAACGGACAACAGTCTACGCTCAGCTCTGCTATGACACTTGTTTTGAGAAGGTGAAACTGACATATGAGGGAACAATTTGAGCAGAACAGGCTTTTGTGTTTGCTTATGCAGGGATTGCATCTGTGAGACACACTGGATGAACATGCAAAAATCTGCACCCAGCTGAAGAGAACCAGGTAGAAGTACACAAACAGAACACAAGAACAGACCTCTTCTTGGGACCTGAGTTCACCAGGAGCCACACTTGCCCAAGGATTTCAGACAACCCTCCACCCACAACTCACAAGCAGCAGCCTTCTGAAGGCCACTTCCAGGAGTAAGCTTCAGGTCTTTTTCAAGGTACATTACCATATTTATGGAAGTCATTGAGCACTTCTTAATGATTTTACATGTGCAAAAGCTTACTACCATTTTGGATTAGTTTCCGGTCTTTTTTTAGGTGTCACTGGGGAGGTTTTTGTTTTGTTTCGGTTTTGGTTTTTATTTATTTATTTTATTTATTTATTTTTGGCTGTGCTGGGTCTTCATTGCTGCGCGCGGGCTTTTCTCTAGTTGCGGCGAGTGGTGGCTACGCTTCGTTGCGATGCACGGGCTTCTCACTGCGGTGGCTTCTCTTGTTGCAGAGCACAGGCTCTAGGTGTGCGGGCTTCAGTAGTTGTGGCACGCGGGCTTCAGGATTTGTGGCTCGAGGGCTCTAGAGCGCAGGCTCAGTAGTTGTGGCGCACGGGCTTAGTTGCTCTGCGGCATGTGGGATCTTCCCGGACCAGGGATCAAACCCGTGTCCCCTGCATTGGCAGGAGGATTCTTAACCACTGCTCCACCAGGGAAGCCCACTGGGGAGGTTTTTGATTGCTGTGACCCTACCTCATTTTCCCATAAACCCTGTGGGTTTTATTGTGCCATTTTGAACAGCATGGTGATTTTTCTTTTAATGTATATGTTGCATTATAACAGAACTGACTATATTTTGAAAGTAAGGGCAATGGTGCTCTGAAAGCATAAACCAGAAAGATAAAGGGGGGCCAGGGGCAGGGCTACTATCCCTATGGGCAAGAGGGAACAAGGCATAGTACAGGGAACTGAGAAAGGCTGGGGCAGAGGAACTGGAAAACAGATAGCAGTGTGGACTTGGAGGAGGCCAGAGAGCTAAAGTGGGAAGCAGGGGCGGCGGTATGTGGAGCTTGCCAGGGCAGGAAGTGGTGAGGGTGTAACCGACCAGGACCCTAGGAGGCTTTCCCAGAACAGACCCCTACCCATGTCTTCCACCTGCCTTCTGTCTGTAGAAAAACTTTAGTCAAAGAATAAATGTAATCAGAGAAGTGAGAAAATGAAGAAAGAAAGGAAAACAGTCAAGCAAGACAAAATAATAATACTTTAGCCATTAAACAAAGCCAAGGACCTTTAGTTCCTCCTCAAGGGCTATAGATAATATTCTGAGCCACGTCCTTGGAGCTGTTTTGCAGCTACTGAAACCCCCGGCAGGTGGGAGAAGTTAACTCTGTGCGTCCCACAAGCACGCAGACCCCAGACCGGTTGGAACCAGAGGATTGAAGACGCTGACTCCCAATTACCTCACCTCCAACCAATCAGAAGAATGCCCACGAGCTGATCACGCCCTGCTCCTCGAACACTCTAAGTCTCCTCACAACCCCCTCCAGGGTGGGACACACAATTCTGAGGGCATCAGCCCGCTGTGGGCCCCTTTGCCTGGCAAAGCAATAAAGCTATTTCTTTCTAGTTCCCCCAAAACTCTGTCTCTGAGATTTAATCTGGCACCGGTGTACAGAGGCTGAATTTCAGCAACAAGAGGCCAAAATGGACTAGTAGGAGGGAGCTGGGCACCCAGACAAGTCTCCAAAGGAAGTGGTAAGTAGACCAAATATAATGAAAGGCCCCGTTTTCTCAATGATAAAATGCAAACTGGTTTGGGGCCAACTTGAAATACACATACACACACACCCACACACTTTTGGGTATATATATATATATATATATATATAGCACATTGAAAACATCTACTTGTAAAAATTTAACTCATTAACTATTACACAAGCACATTTAAAAATCAGGTGACATGAAATCACACAGTGATTTTAAAAGATGGCTTTTTACACTTACACATTTCATGAGGCATTTTACTCATACACTGTATGCACCTTCACATACTTTTTATGCACTAGTGACATCAATGTTTACCTTCACAATGGCTCCCCCCCTTCTAACTAGTTAGTTCCTTAATTATAGGTGGAAATATGGACCTGTTTGACACTTCTCGGGGCTCAGGAACTTTGGGGAGCCCTAACAAACTGCCGCCTGGTTTGTTCAGTGAAGAGTTTGAAAAGTACTAAATGCCTGGTATCTTTAAACACTGGTCCAAAGAGATCAGATTTTGGATAAAGAATCTAAAAGCTGTGCTTAAATACTCATTTGAAAACTTACGGTTTGAAAGAGAACCTTACCTGAAGGACTTCATAGGTGATTCTCACTACTCGAAAGGAATAATTTGGAGAGGGGGGAGTCCTTTACACTCAATGAAAATGAAAGGCGAGTCAAAGGTAGACACTAGAGAATGGTCAGCCTTGGGGCAAAGTGGAATCTGCTCACCCTGCAGAGAGGAAATAAATTCAGCAGGGGTGGGATGCAGGGGCATGCAGAGATAAGAGAAGGCCAACCATTCACACACCGCAAAAAAACATATCCGTGTCGGACAGTCAGTCTGCAACCTTCTCCAGGCCACACCTCTTTCAACTCAGGCCTTTAAATTTCACCCAGATTCAGAACAGACTCCTTTGCTCTTCCACCATTTCTGTCCATTGTACTCAGTACACAACCTTCTTCAGCACCTCTGACATCAATCCCTCCACAAAACTAACCCTCTGGCCCCCAAATAACCAGAGGACTGGTTATCTGCATCCATAACCAGTCTGTCTACTTTCTCCCATTGGGTTGTTGTAGACTGAATCAATCTTCATGCATGCATATCTATTCCTGTTCATAGCAAAATCCTATTATATGTCTAAAACCCCAGAAAATGTAAATAAACAGAATTTATACTGCCATTCAATGGTAATTGATTTTCTTAGTGTTTCTGGGAGTACTCCAAGTTCCTAAAGGAACTCTAAACCATCAAAGCGAGATTAACCTACATTCAATGAAGTTTCCAAGTGTTTTTTTTTCCCCTTATTCTAATATGATTCATTTAAGAAACGCTTAAATTAGCTCCTACTCTACACATAGTAATGGGCTCAGCATAATGGAGAGAATCCAAATGTAATACAAAGTTTGGGACCTTAAAGCAGTTATAATACTCACATGAAAAGTCAGAACATAAATTAAGCTACAAATATAACAGTATTTATATTAATGCCACTCACTAACAAAGACACTTTTCTTTTCTTTCTGCTCTAATGTGCTCCTGAGAAACTGGGTCATAAATCAGATTATATTTCCCAAAGTAAAAACATTAAAAATTATAATGTATAAATTATAATAGTTGTTTGATCAAAGACGTGGCATTTAAAAGAATGTACGTATGTACATACGTATACACACACACACACATCCAATATCACGTCACAAAACAAACAAAAATGGCAAGAAACACTGGCAGCCATTTAACATAATATGTGTCACCAAAATGGGATAATTATGTAGAAATTATACAGTGAGATCCAATGTACTCAAGTGTACACACAGCACAAAAATAAACCTCTAATGTAAACTCTAATGTATCATAAATTTTACTTAATGCCGTAATGCCAGCTCTGATAAACACAAGCATATCATTGACTATAGTTTTCCTTGACTAGTTGGATTTGAAAGAGTACTTCAGGGATGGCTTGATGGCCTGAGTCTTTTTTAAAAATGAGCTGATGCCTTCTTTTTCTCTAGATAAATTTCCCTTCAGTACATCTGAGCTCTCAGATTTCCTCACTGATCTTAGAGCTGACTTAAAGGACCAAGGCAGGTGTTTAACAAATGTATGCTCCTGATGGCTATAGTGGCATTAGTCCATCCTTTTCCCTTTTAAAAGGACTGACCGGGCTTCCCTGGTGGCGCAGTGGTTGAGAGTCCGCCTGCCCCGGTCCGGGAGGATCCCACATGCCGCGGAGCGGCTGGGTCCATGAGCCGTGGCCGCTGAGCCTGCGCGTCCGGAGCCTGTGCTCCGCAACGGGAGAGGCCACAACAGTGAGAGGGGGAAAAAAAAAAAAAAAAAGGACTGACCTAACATTTATCCCCTTCAATCTCTTCTCTCTCTTGAATTTTCTTAAAGGGACAGTTTCTGAACAAAAAAAAAAAGAGGAAAAGGTAAATATGGAATAAACCTAGCGTCTGCAAACAGGTATCTAAGAATTTCGTGGGGAAACCCTACCCACCAGCAGTTGTTAGATAGGGGACCGAGGTTTTCTTTGAAAGATGATTCCAATGGTAATGCTGTCAACCAGAGTACTCTACAAGCAGACCCTTCATTCTCTCTACACTCTGGATCAGTAAGTCTGGTGCTCATAAGGGCATCTGTGACTGAGCACATGTTCATCTTTATGCATTCCTTAAAACTTTGACCCTTTTAACTTCTTCTTTAAGATTCCACAGCAAGAGATACACGTCTGTGCACTAAGCAATATTTCCCCTCAGCCCCTGTAGAGTTAATATGGTATCTTCCATAAAGGATTGTTATATTTTCTACTAATAAATCCTAACTAAATTTCCTGCTACTTACCCATGTCTTCCTCAATTTCCAAAGGCTAATATTCCAATCTCAAATTTATTTTGAAGCTATTCTTTTGGGCAAAGTGTCATACATTTCAATCTTTTCCAGTTTACATTCAGTCCAAAAATTACCCATTTTGCTTCTCTAAATCTCCAGTAGTTATTTTGGCAACTTTAAAACAGAGAATCAAAATGGTAGGATCATGGAATGTTACCAGTCCCTTCTTGGCTTCTCTAATACACTAAGATTCTTCTTTTAATCATCACAAGAAAATGAGTCTGGAAAAAGTCCATTGGATTTGACAGCTAGGAAGCCATTCGTAACTTTGACAAGAACTATTTCAGTTGGAACAGTAGGGACAGAACCCAGGCTGGGTGATTTGAGGAGTAAATGCACGGTGAAGACAGCAAGCAAATTCTACTAGCTTCAGAAGATAGAATTGGCAGGAAAGGCAAGATATAAGGAGGTAACTGGAAAAGGAGTCAACAGTAGATTTTGCTTTAAATGGGAAAGACTTTGGCATATGAACTTCTCATAGTATTATATTACACAGAGCATTAAATTTCACTATGTCAACCACTGCTTCATAGCGCTCCCATTTGTTTTTCTTCTTGTTCATTGTTTTTCTAAATCTGAGAGAATGCCTAATCTGTTTGGGTTACACAGATTTCTCCCTCCTTTGCAACTGGCTTAACCTTTAGAACCAGCAGTACGCTTTCTTTCCCAAGGCTTTTCCTCTACCCCTTTCTAACAGTCTCATTTGTTGGTTTCAGTGGCATGGTACTGCTAAACACATGTCTAGTCCCAACAGCTAAGAGCGTTAATTCCCTTTCATGTGAATTGTTTTCCTCCTCTTCCCTCTTTTCCTGTCATTTCTCAGTCTTGGATTTGCTATCACTTTTTTATCATTTAAAAATGTGTATGTTTTCTTTGGCGGGGAGGGGTGTGTGTGCATGGTCACATGTGCACACTACCAAATTTCCATCATCCTATGTTCACTTCCTAAACCTTCACAGCATAAATGATTTCATACTATTTTCAGCATCTCTTAGCTTTCAGTTCTTGGGACTGACTGACTACTTTGCTATTTCGAATGCCTTTTATCTTGTAGCCATTTACCAAACATCTATGCTTGCCAACCTTGCTGCCAAATCAACGGATAATTCTGTCCCTGTGTACATTTCCCCATCATGCGGGACACATGCCAGGACAAAACTGTTTACCTTAGATTATAAGGATTTGGGTCTCACTTTATTTAGACTGTGAGCATCACAAGTTTTCAAAACACAGAGTTTGAGAATGAGATCAAGTTCTATGCAGACCAGTAAACCAGGGATAAGCCATTCTGCCCCCACTCCCGGGCTGCAGGGGAGTTTAATGGTTACTTTTGTTGTTTTTAATGAATCTTGAAGAGGTTTCTTAAGCCATAGACTTCAAAATACTGCGCAAAATAAGACTTTATATTAAAGAGAATATAAATATCCAGTCTTAAAGACTAGCATATATGATCCAGAATCAGAAACAAAGTTGGAAAAACTATAAGAAAAACAAATAGGGTGACAGGGAGCCCAATTTATTCCTTCTCATGCTGAATCTACTCATCTATAAAACCCCAGAGATGCAATTTTTATCTTTGAGGTACTTTCCTTTTTTTCCTCCTACCTCCTCATGAATTCCATGAAAATTCCTTAAGCAGATGGCCAATTCTTGGGTATGGCTGTACATTCCACTGGGCCAAGGAAGTGCATTGCATACGGTAGAAACACAATGTTCCTTATTGGTGAATATTTTCTTTTCTTTTTCCTTTTTTTTTAAAATAAGTATTGAATTTATTTTTTTTTTAATTTTTATTTTATATTGGGGTTTAGTTGATCTACAAATGTTGTGTTAGTTTCAGGTGTACAGCAAAGTGATTCAGTTACGCATATACATATATCCATTCTTTTTCAGATTATTTTCCCATATAGGTTATTACAGAATATTGAGTAGAGTTCCCTGTGCTATAGACTAGGTCCTTTTTGATTATCTATTTTATATATAGTAGTGTATATATATTAATCCCAAACTCCTAATTTATCCCTCCCCTTCCGACCTTTCCCTTTTGGTAACCATAAGTTTGTTTTCTATGACTGTGAGTCTATTTCGGGTTAATATTTTCCTTGAGGAACCAGGTAGGTTGAGAAGAATTATTTAAATCTATCAACGTGTACTGAAGCCCTTGCAGGCAAAATGATAAAGAAATGTCTTTCTGATGATCTGATGTCTTCATGTTTACATCAACTTTTCTGTAACTGGTTAAACAGCCACACTAGCAAAGCAGCATATTCTGTGCACTTGATGGGATAGTCAAAGGGGGCTCTACCTCTGTAGGTTACAGAGACTTGCTAACTTTTAGCTGATTCCTTTTGTTCACAAATACTAAGTGGTCTCCTGGTATTGCTTAGCCCTATATTCTTCACCAGTCATTGAAAACCTTATGCAGGCACATGTAAACACATTTTTACCCAACCTCTTGTGTGCATACTTCCAAGAATTACATAACATGATTGAATGTCAAGGTTCTCCATCCTCAGAACACAATATCATCTTTTTTCGTATACTGAAAGAGTCTGTGACTGAGGTTAAATCATGATACGACCCTGGCATGCTGAGACAAGAGGCCTCACACTTCCATCAGGTTAAGACCATCTTTTTCAAGTGCAGCAGAGCTGTTAGAAGTCACGAACTGGATTCAGCAGAGCAGATCCAGCTAGAGGAGTAGCAAAGGAATTGGGATTAGACTTGATTTGTCTTCACTATTTAAAATGAGACTTTTATAGAAATGGTCCCAATATAAATATGGCATTATAGCTATACTTTAATTCACAATATAAAGAAAATTAACGTACCACTTTCATTTAATCCAGCATACACCTGTTGCAGTTATTCTCAGCAAGGTGCTGAAAATACAAATATGAGTAAGATGCATTCTCCGCATTTATATAGCTCATACTTAGTAAGAGAGCTAGACATATATAAATAAAGTAATTTGGCTTTGCCAAGGGCAAAGGACGTGTGTGTCACATCTCACCAGTTAGACTTCAAATTCCTGGAAATCGAGGCTGTTCCCCTCTATTTGCTTTTATCCACTCTGTGCCATGGACACAGCAGGTGCTCAACAAATATGGAGTTTATTCATATAGCTCACAAACAAATGCATGTTGCATTTTCCACTGGTTTGTCTTGCTGTGTAAAGACTGCTTAGTTTAAAAAAAAAAAAAGATATGCTGCACGGGGGATATATTATGTCCACAAGCATTATGTTTTAATTCCACCAGCTCTATAATCCAAATGAAATATCTAATATCCATGCACATAAAATTAGATGACATATCCTTAGAGTCTGTCTCCACAAGGAAATTCCCCCCTATGAAGTTTAGAATTTTTCTTTCTTTCCAATTGCAGCCTTGTTCTTAACATTTTTCTTTTAATAAGCAACTCGAGTCAGAATTAAGCTACCCATAAAATATGCTCCCCCCGCAAAAGAGACTTGGTTGGAATTATTAAAACGTTTCACACTCTCAGGTGCAGCCGAATAGAAGCTGCAGTAACAGAGAAAACACAAGACTTGTTTCTATATGTGCCATGCAATGAAAGGCATGTCACATTCTGATTTTTCAATTGAAGCATGCCACAGCCCAGAGGGTCGGTTACTGTCAGAAATTCAACTTGAGAAAATCCCTTCAGATCACTGAGAAGAATGCTACCTGCCAAGCCATGCATCAAACCTACCCGAAATTACTATGATTTGATCAGAAATATCACTTTGGTGGGCCGCATGTCATGTCTGACTTCAGGAATCATAAGAATGTAGTAAAAGAGGACTGAGAAACACACATTAAGTGTAAATGAGAAAAACTGATTAAGTTCACTCTTCTTCATTAAAGGTGATTTTCTCCCTTCTCATTCTCACTAGAGATAAGGAGATCCTTGACTATGCCCATTTCGTACGCATCAGGCTACACAGATACACTAGCAAACCAATAAAAGCAAAACAAAATTAATAATAAACAGCAAAAGAAACTGGGATTGCTTAGCCTGGACACAAGAAGGGAGAGGTGACTTAGTCATGCCTATGAATAGTTGTAAAGTTGAAGCAACCCGGCTATGCTCCATTGTCACGAGCGAAAGGCATGTGGGATTTATTTTTTGACAGATGAAATACAGAGAAATCGTCCTACCTTACAGGTTTTAAAAGTAAACAGGTTCCTGAGAGAAGTCACGGAAGTGTTTTAAGTTGGTTTTTTTGAAGAGATGATTCATGCTGGCATTTAAAGGCAAAATCAATAACGAGCTGAATGGCCTCACGTATGCAGACCGGTGGTGTGTGCCTTGGAAGGAAACTTGGCAGCCAACAGACAGCGGTAGAGTGGGACTGTTCATAGCACGAGCTCTAGTCATGTCCCATATGGCAGCCCCAGCCGAGTGTGGCTACTGAGCACTGGAAACGCGGCTAGTTGAGATGTGCTTATAAGTGCAAATTACAGACTGGATTTCAAAGGCTTGGTACAACCAAGATCTAAAACACCTCATTAATAATTTTCTTGAAATTGATATATTTTGAAATAATATTCTAAATATATTAAGTTAATAAAATACATTATTAAATTAAACTTCGATCCTTCTTTTTTTCCTCTTTAACGTGGCTACTAGAAAATGTATGATTGCATGTGGGAACTGTTTTTGTGGTTTGCATTCCATTCCTATCGAAAAGTGCTGCTCTAGAATCAGACTGCCCGAGTGCAGATTCTGACCTGGAGCAAGTCACTTACTGTTTATGCATCTATAAGATGGGAATAATGATAAAACAATCAACTCTAAGATTTTTGAGAAGATTTTATAAATTAATGTATGTAGAACAGTATCTGGCACATAGTATCTATCGCCAACTAAAAATTGTCGCTTGCCATCTGCCTCTACAAGGATTAGGTCACTAGCCACTGTAGCCATGGACCATCAACACGCTCTGAAAGGAGTTCAGGGTGGAGATCAGGAAGGAGGTACTCTGTGCTCTGGGAAAAACTGGCAGAACAGGCCTTCAGATAGTGAGACATTTTCAAGAGAAGATTTTATGAGCCCAAATTCTTGCATCTCCTCATATCTAGAAAAGCACTAAAATCATTAACAGTGACATCTGCTTCTTGTGACCAGCAGCAAGCCTCTGTCAAAACACGGGCTTGACTGCAGGTACCCCCCTTTCAGTAAAATCATATATAACACTGACCTTCCCCCGCTGCCTCTTTGGAGCTGGTACCTCAGAGCTATCTGAAACACTGTCTCCCGGGCTATAGTCCTCATCTTGCCCCCAATAAAACTTAACTCACGACTCTCACCTTGTGTATTTTTTTTTTCAGTCGACAGTATATACTCAATAAATCTGTTATTAATATCCCATGCACATGTCCTCTCTGCAGAATATGGTGACATGTAGGTGCTAGCCCTCTGTTTGAAAACCCCCAAAGATAGGGAACCCACATTTTCTTGAGACAGCCTACGGCATTCCTGGACTTCCCTGAATGTGAAAAAGTTTATTCCTGGAGTGAGTAAATATCTCTCTTTGCAACTTTGAATCTTCTGAGCTTCTTTATATATGATTGCACCAGAGGCAGAGAGAAACTGGTCATATTTCAACACTATATTTCTACAGAAATTGTTGAAAGACTTTGGTATTGGAAATGGGGATATTGTACATTCCCATGGAAGTTCATGTCAAGAGACCTCATGCTGACCCAGCAAAACCCTTTTGAGAAACAGATCTTCAAAAATGTGATTCATCATACATGCTTCACCAAAGAACCACCCTTCTCTTCTTAGCAAAGTTGTCCCTTTTGACCAATTACACTTTGCTGTTGGAAAGTGGAGAAGAGAGGACAGACACCTGACCAGATGGCTCAGCCCAATCACGAGTGACCAAGGCCGCTGCCAATCTACCTACACTCACATCTGAAGACTTGTTTTCCCCTTTTTCCTGCTCTTTGTGCTAATTTCAAACGTTAATGCTTTGCACATTTGCATATTCGGCACAACCATTCTGTCTTAATGATAAACCATTAAAGAAAAGGAATATGATGTGGCTTTCCTAAGCATGGCTGGATTTTCAGAATCTTCCATGTTTCCTCAGGAAGCCCACACTTTTATATACGCATGTTTCAAGCTCTTTACAATTCTAAGATACTATAATCTTCACGCATAGGATCTGCACCAAATGAAACTGCAGCCTTTTCCTATTTCCTAAGGACATGTCTACCTTCACATAGAGGTGACTCAGCAGTACTCTTCCTGGCAGTCGTTTCCATCCATCATATGTGTAGGCTCTGGCAGTAGGTGAGTGTGAGTGATTGTGTGTGAGTGTGTGTGTATGCACTTTTGCATTCCCGTAGAGGTTAAGATTAAACTTGCTGACCCAGACATCGGGCTCTAGGGCAGTCTAGTGTATCAGAAGCAACATGGGCCTTGCAGACCAAAAGACTGGGATGGGAATCTTGGCCCTGTGGTTTACCAGATTCCCTGGCCTTACACCACGTGCCAAAGGTCCCTCAGCCTCCCTTTCCTAGTATGAAAAATGAGGCTAAATAACAGACACCACTTTGCAACATTATTATGAAGTTTAAACATGCTGATTCTAATGCACCTAGCCTGGTATGCAGCATGTCATAGATAAGCAATAATTAGCAGTCACTCTTGTTGCCCTCCCAGATACTGTTAAGCCTTGCCCCAGAGATCCTCAAAGGGCTATTGTCACCCTGCTCTCCATCACTCTCTCCTCTCTAACATGTTCCAGAACCCTCAGAAGAGAGTGGTGCCCTTTCTCTTTCAAGTCCTTTACTATCAGAACTGCACAAGTAGATGCTAATAAGAAAATAGATTCAATCAAACATTAAAATAAGAATTTACCACCTGAGTGGTTTGGACAGAAAGAGGGCTTTGTGAATTGGCATGATCAGAGAAAGCTCTGATTATGGTGGAAGTATAATTAAAACTGGGTCTTGACTAATAGGTTAAATCTGGATAACTGGGAGCTGGTGGTGGAAAAAGCAACATCTGCGGCCTTTGGAAATCACGGTGGGTCTTATGGGTGACTTAAGGGAGACAGGCCTGAGAGCACAAGGTGGGTAATAGAAAATTAATGGCTGGCAAGAGTCTATGTGATGTAGGACCCGGATCACTATTTTTTCTGTTCACAAAAGAAGCATAACTTAAGCTGTGTTTTTCAGGGCCCATTTAGCACTGTTTCATTTTAGCTAGAAGAGACCCAGAAGAAAGCACCAAAGAATTCTCCTTATAGAGTCTGCAAGGTCGTCACCATCCCTTTCCTCTCCCCGACTGGAAGGAAGATATTCCAGCTCATGGAATGGGTTAATTCTGGTGAAATGAAGCGCCATTAACAGTCACAAAAAGGAATGGAAGTCAATACAAAATAAATTAAATCTGAAGACCGGAAATGGAGATGGAAAAAATAATTACTTTTTCCCCCAAAAGAAAAAAGTCTTGTTGAACTACTCCCACATACATATATTTTAATTAAGTGGGGTGAGACAGCTGTGGGGTAGAAGGATGTACAGCTGCAGCAGATGACCTGGGTTAGAAATCTGGCTCTGCCCCTCACCAAGAGTCTGAGTTAGTATGCCTAGTTATGTTTGGTGGAGGCCCGGGGGACACATTAAATGGAAGGTAGAGTGGCTTCACAGGAATTGATAACGAAAAGGGGTCTAGGTACTTTGGGATCTTTGGTCATAGAAGTATATGCAAATAATAATAGTTAAGTGTTTTTAACAGATATAAATGTTAGACATATAAAAATGAAAATATACACTTAAGCAGATTTCACGTTCAACTACTTGATAATGCCAATGGTTGCATTTATTCATGTTATGAGTAAACATATCAAGGGATGATACCAGAAATATTTACCAAGTGGTAGGGCTCAAGCACCAACCAATCAGAACAGGCTCTAGCAACACCCCTGGGGCGGGTCCCCACGCCCTCTTGCCAAACCAAGTCATGACTGTCTCAGTGGCTGTAACAATTGATGATCTAAGAGGTGTCAGGGGAGTGGCCATAGGACCAAGGTGGTAGTAGGGCCTTCAGGGGGCTTAGACCAGCACCTGTTTACCTACTGGTACAGAAGTGTTTAAATATTTTACAACCAGTAAAATATTTGGCTGTATCAGTAGCCAAATCACCCAGCGTGTGTCTAAAGTAAGCACAAAAGGCAGAAATCAATAGAGGAGTGCCCAGGAGCCAACTCTACGAGGAGAGATTACTGCAAGCCTTAGTCTTACTATAATTAAAATCTTTCATTTATGTGTAGTGCATGCTATGGTTTTAAAAATAACCACCTGAAAAAAGATAAATTCAAATCTGCGTTACTCCAAAACTACAGTCTAGGACCAAGGCAATGGTGCCTGACTGCCATGAAGCTGAGAGCTTTTTCCAACATTGTGATTCTTTCAGTAAGTAATGAGCTGTTCACTAACTAACGTAACACTAGGGCACAAATCTGCAGTGAACCCTCACGCAGACAAGTGGAACGCAGCAAAGAGCTGCTCTCCAGTCAAGGCAGGGAAGGACCGTTTGTGCATTAGTTACTTAGGATTCTGTTTTTAGCTGCAGCATATTTAATTACAAGAGGCTCATAATTAAAATATGCCTAGAAAGGCAAAATCAAAAGTAAGCATCATGTCCCTTGCTGCAAAATACCCAAGTTCAACAGTGATAGCCTTTACTCCACGTAGGGACTATTTCCACATTCTCACTGATCCTCACATCTAGGTCAATGTCCAACCTTTTCTGATAGAAAGACCTCTTCCTTTTTTTTTTTTAATTTCAAAAAAGTCTACAGACTCCTACATCACAGGAAAAAAAATTGCAAAATTACCTAGTGGCCAAAAGTGAGGATGAATAGCTTTCAAAGGCACTGTTTTTTTCATCACAAGAGCATATACATACTCTTGAAATACAGTAGTTCTTATATGTGCTGGATGACTTAATTGTTCAGCTTATAAACCGAGCTTGGGTTGAACCCTCCTTCCCTGCAATAAGCCTGAGCCCTGACCAGCAATGTAACTCTATCCTACAGCATCTCCAATATCGGTTTCAAAAGTCAGCCAAAAGACATGGAGTAAGTGGATTTCACTACTATTCTATTTTCCCCTTCAAATGGATTGCTTGATCTAGTAGCTAGAGAATGCTCATACTCAATCATGGGTGGATTACAAGGGATGGAAATAACTAAGTGTCTATATTTTGTGTACCTGGCCCACTCCAGACAACATGGCTCTGGATGAAAGTGTAATCCTAGGATTCAAGGACTGTGATCCTTATTTCCTCCTCAGTCAGAAGCTACATACAAGCTGAAGGAAACTGCACCTAATCCTCTCTGGCTTGCTTTCATCAATAGCTACTGTTAGCTCTCATGAATAACCATCCATGAAAATGCTAGTCAAAACATCAACAAAATAATCCCAACTAACGAAAAACTTTAAAGGGTGAATACAATGTTTCTCACCTTGGAACAAGGCTGCCGCAGACTTCACATCTGCAAAACACTGATCCCCCTCGAACTCACAATTTCTAAAATTTCTAGAATTAAAAGTGGAGTTTAAAATTCTCTACTTTCACGGGTTTAATGTGATAATTATCACTTCGATATTAATCCTGTTAACAGCGCTAAATTAAGGACATGTTATATTTGGGAAGCTACCTGGTGTTAAAGGGAATGCAGCTGCTTCTTTCATAGTTATATCCTGGGAAAAAATGTCTTCTTTTAAAAACATAAAGCACTTATGTGCAATTCATATTCAAAAAATCCAAAAGGATATCTAAGTAGCTTATGTCAATAGTTTCTGATACTGTAATACCCTTTAGTTAGTCAAAAACCCAGCCTTTGATACTTCACCTGGAGAGTGTCTCTGGAGTTGTGCTGTTAATGGTGCTGTGTTTTTCTCCGCCAAGTAGAATAGTTGTCACTACTTAGAATCTTCTAATCTGTTTGTCTTGATCATGTGCTTAACATATTGTATCATTTGTCATTTTGGCTCTTAACTCAATAGGACCAGTCAACTCTTCTTCATCATTCTATTCAGAGTTTTGAAACGATGTTATTACTTTCCTGCCTAATCTTTAAAAATGTGTGCAGAACAGCAAAACTGCAGTTTGAGCAAGTTTTTTTCTTTGAAGGAATCAAATGACGGCAGCTTCAGTTTATGAAATACATTAAAATGAGTTACATGCCTTGGAATTTTGTTGTTGTTGTTTGGACACTCCTCTTCCACCCACTTAGTTCCTATCTTTTTATTCTGCTTATTCAGTCTGTTATTTAAGGACAAACTCTCTTAAAACAAATATTAATGAAAGAATTATTCCTTTAGAAACAGGATCTGCAGCAAGTAGACGAGGTCCTTAATAGCCTTTCTGATGAAGCACTGAGTACATTTTAGCACTACCATTTTTCTCTAATTCTTTATCTTGTTTTTCTCAAAAGGCACACTCAGCACAGAACAGAGAGGTACCTTTGGCTGCCAATTTGTTAATGTCAATCCTCAAAAGTGGAAGCTGTGTTTATACTGCTTTTATCATCAGTAATTATTGTCTGCCCATCTCACAGTCTTTCTATTTCTTAGCCTTTCAACTATTTAACAAGCAACAACTTTTTATTAAAAATAATGGGGGGTGGGTGCTGAGGACTAATAAACACTGTAAAGATAATTTTTCAAGTATTGATTTAAATATTAAGGTAGTTATAAAGTAAGCCCACTTGTTACAGACCCTCAAAATGGACTATCAAAGTCTATCAGCAGTAGGCAGTCCTTCTGTGGACTACATATCTCCAAGACCTCACCATGGGTTACTCTCAAGTCTTCAGAACCCTAAATGGTTTGTAGGTGTTCAGAGCCACTGGAACTGTCTGTGCTAATGAACAAGACTATCCTACATTTTTTAAGTCAACAATTGTATCTGCATATGTTGTTACAGGGTCAAGAGAATTATCTTCATAATTCTTTTTCACTTAAATTTGCATGCAGAAGAGTTTCCAGTCCCCAACTCCCAGCAGGAGTCTTCCAATCTACCCAGTTGGCTCATCTACCCCCAGAAAGTAGAGAAATGGCTATATTAAGTTTAAAAAGAAGGCTGCTGGTATTAATGGCATCACGGTTAAAAACAGCAGTGCATCAAGGTGAAGCCTCACGACAGGTACTTTATATAGCTTTCAACCCACAAATACACGAGCTTTTCCCTTACCACTGCACAGGACTTCTTGATTTGGTTAGGAACATCCTAAGTGGCTTTCATGAAGCCTTAACCAATAGCTGTAATACAGTCCAGAATGCAAAAAGGCTTCCCTGGAGAGCACTACCTCCCAGTTACCCAAGAAACCATTACTGTCCTCGGAGACATCCAAAGATTGCCTGGCAAAAGGAAACTCCAGAAGCACAAGTGCACGTGTACACACACACACACAAACACACACACACATACACCCCACAACCTGGCTGGCATAAACCCTGCCTGCATGGCTTACCATTTCCATGATAACACAGCACCCACAGGTGCACTCCTGAAAAACACCAAGAAGCCTCCTCCAGCCAGGTTGTCATTTACAAGAGCACAAATGCACTGTAAAGGTGGGAAACGGCAGACTACCAGCAGACCACTCTGGCAAGGAACAAAGCACCAAATAACCCTGCCGTCTCCCATAGAACATGCCAAAGTACCATGATCTTAGTCAATTCCACCTTGACCAAAAGGAACTGAATTACAATAGCTCTTAAGGGATGCTCAGAATAATTCCAAGAAAAAGTACCATTAGATCACCCACCCTTCCCAGAAATAAAGTCTTTTTTTCCCTTGTATTTAAGAGATTGAGAGAGCTTAACGCCCCCTCCCCAAACACCCTCCCCAAGCTTTCCAACTTCAAGACTCAAACTACGTGGACTGCAAAAAGCGGAGGGTTCGTTTGCATATTCAAATAACTTTCATACTTCAGCAGGTGTTGGAAGGGAAAGGTGACAGGAGCGTATGGGTGATGCTTTAGAAATTTACGCGTGTCGTCTTCCTTGCCCCTCACTCTCAAGCCCAGTTCCCAGTTTTCTCTTGATAAACCGTGTGATGTCACGCCAGACCCACAAGACCCATTCTCCCCAGCTGGCCCCTCGCCTCTGCAGGGACAGTGGAAGTGTTAACTGTTGCTGCAGCCTCCTGACACTCTGCTGATAAATCAGAGGAAGCTGCAAAACTTCTTGGCTTGCTCGGCTATCCTCCCGGGGCACTGAACGCCCACGCGCAGATTTCGCAGTCAGCCTTGAGAAAGGGAACCCTCAGTCAACCTGTTTGCAAAGCCCGCAGAACTCCGCGCCCTGCGATCCTGGGCTCCGAGGCTCCCCGCGCAGGACGGGAGGCCCTTGGTTCCCTTCATCAGTACCCCCCACAGCAAGCTGGAAGTGGAGGAAACAGAGCTCCTGCCGCCCCATTCCCACACCTCGGTCCTGTTGCCTGCGGTCTGCGCCCAAGTCTGCATGGGGGTACCTCCGCCTTCCCAACCCTGGGGTCTCCACACGCTGCGCCCCTGGCAGCTCGCCCTTCCCGCAGCCTCAAGGCAGAGGCGTCCGGGAAGCTCCGCCTGCAAGTTCCAGTGTCTGGCCGGGAGAAGGGGAGGAGGAGGCTGCCCGGGGAGGAAAAAGCAAAGTCTGTGCCCGTGGCGCTGTCCCTGCCCCGGGCCGCTGCCACCTCGCGAACCGGGTGCCTGACATCCCCAGTTCGGAGCGCAGTGCGGCCACACTCACCCGCCTTGCCCAAGCCGCCGCCGCCGCCTTCGCCGGCACAGCCTCCGGGAGCCGCCGAGCCCCGAGCTTCCCAAGCGCAAGAAAGATGGTGGTGTGTGTCGGGAGACCACCCATTCCAGCGTCTGGCTCCTCGGCGGCGACTCTGGCTCCTCAGCACAGAAGGAAGAGGAGGAGGAAGGCACGGCGCAGTCGAACGCCATCTGCTGTACACCTCAGCGCTGCCATTGGCCGCCTGGTGCGTCCCCGGGAGCCTCGGGGCGCGGGCCGCCGGGAGCCACCTTGCGCCTCGCCGCCCGCGGCATCTGCTCTCCACCTCCCCTTCCTTCTTCCTCCTCCCCTTCCCCTGGCGGGCGCACCCGCCCGACCCTCCGCTCAGCCCGCACCCCCAGACGACAGTCACGGGCGCGCTGGACTCAAGCTCGGCTCCTCCGCTCCCCGAGACTGTTTTCCGCAACTTTGAATCTTCGGGGTGTAGATGCGGGCCGGGCGAAGGGACTCCCCTGCCGGCCTGAGCCCAGGGTACCCAAGCCTCGGCTCGCCGCGGACAGGAGCGAGCGCTTTGCACCTCGGGGATCTAAGAAGTGATAGGGGAGAAGGAGGCAGAGAAAGTGGGGGTGATTTACTCTCCGTTTATAACCCCAAACACCTCCCCAACACTCACACGCGCGCGCAAACACCCCCACACACACTCACAGGCAGAGCCATCCCGCCAGCCCGGCCCGATAGCCTGGCGTTCCTCTGCAGTCCCCGGGCACGAGAGGGCTTCAGTGTTACAGGGGGAAAGACAAAGAAGATCCTAGCGGGACATGTGGAGAAGAGAAAAAGGGAAAATTGGGGGTGACTCCGGGGGAGCACCCCGAGCTGGGTCCTTACCTGCCTGGACATCCCTCCCTGGAGGGGCTCCCAGAGGCTCTCAGCCCACCCAGACCAGAGCCTGGGAAAACCCCTAGCTCCGGCCTCTTTTTTGAAGGGTTTGTGTCCTGGGGCTCGGGAGGCAGGGAGAGGGGTGTGCTGTCGTATGGGGTGGAGCGTCTATGGCAACTGGGTGGTGGGTTATGGTGGCCGGGGAGAAGGTGAGAGTCAAGTCCGCCCAGGTGAGGCAGGAGTGCGGAGAACACGTGGGCAGGCTGGAGCAGTCACAGCTCTGAGAGTCCTTTGCTTACTCCCTGACACCGTTCCAAACCCTCCTAGTTTTTGACACCTTTGATCTGGGGAACTTCGTAGGCTCCTGCAGAGAGATGAAGTTTCTTCAACAGGGAAAAAACATGAGGACTACTTATTGCCAATTACAGGACATTTTGCGTGTCATATCTCTTTAAATGTGTGAACCCAGCAACAGCAGGGATTGTATCTTTTCCATTTTATCCAATGCTTGGCACACCATGGGTGCTTAAAAAGAAGCAAAACAATCCTGAGAAAATTAAAGCTTGATGTCATAGCACAAATTAGATTTAAGAGATAAACAGAGCACCTAGGGTTGTCAAAGGGAGTAAAATTAAAAGAATGCAAGTGCCATTGGAAAGGGAAACGTGATTATGATGATGAAGGTTCTGATCCATCTTCCTGTGGGACTGGACTCTGTAAGTGAGAAAGGGAACACGCCTTACTTAATATTTTAAACAGCGACTGCTATTCTCCCCGTGAACACTGGCATCACACTCTGGGTTGTGCCTTTCTTTCTGACATCACTGTCTTAAATCAGCGGCCATCCAGATCCTAGAATATTTCCCCAAATCCAAGACCATGATTTATTACTCCCCAGAAATAAAATGCCAATCCTGTGAGCCTGGGGAAAGAGAAACGGGTCTATTATGTTTTATGGTAATCTCAATATATACAAATCAATAGCCAACAAGTCTCATTTAAGTAACTTCAGGAACAACAGTCAAGGAAAAACATTTCTGTTTTCCTGAACTGTTACATCCTGGCTTCCCAGATTTCAGTCTTTCCAGAGTCAACGCAGCATTTTCAGACCACATCCCACGCACACATCCATATGGTAGAAAGATCTGTGTTTGCAATCCTTGAGCAAAGAGGCCATCAAGGACCCACTTCTGAGTATGTCATTTATGTATGTTTTTATAGTTATGTATTCTCCTCCCTCTTCAGAGGCAGCGATATGTATGTTTTTCTTTTAGGCTAGCAATTTGATTTCAATGTGCATTTTAATTTAATATGCTAGCCCATTCTCATTAACCTCTTGCTCTATGTCAGTGATCACTGTGGTAATCCTAAGAATATTTTGATTCTTAAAGCACAATGTTCATCCTCTGTTGCACTATATGCATTTGGTCTCCTGGTTTTTGACCACAATATAAGAGATAATACCTGTATGGCAATCATGTCCTATCCACTGGGCTTCTTAATCAAAAATAAGCAATTCATAAGAATAAAATCTAAATTATTTCTAAAATACAAAGAGCGACGAATTTCAAGCATTGCTACCTTTTGTTAGCTTACTGACTCCTTCAGACTACAAAATAGTCACTTTTTATTAAGGCACTATGCCAACAGCAGGTATCTCAGTATAGTTAAATACTGTAAGATGCCTAAACTTTCTCTAACATTATTCAATTGCGTACAAACCTGGTAGAAGGAAAAAGCAACCATTTCTAGCTCATATTCTCAGTTTATATTTTAAATACACATTTTACTAATATGAGTTTCTTGCCAAGATAGTCAGCTTTTGGTCCTTAACGAAAGCACATCCCTCAAAATCTAGATTAGGTTAGAAACATTAGAAGGTTAATCTAGGGAGGGAAAGATGTTTTCAGTGAAGATTGGGGGTGGAGTTTGGAGGGAATGACCAAAGAAAGGATTTGGAAAAAGGTAGCCTTGAAAAATAGGTGTCATTATTATGTGTAAGGAATAGATCAATATTCCAACAAGGAGAATAAACTGGAGATTATACATTCCCAGAGCTCCACAAACACAGATGCCAAAGGCTCCAATCCCCTCCAGGCTTCCAGGGAGGATGAAAAATGAAACAAGAGAACAGTAGAAGAGGAGAGGAGGTAGGAGGAGAAGGTATCTTGGGACCAAGTCCCTGGTGAGAACCAAGGGGGAGCCGCAGAGGAAAGTAACCCTATCCTATCCAAATATCGGTGGAGTTCATTTTCAGGTTTGTGTGTATTTCTCATTGCTTTTTTCTGAACACTATCTTCTCCGTACAGCCTAATAAGCTTGGATGGGAAAGTGCTGTGTAACTAGAATAGACAAGCATTGGCATTAAACAAATAAGGGATAAAGAAGACACGTAGATAAAGCAGCCCAATTTTAAATCGGAGAAAGAAATGCAAGCCTGAGCCAGTATCTTGGGCTCACTGCCCAGGAAGTCGCTGCCCAGGTCTACATTAGCCCATCTATGGAAGCAATGAATTGTGTCAAATGTTCAGTCACCTTGGGAGGCAAAACCAGAAGGGGAAAGGGGAGAAACCGTGATTGTCTTCTTTACACAATTCATCCAGGCCAATTCCAGGTTAGATGTTCTATGGCAAATCTGGACACTTTTTTCTGCCAGAAAAAAAGCATTTAATCTTGGCATACAAATTAAGTTTTGAGCTGGGTCCAGTAACTTGATTTTGATGTGTCAATATCTTAAAATACAATGTAAAGACAATGAATGCATTGAAAAGCAATGGAGTGGAACTCCTCTGGCTTCTGGCCCGGCTCAGTCCCTCAGAGGTGCCACCTTCCCAGAAGACACTGAGCATTCACAAACCTAGTTAGCCCTGAGACATGAGCTTCAGTCATTCATTCAGCAAGATATTTGTTGAGTGTCTACTATGTCTCTGGCACTGTACATGTTGGTTGTTTGGTGATACAGTGGGCTGAGTCCTTCCCCTCATAGAGTTTACAATCTAATAGGGACACCAGACAATAAACAAACAGGCATACAAATGGTTATAAACATATAAAATGGGACTTCCCTGGTGGTCCAGTGGTTAAGACTCCATGCTTCCACTGCGGGGGGCACAGATTCAATCCCTGGTCGGGGAACTAAGATCCCGAATGCCGCACAGAGTGGCCAAAAAATAAAATAAAATGAAATGAAAGAAACAAGTTTTGTGAAAAAGGATGCAGTAGAGGGGAGCAGAAAGGAAGGATGAGGCTCAGGTGGGATTTCTCAGAGGAAACGATGTTTAGTCTGACACCCAAGGGATAATAAAAGGTAAATAACATTTATTGAAATTTTTCTAGATATGAGACATGAGCTAAGTCCTTTACATGTACTATTTAATCCTCATAACTAGCCCATAAGGTAGGCCCTGTGATCACGTTCGTTTTACAGTAGAGATAGAGAGTTTAAGCAATTTATATTCAAAGGCATGTGGCTGATAAGCAGAAAAGCTAGGATTTGGCCAGGCAGGCTGTACTGTGTACATTTTTAGCCCCTAAGATACAGTGCATCTCATGTAAGTAGATATCAGCCAAGAGGAGAGAAAAGGGAGATACCATGACCAAAGACCCTGTGGCTTAAAGAGCTTAGCACACAAAGAACTCATTAGGACCTAAAAGAGCTGCAGACTAGTGAGCTTGGGGGAGAATCTCATGACACAGGGCAGAGGGGCAGGTTGAGAACAAAGCTTGCTGGTCCTGTAAGCCAGTGGACAGTTTTAACTCTGTGAGTGATATGATCTGATTTAGACCTTTAAAAGATCACATGCATTCTTTGCAGAGACAAAGCAGCAAGAGTGGAACAGTCATCCAGTCAAAAGATGGGCGTGGTTTAATGGAAATGGAGAGAACAGCACAGGCAGAGGGGTATTTGAAAGGCCTGTCCATCTCTTCACTTCTGCTCTGCCTTCCCACCTCTCCCCAAGGCTGGCATCCAATCGTTTACCTCAGGATCCAAAATCCTTAATTCTTTACCTGAGTCACTGGACCCTGGGTCTGTTTTCTTGTTACATGTTTGTAGTGTGGATGGGGTGAATAGCGATGGCCGCTCCCCATTTGGCCAGCTCTGGGACCTTTGCTTCTGAGCCCTGTCCTAGAATCCTCCCTCTGTACCCAGTGTCATCTGAATTCTCTATTTTGCTGCTCAGCCTCCAATAATATTTATTGACCAAGAGATCTAGGGTGTGATGGATGATCCCCTCTTCCCCACAGCTCTCTAACATCACCAAGCCAAAGCCATATCAGAGAGGCAGTCACTCAATCTACACTAAACAAGAGAACACGGGCAGGAAACCTCCATATATATAAGAAACGACTCTCATAAATTTGGAAATAATAAAACCCCTGGAGTGACAACTTGGATCACATTCAAAATGACTTGGTTTGTAAAAACCAGGTGTTATGTAGACTAAAGCTTGTTATTATCCAAAGATTTGGCAACCCTAATCTCTTCTACTGGGCACAAAGCCACACAATACTCACAGGCCTAACTTTGATGAGATGGGCAAGAGAGCCTCTATTTTCTATTTTGCTGTCTTCCAAGGACACCAGCCTATCTGATGGGCAGCAGGTCCCTTTACAGGGAGAAAGGATAGAAAACATTGGAAAATGACAATATAGCCAACAGATTGCAAGCTCGTGTTCATGAGTGTGGTATATGGTGTGGAACAAAGAGAAGAAGTTTTTCTCATTTCTTACTCATTTAACCTATAATACCCAATTACCTAGGAAACAAAAAATCCCCAGTACATACGATGTTGAAAAAATTTATGCAACAGAAACTTCATAACCAAAACTTTCTAGCATATTTGTCTTAGATTCTAATTATGCTATTTTCCTTGGTGCTACCTCATTGATTCTCCACTTTCTCTATATTATGTGTTATCTTCCTGAAATACTCTTTGTCATATCACTTTGATTCCCAGGAACCTACTATTCTCTTCATCTTGTCACTTAGTCCCTTCATAAATATCAGCTCCAAACTGGATGTCCATTGACAGAGGAATGGATAAAGAAGATGTGGCACATATAGACAATGGAATATTACTCAGCCATAAAAAGAAACGAAACTGAGTTATTTGTAATGAGGTGGATGGACCTACAGTCTGTCATACAGAGTGAAGTAAGTCAGAAAGAGAAAAACAAATACCGTATGCTGACGCATATATATGGAATGTAAAAGAATGGTTCTGATGACCCTAGTGGCAGGGCAGGAATAAAGACGCAGATGTAGAGAATGGACTTGACAAGGGTCAGGTGGGGGACGAAGTGAGAGAGTGGCATGGACACATACACACCAGCAAATGTAAAATAGATAGCTAGTGGGAAGCAGCAGCATAGCACAGGGAGATCAGCTCAGTGCTCTGTGACCACCTAGAGGGGTGGGATAGGGAGGGCGATGCAAGAGGGAGGGTATATGGGGATATACGTATATGTATAGCTGATTCACTTTGTTGTACAGCAGAAACTAACACCACATTGTAAAGCAATTATACTCCAATAAAGATGTAAATAAAGGGCTTCCCTGGTGGCACAGTGGTTGAGAGTCCGCCTGCCGATGTAGGGGACACGGGTTCGTGCCCCGGTCTGGGAGGATCCCACATGCCGCGGAGCCGCTGGGCCCGTGAGCCATGGCCGCTGACCCTGCACATCCGGAGCCTGTGCTCCGCAACAGGAGAGGCCACAACAGTGAGAGGCCCGCGTACCGCAAAAAAAAAAAAAAAAAAAAAAAAAAAAAGATGTAAATAAAAATAAAAATAAATAAATAAATAAGCGTCAGCTCCTCACAAAAGCCTTCCCTGATCCTCCACTATAGAAAGAAAATGGCATGTTCCATTTCTCTGTATCTCCTTATCCTGCCTTACTTTGCTTCATAGCATTTATCACAATCTGAAATTTTCCTACATAGTTGTTTCAATATGTATTATCTATCCTCTCATCAAGAATGTAAGCCCCATAAGGTCAGGGACTAGGCACACACCCCCTACTTAACAATAGTGCCTGACACATGGTGGGTACTCAATAAATATTTCATGAATGAAAGAATAAATGAATGCCATAAACTACGTTTGCTGACTTTTGAAATCCTTCCCACTCTGGCTCTACCCTACCTTTCCAACCATATTTCTTGCCACTGTCCAATAACACCCTTCCCTCTTGTTCCAGGGGTCTCCTCACTTGCCCCTTCACAGTCTATGAAGCTCTGATTCAAGACCTCTCCATGTCTCCCTACCCAGCCTTGCAGGTCTGACGTCCCCTAAGAAATGTTCTTAGATCTAATTTCATTTCACATTTATCTATTTCTTCCCTTTACCAAACTCTTATAATGCTCACTGTCTGTGCCATTTAGTTTTCCAATTAACTGTACACCATCTCATACTGTTCTCTAATGCTTTCATAAGCCATTAGCCTAGTCCTCTCAACTGCATTGTTCTTCCTTAAGGGTAGAGGCTCAGACAGATACTTCCTTTCTTCTCTTCGATGTAGAACTTCTGGTATACTGCAGGCACTCAGTAAGTACTTAGGCTTCCTTTGGTCATGTGATGTTAAGAGAAACACTTATCACCTTATGTTTGTGACAACCAGGACCCTTATCACCTTACATTTGTGGCAGTTGATCTTGCCAGGTGCCAGGCAAGACTGTTCATTCACTGAACAAACAGTGACTGAGAATCTGCTTTGTGGTAGATACCATTGTAAGTGCTGGGAAGAGTCTTGGAGGAGATGATTATCTGAGGAAACAGACCCTTAAATTGCAATAGAACAAGCTTTAGAGGCAACACATGGATATGGTGGAAACCCCCAGGAGTAGCATGTAACCTAGGGTTGGGTGAGTCAGGAAGAGCTTCCCAGGTTGGATCTATCTGGCCCAAAATCAGAGCCACAGGAGAAAGAAAAGAAAAATTCCTCAGATTTTGTGACCTGTTGGCTTGAAATAATTTACGACTGTAGCATTTTTATAGTGTGCTTTGCTTCATTCATGACTTCATTCTAAAAAATCACAGCACAGGCTCTCTCTCACAACCAACAATCTAGGGAAAACATAACTGCCATTGCACTGTCCATACATGCTGCAAAATCACCCCTCTTTCTGCACAAATACTCAGGATTTGAACTCTAAGATGCCATTTTTACAGCTCATTTCTTCTCTCAGCTTCCTAGGTACCACATAATCCTGGCTTTCCTCTTTCACCTAACTCCTGTGTGTTAGAGCATATTAAAGTTCCAGACTGGGCTCACTTTTCCTCTCCAACTACACTTTCTCCTTAATTGAATATGTCCACTCCCATGATTTCAGATAGTTATCTTTCTACTCATTCTTTTTTTTTTTTTTTTTTTGTGGCTGCGTTGGGTCTTCGTTGCTGCGCGCGGGCTTTTCTCTAGTTGCAGCGAGCAGCGGGCTACTCTTCGTTGCAGTGCACAGGCTTCTCATTGCAGTGGCTTCTCTTGTCACACAGCATGGGCTCTAGGCGTGCAAGCTTCAGTAGTTGTAGCACACAGCTCTAGAGCACAGGCTCAGTAGTTGTGGCACACAGGCTTAGTTGCTATGTGGCATGTGGGATCTTCCCGGACCAGTGCTCAAACCCACGTCCCCTGCATTGGCAGGCAGATTCTCAAACACTGCACCACCAGGGAAGTCCCTCAGGAAGTTACCTTTTTACTGAAAGTGCCTAAATCTATTTCTCTGGCTATAGTAGTCAGTATATGCTAAGTTGTGCTACAGTAACATATGAACCCCCAAACTTCAGTAGCTTAACACAAAAAGGTTTATCTCTCATCCTGTACAACCAACATGGGTTAGCAGAGGAAACAGTGACTCTGCTTCACATAACCCATTCAGGGACCCAGGCTGAAAAGGGCTCTCCATCTGGAACATTGCTGGTTGCTATAGTAGCAGAAGGAGTGGTCAGAGAGAACATCAAATTCCCTCTTCTGTGCTTCAGTCCAAAGTGACGTAGCCCATTGGTTAGACTAATCACATGACCCTCACCAAAATACAAAGTGGTTGAAAATATAGAAAAGCACACAGATATACAGTGAGCAATAACTCTCTCTGCCACACATACAGTGGGCATCCTTGGTCCTCCAACTCCATAAACAGATGCTTATTTGCCATCTTTATTGGCATCACCTGTGTACTTTGAACTGAACATTGATTCTTTTTCCTTCCAAACCTGTGTACTTCACATTGAACATTTATTTTCCTCCCCAAAACTGCCTGCCTTCCAGTCTTCTTTGTCTTAGTATATAGCACCATTACATTGTTCAACCTCAAGCTCTAAGAATCACCTCTCATTCCTTCTTTCTCTCACTTTACTCACACGGAAATAACTAGTTCTGTTATTTCTATCCTCAAAATAAATTCTACGTGCATCTGCTTCTTTCCACCTCTACTGCCCCCATGCTGATCTAAGCCACTACAGTCTTTCATGTTGGTGATAGTGGCAGCTTCCAAACTGACCTCTTTTCTTACACTTTATCCTTATACAATCCATCTTCTGCAGAGCAGAGTGATCTTTTTCAGTGGTACATTGATAAAATCTTTTCCCTGCTTAAAACCTTCCAATGATTTACCAATACACCTAGGATAAATTCCAAATTCCTTGTGTCTGACTCCTATCGATACTGAGCAGGACCCTGTAGGGCTCCTGGGCACAAAAGCCTTTCTGTGTTCCCCATTTCTTGATTACAGGAATAGGCTTCATTCAGCCTCCATGACCTTCCCTGAGTTCCAACAAGCAGGTTCAAACAGTTGCTAATCACGGAAGGAAGGGGAAATGGAGAAAAGGGAGGAACAGTCAAAAGAAACAATAGTGCAGCCTTAGGGCAGGGTCCTGATTGCCCCTCAAGAGATATACAGAACAATACCTTTGAGCTGTTTTGCAGATACTGAAACCCCCACCAGGTGGGAGAAGTTAATGGTATGCTGCCCACAAGCACTTAGACCCCAGACCTGCTGGACCCAAAAGGTTGATGTCGCTGACTCCCAATTAACTCACCACCCACCAATCAGAAGAATGTTCATGGACTGATCACGCCCTCTTTGAACCACTGCTATCAAACTTCTCGCTACTCCCTACAGGATGGGACACACGGTTTTGAGGGCATTAGCCCACTGTGGCCCCCATTGCCTGGCAAAGCAATAAAGCTATTCTTTTCTACTTCACCCAAAACTCTGTCTCTGAGAATTAATACGGTGTCAGCGTACAGAGGCCAGACTTGGCTTCACTATGTTTCTCTGAGACGTCATCTCCTACTTCTCTCCTCTGTTGACACTAAACTACAGCCTGGCATGCCCAGTCAGTGCTGCCTTAGGGCCTTTGAGCCAACTGTGCCTGGAATACTGACCACCCCCCACAACCAGATTTGCACGTGGCTGCCTCCCTGACACCATTCTGATCTCAAAGTCAATATTATTTCCTCAGAGAGGGCTTTCTGGACACCCAAATAAAGTAGCTGCCAGTTACTCTCTGTCACATCCCCCCTACTTGGTTCTTTGCATAGTACTTGGCACTATTTGGTATTTTGCCGTTTCTGTATTTGTTTGCCCATGAAATGTAGGCTCTCTTATAGCCACACTTTGTCTACCTGTTCACTCTTGTACCTCTCAGTGCCTAGAGGAACAGTGCCAGGCACAGAGTAAGTGCTCAACAGACAGGAACTAAAGAAATGCATTTGTCGCTCACTTAGAAAAACTTTGGCGCCACTGCCCATTCTCATCTTTATCTCATCTTGGCTTCTTTTCCATATATCCTTGTAATGCAAAAGACTCAGACTGACATCCTTATTTTCAACTGATGAAGACAAATCTAAAGAAATGAAACTGTGATCATCCACATGTTGGTGATTTGCCGTCTTCTCCTTGCCAATCAGAAGGAAGAAGTTAACTAAAGGGGCAGCTACTTGTCACATCTAGAGGTTCTTTTGACCCCAGTGATTAAGATGATGTGCCTGATGTGGTGAACTTTTATATTATGTTGCCAGAGAACTGGGAAAATAGCCCTTTGTCACACTGAGTTCTCAGTTTTGATGATGTCTGTCACTGTTCTGGAAGGAAATGACTCACCCAAGATGGGCGGAGGGGGAGTTGGGGCAGTGACGGGACAGGAGACAGGACTAATCTGAGGGTCTGTTTCCAAGTCCACTGGAATAAATAGAAAGTGAAGGTGGCATAATACACAGGCACATGTTGATACCAGACAGTATATAACTTTGGTCCAATTTCTAAAGCCTTCAAGGAAGGAAAGGCCTCTGTGTTCCTTAGCAATTTCCTCTCCCTATACTGAGGATGCCCAGAGACTAAAGGCAGTTTATCTTCCAATGTTTGGTACTATCCAGCTTCACAAAAAGGTCAGGATAGGTAGCTGGGGGTCATATAAAGGAAGCCCTTCACAGTCTATCAACCTTCATCCAGCACTACTTTCCCTGCATATATTCTCACATCTTGGTTCTGAGTTTGCTCCCAATCCTCCCCATCACTAACTCCTTGATTTGGCTTCCTGTACCTGGTCCATCTCTCAAGTGGTAAATGGTTTCAGTTGTTTGAGGACAACATCCTACCCAGTCTGGTCTGACCTCAGTTTCCTTATTTGTCAAAGAAGACTCCCACTTTAGGTCATCGTTTACAGCTACAACTTTCTCAGCAAGATAGCTGTTATGGATGGAATGTTTGTGTCCCCCTAAAATTTATAGGTTGAAGCCCTAAATGCCAATGTGATGATATTTGGAGGTGCAGCCTTTGGGAGGTAATTAGGTTTAGATGACATCATAAGAGTGGGGTTCCCACGATGGGATTAGTGCCCTTACAAGAAGAAACAAAAGAGCTCACTTGCTCTCGCTCTCCTTGCACTCTCTCTCTCTCTCCCTCTCCCCCTCTGTCTCACTCTCTGTCTCTCCTTCTCACCCTCTGTATCTCTCTCTCTCCCTCTCTTTCTCTGCCATGTGAGAACACAGCAAGAAGGTGGCCATCTGCAAGCCAGGAAGAGAGCTCCACCAGAACCTGATCATGCTGACACCCTGATCTCGGACTTCTAGCCCTCCAGAACTTTGAGAAATAAATGTGTGTTCGTTAAGCCACCCAGACTATTGTATTTTGTTATAGCAGCTTGAGCTAAGACAATAGTTATTCACGTCTCTTAAAAGACTGTACATTTCCCCTGAAACATGTTCTATTAACTCGTAACCTTTAGAGTCAGTCGGGGAGGGAGGGTTCTTCTCTATTTCTAGTCTAAATTTCTCAGGACTTAATTAGACCTCATACCAAAATGGAGATTTTGACCTCAATGAAAAAAAAAATGCTTCTTATTTCATTCCTATAAGAGAACTTTTTCAATCTTTACAGAACCTTATTTCAATGGTATTTGATCTATCCCTGATTATACAAATTATTAGCCTTTTGGTGATCTAACCAATGACATTTAAAAGGCTTGAATTATGAAATCACAAAACTTTTGAGCTGAAAGATGCCTCAGAGAAAATATAGTCCGATCCCTGTATTTAAAAGATAAGGAAAGTTGAGACCCAGATAGCTGAGGTGTCCTGTACGAGGTCACACAGCTTGTCAAGAAATAGAAGGGAAGAAAGCATGTGAGATGGCCTTCTTACCATTCTACCTGTAGTTGAAGAAAAGTTTTTAGAAAGATAAAAAGGGAGAGAAATGGCTTTAGGGTCTTAAAAAAACGCTGATGCCGTCCCAATGTATTTTATCATGCTTCAAGGATGGTATGTCATTAACATCGAGAAACCCTTGAGAACATAAGGATGTTGGCGAATCATAATTTTGAAAACAGGGGTTAATTCCCAGATCACTGGGGTGAAGGGGCATGGGAAGGTGTGGGAGGAGAGGTCTTAAGAAAACCAACCTAAATCATGGTCCTTGGAACCAACTGCTCCTGATTCTCTCCTATTGGGAGTCTTCTGTAAGAGAAAACTGGAAATGTTCAGCTGCACACAGATTGCTTTATTTAGCAGACAATCTCAGAAAAACAACATGTTCTCTTGTGTTGAGGCTTGATTATCTAATTTCCTCTTTGTGGTGCTCCTCCACCAGCAACCACCTGCTAAACGGCCGGAACAGACATGACGACTCTGTTAACAGTCCTTGGCGCTCTGGTCTTCTCAGTCGCCACGCTCTCCCCAGGACCTTCCATTCACTCCCATGCCTCCATCTGGAGAGGCCCCAATTCAATCTCCAGGTCTTTCCCTTGAACTTTAGATTCAATTCTAATGCCCCAAGGTGTATCTCTACCTTGATGTGACCGGGCACCTTAAACTCAGCAAGTCTAAAACAAAATCCATGACTTTCTTCCCCATGACCCCAAATCCATCTCTTTCATAATCTATCTAACCTGCCTAGGTTAATGGTGTCACCAGGCACTCAGCTGCCTAAACTGAACCCTCAGAAGCATCCCTGACTCTTTCTTCTACCTCACCCACCACATCCAGCTCATCACTAGTCTCTCCTGCCTACCTCTTAGGCATCCCTAGAATGTGTCTCCTATACTCTATCCCCTCATCATCTGCCCAAAGTCCAGACTCCATCATCTTTTGCCTAGACTGTTACAAGGAACTTCTAGTAAGATAATAATCTTATTTTCCCCACCTTGCACAAATCCAATACACTCTTGCTAAAAACCCTTCTGTGGCTCCCTATTACCTAAAGAATAAATTCCAAGTTCTTTAACATGAAAAAAAAGGTGAATTTAAATGTACTTACATTAAACTTAGATATACTGAGCCTTAATATTCCATCCGGAAACTTTTACCCATTAGTAATGGATCTGTTCTCAAGAGCTGAATGTGGCAGAAGAATCGACCTAAGCCCTCATTCACAGAGAAGACTACGTATTGTGGTTGAGAGAATGGGCACAAAAAGCAGATGGACCTGGATGAAGTCCTGAGTCCACCATGAACCATCATTGTGACCTATGTCTTTATCTGTTAAATGGGGATGATAATACTACATAATCATGGGAATTACATGAAATGTGTGCAATGTGCCTAACGACAAAACTATCAATAAAGTGCATATATTATTATTAATATCATTATTAACATAACAACTCCTTAAATGTTTTAGGATAATTATGATAGGCCCCTCATTATTCTCTTTTTTAACCTAAACGTTCCCACTTCTTACTGTCAATTTCAAAATCATATCTTTTTGAGAATGGTTAACTCCTGTGGACCATTAAGAAACTAACCATGACTTTACCATAAGACTTCAAGATAAACAGGAACTCACCCTTCCTAGCAGTTTAAAGGTAATTAATAAATACAAAGTCTCTTTTTCCAAAGGTGTTTTCTCTTTTAATCATTACAATTCTAAAGGATTAAACACCTTTTTATGTTAGTATACACTTTCGCTTCCTAATTGGGGCTTTCAAGGAAATTTTAGAGTGTCTATTTCAGACCACAAGTTAGTCTCTCTCTAAAAATGCACCTTCCTGGTTTTGGTCAGAGATTATTGGCAGGAAGTTAGGGAAAGCCTTTCTGTGGCTTCCTAGAGCAGCGCTATCAATCTAACACTTTTCACCAGCACTGAATTTATAGTTGTTTTAATAAGTAAAAGAGGGTAGTTGATAGAGCAGCAAATTGGTCTTCCCTTGCTATGAAAATGAAAACAGATAGCAAACACAGTAGTCTACTAAAGTAAGATAAGTACTCCCAAGAAGTCAAGATATTATTAGAGATGTTTTCAAAATGTCAACAGATAATAACATTGGGCAGTGAGCCAGTGATACCCAAGAAGAATATATTTATTTGCTTCTTATGTGAATTAAATGATTCTTCAACCAAAAGTATCAGGGAATTTCCATTTAACACATTCAGAGTGTTGTTATTGTCATCTAGAGTGTGAATATTGAGGAAGTTTTGTGTTTTTTTTTTTTTTTTTAAGTAGCATCATGAGAAAAAGCCCTGAAGTCTAAAATACCTCAGTCCCAATGTTGGCCCATCACTTAACTAGTCCTGTGACCTTGACCAAGATACTTAATCTCCCTAGATCTTCATTTATTCAACTCTAAAATGAAGAAGGGGAAATAACATAAATCGGTTTGGGATGAGGACCAAGTCAAGATAATTCATATCATGCGCCAAACACAGAGCCTAGCACACAGTAAGTACTCAACAACTGTTGGCCATACATGACTAGGGTTGGATAACAAAACTGCTGTGAATCTCATTTCATTTTTGTTTAGAGATCTAACGCAGTGACACCACGTGAAAAATTCAGTCAACAGTTTTAAATTTTATCTCTTCATCCATTTGTTTTCGATCAATAAAAAATCAAATACCAGTAGGCTTTTTCCTACCAAAATGACCAGCCATTCTATCATCATGAAGAAATGTCCTAAGTGAATATTTCCTTTGATACACTGTATTTCTAGTTCCATAAACTTAGCTGCTTCATAGAGACCTGTAAACACTAAAGAAATTTTACTCTCTGAAGTTCTCTGCAAGGTCAGGTAGTAGCAAAAGATTAAAAAAAAATAATCCAAGTATCGTGATTGAGAATATTCTTCAAAGTAAAGTGTTGATAATGAAAGGAAAGACTCTTCCTTAAACTCCACCAAGCAGACAGGTGGCTTAAATTAGGTGCTAAATACAGGAACATGGATAACTGAATCCAGTCATATCCCTGTCAATCTGGAAAATATTATTATATTTATTACAAGCAGAAGACATGTAGGCAGCAAGTTCTGAGAGAAGGTTGAGGACTTCAGGATAACTATCCAAGTTCAGAATTCTGTGGATTCAGTGGTAATTAGATTAGATATCGTTCTGCTGGATGTCAGATACAGAGGCATGCTATACCCCACCTCCATTGCTACATGGTGTTCAAGGGGCATTAATTAGTTGGTTAATACAGCATCATGATTAACTAAATCACGTCAATACAAAATGCCAAGATATATGTTTAATGAGCTGGGTTTTTTTCCAGTATTAATCTAGATAAGTAAATAAACTACACTGTCTTAACAGAATATGTCAAATTTATTTTCTTTTGATTGATCAAGGTGGTTCACAGTAAATTAGCATCCTCTAATGAAAAGGCTAGTGCAGAGAAAATGTTGATAATAATATCTGCTAACATATATTAATTTCTAGATATACACATGCATAGAGTTCTTTTAAATTGTTTATTGAAATATAATTGACATACAATATTATGTTAGTTTCAGATGTACAACATAGTGATTCGACATTTATATATACATTACAAATTCATCACCAGGATAAGTATAGTAACCATCTATCACCATACAAATTTATTGCACTATTACTGACTGTATTTGCTATGCTATACATTAGATCCCTGCGACTTATTTAATTTATAACTGGAAGTTGGTACCACTTCAATCCCCTTCGGCTATTTTTCCCAACCTCCCCACCCCCTCTCTCCTCTGGCATCACCAGTTCTCTGTATCTATGAGTCTGTTTCTGTTCTGTTTTTTGTTTTTTAGATCCCCCATATAAGTAAAGTCATGTGGTATTTGTCTTTCTCTGTCTGACTTATTTCACTAAGCACAATACCCTCTGGGTTCATCTGTGTTGTAAAAATGGCAAAATTTCATTCTTTTTTATGGCTAATGTTCCATTGCATATATATCCCACATCTTTTTTATCCATTTGTCTATCGATAGAAACTTAGATTTCTTCCATATCTTGGCAATTGTAAATACTGCTGCTATGAACATAGGGGTGCATTTATCTTTCTGAATTAGTGTTTTTGTTTCCTTCAGATAAACACCCAAAAGTGGAGTTGCCAGATCATACGGTAGCTCTATTTTTACTTTTTTGAGAAACCTCCATACTGTTTTCCAGTAGATGCACGAATTTACATTCCCACCAACAGTGTAGGAGGGTTCCCTTTTCGCCACATCCTCACCAACATTTGTTATTTGTTGTCTTTTTGATGACAGCCATTCTGACAGGTGTGAGGTGATATCTCATTGTGGTTTGGATTTACATTTCCCTGATGATTAGTTATTTCGAGCATCGTTTCATGTGTCTACTGGCCATCTGTATGTCTTCCTTGGAAAAATATCTATTCAGTGCTTCTGCTCATTTTTTAACTGGATTTTTTGGTTTTTAAAAATACTGAGTTGTGTGAGTTCTTTATATATTTTGGATATTAACCCCTTAAAGGATATATCATTTGCAAATATCTTCTCCCATTCAGTAGGCTGCCTTTTCATTTTGTTGTTAGTTTCCTTTGTTATGCAAAAGCTTTTTAGTCTGATGTGACCCCATTTGTTTATTTTTGCTTTTGTTTTCCTTGTCTGAGAAGACACATCCAAAAAAACATTGCTAAGACTGATGTCAAAGAGTGTACTGCCTATGTTTTCTTCTGGGAGTTTTATGGCTTCAAGACTTACATTTAAGTCTTTAATTCATTTTGAGTTTATTTTTGTCTATGATGTAAGAAAGTGGTCTAGTTTCATCCTTTTGCACGTTGCTGTCCAGTTTTCCCAACACCATTTATTGAAGAGACTGTCTCTTCTCCACTCTATATTCTTGCCTCTTTTGTCATAGATTAATTGACCCTATAAGTGTTGGTTAATTTCTGGGCTCTCTATTCTGTTCTATTGATCTATGTGTCTGTTTTTGTGGCAGTACCATACTGTTTTGATTACTGTAACTTTGTAGGACACTCTGGAATCAGGAAACATGATACCTCTAGCTTTGTTCTTTCCCAAGACTGCTTTGCCTATTCAGGGTCTTTTGCAGTTCCATGCCAATTTTAGGATATTTGTTCTAGTTCTATGGAAAATGCCATTGGTATTTGGATAGGGACTTGATGAATCTGTAGATTTCTTTGGGTAGTATAGATATTTTACAGTATTAATTCTTCCATTCTACACATGCATATAGTTCTAAGCACTTCAGGGATATTTAATCATTTAAACCTTCCAGCAAATCTATGACTACCTAATATAGATACTATTATCATCTCCATTTTATAGGGGAAAAATCTGAGGCACAGAAAAGTTAAGTACCCATGGCCACTTACCCAGTAGGTTGGTGAGCCAGAATTTCAGTGCAAGCCTTCTAATCCAGAGCCCTTAATAATAACCTCTATACCAGTGATCCTCAATCGGGGGTGATTTTACCCCCGGGGGTATTTGACAATGTCTGAAGATAGTTTTGACTGTCATGACTGGAAGGGGAGAACTCTACTGGCATCTAGTGGGCAGAAGCCAGGGATGTTGCTAAACATCCTATAATGTACAGGACAGCGCGCCCCCCAGCCCCCCTGCCCCTTACCAAACAAAGAAGGAGCCAGCACAAACTATCACTAGGGTAAGAGGCTGAAGAACGCTGCTCTGTATTATACTGCCTCTGGGATCAGTTATACCCTTGCTACAAAAAATGTGGTCTGCTTGTCACCAGCACTGCATCACCTAGGAGCTTGTGAGAAAAAACCCACCCCAGATCTATTGAATTAGAATCTGCATTTTAATAAGATTTCCCAGGTGATTCATCGGTACCTTGAAGTTTGAGAGGCAGTGAGTTATACTATTAGCTCCATCATGCTGTGATAGGCCTCGAATAAGACAAACGCACCATTTGTCCCACACAACAGTCGAGTCTCCATGCATAGGTGCAGAGAGACATGTTAGGAAGGTGGTGGTGGGGGGGAGGATGCACAGACCCATCAGGGATGGAGTATCAGGGGCTGAAATTTTCTTCAGTTAGATGGTTACCTGAAGCAGTGGATGCAATCAGGAGACACACACAATCTGGGGCTACCAAAGAGGGACTAAAACGACCCTCAAAATCCAACTCTGACCTCAGTACTAAGGACTACGCAGACGACCAGGAGCCAGGTAAATACAGGTATGGAGTAGAGCCAGGTAAATACAGGTATGTAGTACAGCTAACACAACTGGAGGGGTGGCAGGGCAGGATAATTGTCACAAACATACAAACCAGCCAGGACAGCAAAGCTCCTTGCGTCTGGGTACCAGCTGTGCAGACCAGGGATTGGCCTGGTTTAAAGTCTCAAGTGCAGAGAAGGCCCACCCACCTGATGAGATTTATATGTATTTCCACAAAATGCAACTTTCCTAGAACACCTTTTTAACAGTCAATAAGGCAAAAGCACTAGCAAAATACAAAACTCCAACAATTCTTGGTCATTCTTTTAAGACAAGACTCCCATCCTTTTAAGATATACATGCACGGTGGCTAATGAGACACAGAAAGAGTTCCTCCTCCCAAGTGGCCCTCAGAGTTGGCCACAAAGTGCTGTAGAACCCACCGATCCTGATGCATAAACCGACACAATTTCACATTTGGAGATTTAAGGCAATACTTTTGTCAAAACATGCTTCCTCCCCCACAGGTTTCTCAAAGCAATAAGCAAAATAACAACCTTTTGTGAGCTTTACCAAATGTTAACTGGCAAACACTACTGTTTTTAATCGTGCTTGAATAAATGCAGACCAGGATCTGTGAGTGCAAATAAAGTGGTTTCTCTCCCGCTCTCTGCCTCCAAATCAGCTTTGAATTGATGGGTAGGCATTCCAAAGGCAAAGACAAGATTGAGGGAAAATCCTCAGAGTCCAACCACTGTGAAAACCATTTCACGGTAAACTAATAGTTTAAAAATACTTTTGCTGTGGTTATCCAAATAATTTCCCTTTCCATCATTCTCAATTCCTAAATCGCCACTCTAACTATTGCATGAAAACCATAGCATTTGGGGATGAACTGGATCTTAAAAGATTTTCTAGTACAGTAGTTTCCAAATGTGGGGTCCTCTGATTTGGGGAGAGAGGGATACTGAGGAAAAAGCCCAGAGCCTTTTAAAAATGCATATTCCCTGGGTCCTATGCTCAGGAGTTCTAATCCAACAGGTGTCAAGTGGGCCCAAGGAAGTTGTGCTTTTAACAATCTCCCGAGACTCTTCTGATGCTCAGCAGGTTCTGGGAACACTATCAAGTTCAATTCTCCCATTTTACAAGTCAGGAAACTGAGAACCAAACAGTTCACTTATTGCTATCATCCTAATCTCCAAGCTTAATTTATTTTGATGACCTAATCCTATTACTTTTTTCATTTGATCAACAACACTGCATAAAGTAAAAGATAGCATTCCAGAATGTGAACCATCAAATGCAGAAGAATCCAGAATTTGGAGCTAGGATCTCTTCTATTTTTTCCACTTCCCATTCCTGCTGATTTTAATCCATGTAAAAGTGAAACAGCCCCCCAGATATGCCTAAATGCCAGCCTCCTGGCCTTCACAGGGGAGGATACGAAAGTTTTTCAACGAACAGTCTGCAAACTAGCTATGTAATCAATGACATTCCATATTTATATTTTCTCCCTTTTAATCTCTTACAGCTTTATTGTTCTTGAGCTTGCAGGGAATTTCTGGTTACACCCCCAAAAGAAGAACTGCATTATTGTAACTCAGGATATGTTGCCTCCGTGGTCCTACTGATTGGTCAAATTCAACTACTGTAATTGTCTTTTATCTACATATATACATATATAAAAGAAAGTTAACTTAAGGAACACATGCACTGTTTTCTTTAGTTTCCCTCGCTGCATTCTTGATTTTCTAAGAAGTGACTTGACTAACTTAGCTACAAAACAAATAGCATTAAGAAAGAAAAAGTGCAATGACAAAGATAATGGTATTGCTTTGGTTTGGGTTTTTGAGGGGTAAGAAATACCAAAAAAACACAAAGATTAATTATTTATTTTTAGGCAAAGGCCCACTCCTATTTGTGAAAATATATCTGCAGACAAAAAAATGTTGCCTGCCATTTCAGTAAACAGTAAATGTTACCTGCCATCAAGCCATCTGCCACTGTAGCCACAGACAGTGTTCCCTGAGGGGAATTCAGGATGAAGAAAAACAGGATACTGGCCCTAGATAATTAAGACGCATATCTAAGGAATAATTTCAGCGAGCCCAGACTTTTCCATCTTCACATATATAGAAAAGCACTAAAATCATTGACTTGAGATGTCTGGTTTTTTGGGATTAGCAGTAACCTGTTGATGTTCGACTATGTTTTTTCTTTGCAGCAAAAAGTCCTATACATCCTGGCTCCTCCCTTTTCTCTTCGGCGCAGTTCCTCAGAGCATCTGAGAGTTGTCTCCCAAGCTCTAGTCCTCAGTAAGGTCCCTAATAAAACATAACTCGCAACTTTCAGGTTGTGCGTTTTCTTTCATTTGACATATCCAAATTCTGGGTGAGTTCACTCAGCTTGCAATTCTGTCCTGGGATACAAGTATACTCACTATGTCTATTCCTTTTTCAGGCATTAAGATTTAAAGAAAAGAAGAGTAGGTAGTCCTAAGAGCCATGGCCTTCCTGTACAGTGTACCTGCTGTTTAGTCCACAAAACGTATGCTCATTTTTGGTATCTTAACAGCCACATTATTTTCTTTGGTATTATCAAGTTAACAAATATGTTTTTATAAAAGATCCCAAAGCATATGATATGTTGTCTCCTCCATCTATCAAAATCCTACAAGCTTTAGAGTCCACACAGTTCCCTGCCACCTCTGGGAAGCACTGTGGCTTCCATTCTTTATACCCATCTAGCATCACATATGGTAGAAGACCCTGCTACTCAAAGAGTGACCTACACACCAGCACATCAGCACCACCTGGAAGCTTGTTAAAAATGACAAAACTTGGCCATGCTCTGGACCTACTGTATCAGAATCTACATTTTAGTAAGATCCCCAAGTGATTCATATGTACATTAAAGTTTGAGAAGCACTGCTCTGTGTAATATAAGACTTCATTACAGTTTGCTTTGAATCTCTTGTTGCCTCCAACTCAATTTTTACATTTTCCAGGGAACAACTTTTGTGTTGTCTCAGCATTTGGTGCCATGAGAAATCTATGGTGGAACTGAAGACAATACTAATGTAGCAGACACTGTTGGTTGCCTGTCCAACAGCTATTCCTCATCTTCAATCTTGCTAACAATACCTAGGCTTCTATCAGGGAAGCATGTCCAGGTGTCCTAGGGATGTGGGATCCAGCTCCATTTCCAGCCTCAAGCCCAACTGTGGTTTGTGCTGATCATGGTGATCCTATGGTCCTACTTCTCTTCCCAGTCACTGGGGAGCAGGGAGTATGGGTATGGGACACAATTCTAGCCAAGTTACTGATGAGGGAGACATGGTTCCCTGGAAAAGTTTCTGAACAATTCCAAAGGGATATGAAGACTTTAAAACCCCACTTTATGACTCTGGACATTTCCTGATGAAGATATGATCCCTAAAACTAAAGAAACCATCTTGTAAAGAGAGCTAGCCCAAGGAGAATATTTGGAATGGTTGAGCAGAAAGTTGGAAGGATCTGGATCCCTGTAGGCATTGAATTCACCAACCTTAGACCTGCTTTACTTCCAGACTTCTTATTATGTGACATATCAATCATCTTATTAAGCTATTAATGTTGGATTTTCATTACCTGAAACACAAAGTATTCTAACTGATAGAACTGTTGACTAAAGGATCAACCAATACTTGAGGGTGTATATTCACCCTTTACATGTATTATCTCATGCAATCATGGCAGTTCTATGAGGAAGGCACCGTTGTCCCTATTATATTGACATGAAAACTAAAGTTCAGAAAGATTAACATTTCCAAGATTCAGGATTTGAACTCAGATCTGCCAGAACCCATCACTCAGGCATCTTCTTCCATCCTCTTGCCATGGTTTGACTGTTAATAGCCAAGATAATTTACTCACACTATTTTCTTGGGCCTGTATAAGAGTTGATCTTTGGGAGGATTACATTCCAGCTTGGATGGGGAGGAAAATCTTTTATAGGTTTTCTTGGGAGTGATTTATTATTTGCTTTACTGATGACACTGCATGAACAGATGTGTGGGTTATTTAAAATGGGAGTACTCTCAGCCTACGAAACTCTGTTCCCAAAGAATCCTGCAGCATGCCAAGCAGGTTCAAGATGAATAAAATAATGAAGCTCCCAGTTTGTGAAGCTATTCATTGTAAAGAGACGCTGTGTTATAAAATTAATGAATCCTTCCAAGAGAGTTGATGGCAATGAACCGGTACCCAATTCCTGACATGTACACATGGGTCTGAAGGAAGATGAAACCTCTACAAGTAGTGCCAGAGGAAAACATAACACTGTACTTCTTCTAATCTACCAGTTCACTTTGAAAGTATGTGGCTCAGCTTTCAAATTTGCCCAATTTAAGCAAGCATCTGCATTCATTTGTTCAGGTGTTTTGTCTGAAAGAGGAGATTAAAAAATATATTCAAATATGTGGAAGTCTCCAAAAACACCACCTAAATATTTCATTTGCCATTCCCACATGATGGACTGGTAGAGATGCTACCCTTGAAATGAGGCCGACAGTTTACTCAGGTTGGACTCCTAAATTATAAGAGATGAAAGGCTTTTGGATCAATCTTTAGCTCCCAAGAGAGTATCATTCTTATTCTTAGAAATGTCATTTCCCAGGTGTCTAGAGATACATAACAAGCAGAAATGTTTCTGTAATAAAAGGAGAACACAGCTTAGACACAATTAGCAACATTAAAGGAAAGAAGCTGGCTTTCCAGGAAAATAAAGCCCTGTCCTCACACAAAAATAAATGTCGTGGAGCACTGGCCTTCCACTCTCCACGTGCAGGCTACGCTTGGAAGGTCACTCTATGTAGACAGAATGCTAAACCTAGCTCTTAATTAGGTCACTTAGTCAATACGGTAGAAAATTCAGTCCCAATGGTCATGTAATGCATGTAAACAATGTCTGTCTTTTTTTCAGTTCAGCCTTAAAGATCTCTTAAATCTGTTGTTGGAAGTGACCAATTATTTCAGTTAAAAGAGATGAACTAATAATTCTGTGCAGACATGGGCACTGCTGATTAACTCTAGAAATGACATAATTCACTCAGTAGTCTCTCAAATATTTCACTTTAGCTTCTTAAAATAAGGACTCGACTCATTATTGTGAGAATCAGAAAACTGTTTCTCATTCTCAAGTCAACAGAACAATGAAAAAAGACTTATTTCAGTATTTTATCTTCCAATTGAATTTTTGAGTTTTGCACAGTTATCCTAGTAATTAGGAGGAAGACAAAAGAGGTATGGGAATAGAGGAAAATGAACCATCCCAATTGCTAAAGTCGAACATGTTCTACCAGCTTGTCCTTCGTACAACCATGGCATTTTAATTTTTCTTCCTAATTAAGAGTTAATTTAAAACCATCTTTTTGGGTAGATCAATCCCCCCAATAAATCAAAGAAGAGCTGTGATATGATTGATAACTTTTATATATATTTTGGAAGAGAATCTCCAAAATATTAAATAGGCTCATCATGGTAGATTTTTTTTTAACTACAGACATTTAGGGGAAGTTGGAATCTTGAAATATAATCAGTTTTTAAGAAGAAAATCAACTTATTAATATAGTGAGATAGTACTGATAGACATTTTGATTAAAATTCAATATGTAAAAATCTTAATTTTAAGTTGAGCATAAATAAATGTTGTTAAAAGTAAGGCATGTTTTAAATAAAGAATACAACCTTTTTTTAAAAAAATGTATGGCATGTTATCTTTGATACACACATACATGATATTTTGATAAAAACATAATTCTAAATCAATGATAGACACAAAATAACCCAAGAATTAGAAATCCTGAAATCACAATTTCTGTTTCTTTTGTTTATATCATAACAACAACAAAAAACTTTAAATTGTGACACAGCATTAAAAAAAGAGATGAAAGTTTTCACTATTTTCAGCCAATCCTTAGCCCTGGAATTCTCACTCAATAATAAAGGTCTATGACTTTTAAATTTTTCACTAAGTAATATAAAACCATGACACTGTTTAGGTTGCATACGCTACCTACTCAGAGCCTTATAATTACGTGTTTGAATCGATTGTTTCCTAAATGATGAGCTATTTTATTAGAGCGAATCTTTATTCCTTTTATATAATGTTCAAAGCAAAGCCTAATGGCAGCTGGATGACAATCTCAAATTTTCCCTCACTGTGCACGTTGCTTAAGATTCCCAAAGCTGCCAGCAGACTTCATAGAAATAGAGAAGTTAGTTCTTTATAGCCACCTACCAGGAAACCTGCGAAGGTAGTATTACACTGACTATTCTTACAGGTGAATAAAGGTTTTCTTCTGAGGAGGACAAAAAAGTTGCTATAAATGTGAATTCTAATAGCTATGGAGGTAGGCGAGGTATGGAGGTATGGATCTCTCTCTCTTGAAAATCATTTTCCATTAGTGGGTAAAGATTAAACAATCTTTTGGTTCAAAAAATTTGTAAAGAGTGCTCTTTTCTAAATAGAGCTACAATTCAATATGTCTATATTTCATTTTCCCCCTCTAGTTAAAGATTTGCTGACCCACCTAAATCCAACAAGTTCTGTTCTTGGGGTCCTGCTTTCAGAGAACAGTTTACACAATATTAGAAAGTGGGAAGAGACAGCAAACTGATCCATCCAGCAGTTTTTATTACATTTCAAGGTGGGGAACCTTCTGTGTCATTTTTATTTCCCCAAACTGCAACAGCTGATGTGATCTGAGAACAGAGTTCAAAGGATGTGCAGTAGGGACCAAATGAAACAGGCTGAGCATGACCGACGGATCCTTGAACCCTCACTTGAAATTTACGAATTCCTTCAAATGCATCTAATACTTTACAGGTGTGTCTCTTCCCAACTCAGCAAGCCGTGTGACTTCCTGGCTCGTTTCTCCTCGACAGCCTGCAGCCTATCAGACGTCTCTGTGCACCACTGCATATTTTTTCGACCCCATCCCTTGCTGAGACACTGTGACAACTTGTTTTCTGAGCAATCAGCTTCACTTGGGAGTAACCTGACAGTGAAGCACACCCCAAACCTAAGCCTGAGCCCCACACCCCTCCCCTCCTGCCCACCACTGCTAGAGAGCCATGGAATAAATACTTCTTGTGGTGGTTAATTTCATGTGTCAACTCAACTGGCCAAAGGGTGCCCAGGGAAACACTATTTATGGGTGTGTCTGTGAGGGTGTTTCCAGATGAGATTAGCATTTGAATCAGTGGATTCAATGTAGACTGCCCTACCCAGTGTGGGTGGGCAAAATCCAATCCATTCTTGTCCTAAATACAACAAAATGTGGAGGAAGAAGGGATTCGCCTCTGTTTTTCCCGCCTCACTGTTGAGCTGGGACAGCTTGTCTCATATTCTCTACCCTTGGACTAGGGCTTGCAGTCATAAATTCCCCCTGGATGTCAGGTGTTGGAACTTAGACTGGAATGACATCGCTGACTTTCCTGGGTCTCCAGCTTGCAGATGGCAGATCACAGGATTTCTCAGCCTCTTGTCATCACAGGAGCCAATCACTCATATTAAATCTCCTTTCATATCCTATTGGTTCTACTTCTCTAGAGAACCCTAATACATTTCCCTTTTCAGACAATTTTGAGACATCTTGCATAAGGCTCTCCGGAAAGTCCTAACTAGAGTGAATATGTCACCTCTAGCGGCAGCCAACGCAAACACTTAATACAAGTTTCCCTCCTTCCCTATTCCATTTCCCAGCCACTCCCTCTTCTCCCTGGACTTAACTTCCCAAACCATCTACCTACATCCAAGGCTCTGACTCAGGCTGCACTTTGAGAAAGACTTAGCCTAAGAGACCTAGAACATCGTAATCATAACTGTGGTTACCTCTGAAGGCAAGCCTGCCATAAGCAACTTTCTTAGAAAGCTGACAGTCTTAAGATCATTGGCACTGAGTGATGTAGTAAGGGTGTAAGTAGGATTCAAACCCAGGTGTGCTGGACTCTCAACATTGCCTTCCGTGAGGTCCTGTTCAAAAACAACACTCTGTAGACATTGAGGCATCAACCAAACATAACATTTCAAAGTGTTTTAAGCTGTCCAGGTGCTTCCTGATATTAACAATAATAACTACTATTTATTGAGGGCTTCCTATGTGCCAGGTTCTGTGTGTCTTTGCGATCTCATTTCATCTTTAAGACAAGCCTGTGAAATAAGCCAGAGGCTATTTCCTCATGTGTGTACCACGATGCCTGCTAAATAAATAGACACTCAGTACTTGCTTATTGGATTAAACTGAATTGAAATAAAATTTAGAAACCACAGATCTTTTCTATCTTCCTACTACCTTTCAGAAAAATGAAGTGGACCTCATACTCACAAATTTCCTGAAAATCTCCACTTTGTTCTTTGATAACATATTCTGATGCCTCAAGAACAAAGAGAAACATATTTTCAAAGCATGGGTTAGTAGTCTCTTCAAAGGAGGAATAAAAATGTAGATTCACTCAAGGAGATTAGTATCATGGAATATGGAGTTATAAGGAGACCTCAGGAGGTTATCTAGTTTATAACCTTGTCTCTAGGCAAAACTACAACAAAGCTATCACGAACACATCTCTGCCTGTGTCTCCAGTTCAAATCTTATTATAACCCATGATAATTCTGATCTCCAAATGATACAAAGATCCCTCTGATCCAACAACTGGCCAGTTTATTTCAAGCAGTGTTTGATAAGGCCAAATTTCAACAAGAAACGTTTTAGTGGGCCAGAGAATGAAAACTCAAACAGGAGGAGAATTTCAAAAAGCTTCGTAAAGGCCAAAGACTATGAGAGCGTGGATCTGCGTCAGTGTGTTTTTATTTTTGAAACTGCAAATCCTGAACTCTGGGAGAAATTAAAGAGCAAAGAAATTCTGAAACTAAAAAATTTCATTACACCAATAAAATAAACCTATTTCTTATAGGTCAGGAGTAAATGATCATTATATATACCTCTTTATTGGATTAATAAACATGGTTTTGTTCAAGACCCCTAAGGCAAATGTACAATAAAATGTGAACAAGAAAAAGATGAGAAGGATAATATCTTTGAGCACCTTCTAACCCAACAAGTGAATTTTTATGTACACGTTTGTCCATTAAAAAAATGCAAAGATCATTTATGAAAATAGGATGATAACAACGGGGCTTAAAGTGCATGCATCAGAAGTCCATTATTAATCTCACTTGTTATTAGATGCTTTCTGCATTCAGCTTGGTCAAGACATTCCCTCGGAGACATCTCAACTATACTTAGCAAAGCACAGTATGAGGCTTTCTCACAGTATCAGGTTTATTAAAATAGAGTCAAATTATTTTCATTCACTACAAATGAATGAAGATAATGAAAGAACTTAATTAATCAGCTAATTTATTAATTAAGGAAAGATGTCTTAAAACCACTGCTATGTTGTCCATTAAGGATAAAGATGCTGACATTCTGCAGTGTCAGCTATCTAATGGGAGTAGAAAGGGGCTTTTCCATGATGAAATAACATAAGAAATAGAGCATTGGTTTCCTATTTCCTGTCATGCCTGGGCCCCATGAGCATTTTCCATGCTACCTCACTGTTACTCAGACAAAGGTTCTGCTGTATCCAATACCATATATGTCATGTGTCTATTATATTTTTAATTGAAGTATACAGTTGATTTACAATGTTGTGTTGGTTTCAGGTGTACAAGGTATAGCAAAGTGATTCAGATATATATATCTGAATATACACACACACACACACACACACATATATATATATTCTTTAGAACATTTCATAAGAAAAGGCAGCTCTTCTCAACCCAGTTTCAGGTGTACAAGGTATAGCAAAGTGATTCAGATATATATATCTGAATATACACACACACACACACACACACATATATATATATTCTTCTTCAGATTCCTTTCCTATATATGTTATTACAAAATATTGAGTATAATGGAGACACATGTCATGTGTCTTCAGACTCTGTCTTTTCTATTTGCAGCCATCCGTGCTTGAGACACAGACCAAATTAACCATCAGTACAGGCTACAGGCTATACTGGCTATTGGAAACCCCTGGGACACGTGTCCTCTGGAAAACTAACCAAAGTTGTTGCTGTTGTTCTTGTTGTTTTAATTTTAAGAATTTTATTTGAATGTCTTCCTAACAGATATGTTTCTGCCTTAATATAATATACAATTGTCCCCTGAACAACATGGGGTTTGGGGTGCCCACCACCTGTATAGTCAAAAATCTGAGTGTAACTTTACAGTTGGCCCTCTGTATCCACGGTTCTACATCCACAGATTCAACAAATCATGGATCGTGTAGTACCGTAGTATTTACTAATGAAAAAAATCTGCATATAAGTGGACCTGCCTAGTTCAAACCCGTGTTGTTCAAGAGTTAACTGTATTGGTATAGTATAGTTTAGTACAATACTGTAATATAGTATAGTATTAGTACTATAGTAGCATATAAGTGGACCTGCCTAGTTCAAACCCGTGTTGTTCAAGAGTTAACTGTATTGGTATAGTATAGTTTAGTACAATACTGTAATATAGTATAGTATTAGTACTAGCATTATAGTATAGCATTAGTACTATAGTAAGTGCAACACAGAAAAATATTAGAATTATAGTATATTATTAGCATTTGTATCAGTATTATAGTAAAATATGTTATAGCATAGTATTAGTATAGTATGTTAGTACAGTCTGGAAGCATAAACTCAAAATATATTTCTATAATAATGAGGTAAATAATGTTAGCTGCCGTAACAAATAAATCCTGGAGGCTTAATACAAAAACTTTTCCTTCTTCACTAGTATCCCATCTAATCCATAAATACAGCAGGTAGGTTCCCAGGCTCTTTCCATTGTGTGCCATGCTGCTGTCACCTTCAGACAGTGGAAAGGTAAAGAGAAGGTAGAAGGCGGCACCAACTTCATAAAAGTCTTGAGTGGAAGTACCACTCATCATTTTCATTCTCATTCCACTGGTGAGGACCGGTGTGTGCCTGGGATAGCCAGAGCGCCATAGCTAGATGCAAGGAGGGTTGGCAATTCAACCCCTGGCTGGGCAAACATTCTCCAGCTAAAATTCCATCATGTGGATAATGCCAACAAATTCCACTAGGCATTAAGCCATCTCTTCCACACTGTTCTTTCTTCTGTCTCTCATACTGTTCTAGAGCCCACCCTTAAAAGGCTTTTCCTCTTGTTGTTTGTTGAGAGGTGAGGGTTTCAGAGAGGTGCAATTTGACTGTACTTCTATGGCTGAAGTACAAGATAGTTAATGAAAGGGTCATCTCTCTCCTTGATATACTTGCTTTACTCATAGCCAAATTCATGGTCTGAAGTTCTTGTCAAAAATATTTACCCAAATATTTAACTGGGGTAAAATATGTAGTAGATAGCTAAGTGTCTATTCTCCTTTCTGCTTCTAGATCCCTAATTATATGATATCAAATTATCCTGTCTCTAACAAGCTTCATGACTTTTTTTTCCCCTGAATCTATAGATTCCAATGCTGAGGCAACGTTCTTTGGTGAAATACTTACAGACTTCATTATCAGGGAAAAAAGAAATTCTGGTAAGCTCTTTATTTACTCAACAAACATTTACTGAGCATCTGCTGTGTACAAGATGTGATGCTAGACTGTGGGAGTCCTGAGTTATACAAAATGCAGTTCCTACTCCCAAAGAATGTTTAGGTAACGTAAAGAAGAAATGCAGGGGCTTCCCTGGTGGCGCAGTGGTTGAGAATCTGCCTGATAATGCAGGGTCACGGGTTCAAGCCCTGGTCTGGGAGGATCCCACATGCCGCGGAGCAACTGGGCCCGTGAGCCACAACTACTGAGCCTGCGCGTCTGGAGCCTGTGCTCCGCAACAAGAGAGGCCGTGATAGTGAGAGGCCCGC
>NC_041215.1:44136058-44180026 GCF_002837175.3 Physeter macrocephalus | reverse complement strand
GAGAAAGCCCTCGCACAGAAACGAAGACCCAACACAGCAAAAATAAATAAATAAATTAATAAACTCCTACCCCCAACATCTAAAAAAAAAAAAAAAGAAACAAGAACCCCCCCCTTGATATCAACAAAAAAAAAAAGAAGAAATGCAGTCCTCCCTAAATTTTCTTTCTCCTTTCTCTTTTCCCTTAAAGAAAAAAAAAACACACCAAAAAACTCCCAAATACATATTCAGAAGTTAGTCCAGTAGAGGGCAGCACACACACGTACACTCACCTCCACTGGCACCCCTACACCCCCAATAAACCTAGCTAAGTAGATAAAACAAGTGAAAGTTCTTTGCACAGGACCCAGCACACCGTAGGTATGCAACTGATCCTTAGGGGAAAAAAAAAAAAAAAAAGACAGAGTAGCAAGGGAGAAAGCACTTAAAAAGAGGCAAACGTGCCTTAAATAAAATTAGTATTCTAAAAGATAACAAAGAACTATCTAATTTATTCCTCACGTCTTAGTAATTGTTTCAAAAACACAGTGTATATAGAATGCAGTAAAAATCCACTTATAGTGAAAATGCTCTATAATTCAGCTCTATTATCATATTACTGTGTCTGATTTGTTTTCTCTGAACTCTGATACAGCTATGAAAATGAGAAAATCAAGTGTAACATTTTTTCATCAGTGAAAATAGAGATAGATGGAACCTAATTATTAAAACTGTCATGTACCTTAGTCACCCACATGCTTAGATAAATTGTCCAGTTCTTCAGCACATTTCAACCATGCAAGAGAGTAAGAGATAAGCACTAACTCATTAACACTGTATGAAATGGTTCAGTTTACTAATAAAAGACTCTCTAATAACAAAGCTTTGTGGGTCCATAAGGGAGATTTATTGTATAACTAGCATTGGCAGGAAAATAAAATGTATACATTTGCTGTTAATAAACTGAGAGCAAAAGTTTTTTCTTCTTGTAATAAGCCTATATACATAGGTTTGTGTATTGGGTTGTAATTATGGTCTTCAAACCAGAGAATTGCTAAATTAGCACATCTAATGAAATCAATACATTCTGGGGCGCCAAGAACTTTTGTGAAGTCTGCAATGAAAACTATTTAGCAAGGCATGTGGGCCTTTTGTTTCCATAGAGTGCTGATTCATTACTTCTACTCAGACTATTGATGATTCAACTGAAAGAGTCAGTTACTGAAAGAGTAAGGTACAATTTTAACAAGTCAACTCATTCCTACTTAACCCATGAGAAAAAAATCCCTTTCATCTGAGAGTAACAAGTTTCTTTGGCAACATCAGTAGTAGAATTAGCTTCTCCTTCCTCTTTCCTAGATGAGTGCAATTGAAGTGAGTGAATAAAAATTAGAAAAAACTAAAATGGCACAAAGAGAAAAATAAGACATTTTCAGGAACCCTGGGTCACAGAAGACATTTTATCCTTCCTTCCACTAAGGTTGCAGCCCATCAGATTTTCACCCTGACATTTGGGTTTTTTAATACTGTATTGGGTGTCATAGTAAACATTTGTCATGCCTTCAGATCAATTTAGAAAAAAAAAAATTAATATTTTAAAAGAGTCTGTGTCAAAATGCCCCTACCCCTTTACCACTTTGAACTTTTTCAAGCTTTTAAAAGTTTTATTCAATTTCTTTTTTCTGAAATCTAAGTGCTTTTTCCTTCCTATTTCATCAATTCTTGAAAATGAAAAAAAAATTGAACTATTCAATCTAACTTTGTTGATAAAGGAGAGAAAATGGGTTTCCATAGCTTATTCTCTCTGGTAATGACAATTTCCTGAGGCATAATTCTTGCAAATATATGCATTTTGGCAGAAGGTGCCATCTGAGAGGTAGCAGCATAGGGGAAGCCCAAGTTTGGCCAGGAGAGCACCTCAGCAACTAAATTCCCTTCTATCCTAGAAGAGAGACAAAAACTTAGAAGTGCTGCACCAATAGCATTTTTGCTTAACATGCTTTTTAAAATGATGGAACCTATTCACTTTGATTTCATGAAAGGTCTTTAAATAATGCATTTTCCCCAAAATAATTCAAGAACAGGGTGGACTCTCGCTGGCTCCTGAGTTGGAAATGTTCTTATTTATGTTGGAAGTTTGGAAAAGTTCAGTTCATTGCCCTGAGATTTACAAATTCTGTAAACTGTCTTCCACAGTTTTAAGTTGGTCAGCTCTAAAGATCTTCATATTCATGATTCTCAAGTCTTATAATTTCTCACTGGAAGCAGCGATCAGTTTTGCAGTCACCTACCCTCTCCCCGCTGCCAGATAGCTATAATAAATGTTTGAGTAGCACTTTACAGTATACAAAGTACTTGTATGATAGCTAGGGTAAGGCACAGAAGTACTGTGATGTAAACAATGTTATCTTTGTGGAACAGTGAACTATAAGACACTTATACCAAAAACAGATACACATTGACTCTGCCAGTCATTAGGCATGCAATTATATACTACCTTATGCTTCTACTTGGCTGCTTGATGTGTGTCTGATGTTTTTTCTTTTCAACTGGCTTTTAAAACCCTTCAGAGATCATGTCACAGATTTTTTTTTATCACCCTCACCTCTAGCACAATACTGAATAAAAAGTAAATGTTCAATAAATAATTGAAGGAATGAAAAAAAAAGTGAATGAATGCAGGAACAAAGAATGACTCATTAGGGAAGAAGCCATTAAAATTTAGCCTGAGAACTCTAAAGCCAGAGCTTTTGAGTGTTAAGAAATGTGGCTTCATGTCTAGGCTGAATCCCTGCCTATTCAATTTCAGGCCTTAATAACTTTCACAATATGAAGTAGGGATGGAGCATAACTGATACCTTTTTTCTCTGCTGGGAAACTCTGCCTCAATGTCAAGATACATTAGGCCATTTTCCCCACCCTCCATAAAGTCCTCCTTGCCTGAGCCCTAAGATCTTCCCCTCCTCTGAATTTCTATAACATTTATGGTCAAATTAGCACTCAGTCATTCCCTAGCTATTTTTTTTTTTTTTTTTTTTTTTTTTTGACAATCTTGTCTCTATTTTTGACTGTCTTCTACTTTTGGATCTGCCAGAGTATTTGGCATAGTAGCAGACTCACATGATGGGCATGTATTACATATTTTTATTCAGATAATGGTTTTATTCATTCATGCATTCAACAAATACTGTCAAATACCTAGTCTGTACCAGGGACTGTTCTGAGCATAGAGAGAAAGCACGAAACAAAACAAAGCCATTGCCTTCATGGAGCTTACATTCTAGCTGTGGGAGACAGACAAACAAATAAGCTGACGTCTTCCACTCTGAGAATATGGCACCCTCTGTCAGCACAAAGAAGTTAAAGAAGCTGGACCTTTGCCCCTAACCCCACAGAAATGGAATGATGTCTGACAAATGCGGATTTGAGCAGCTCTTTTGCCCCTTTCCTGCTTGCCTATTTCTGTTTCCCTTAAATGTTAATTATAGAAATGAGATCCCTAGGCAATCTAACTTAATTCCTGACTTACGCTCTCCTGAATGCACACCACACCTTGCCTAACCTGTTGACTCTTTCCCTAGATTAAAAGAAGAATGAAGAATTAAGTAGTTAAAGAATGACTAGCTCTCTACCCCCAGCAGTCCCCTTAGCAATCCTGAAGGCAGACCGTGCGGGCAAGATAACATCTGAAGACAGATAACAAGGAGTCAACCAGTCTTCATGCAATGGAGAATGATGCAGAGCTTGACATCCTGCCTTGATGATTCACTGACATTCTTTCCCCTTTAAAAACTGTCATGGCAGAGCAGAATCTTGGGAGTTGGTTTTGAGGACACAAGTCCGCCTTCTCCCTGAACTACCAGCCTTCTGATTAAAGCAAACTTTCCTTTCTACCAACACTTGCCTCTCAAGTATTGGCTATTTATTCTCATTTTTGTACCTAGGTTTTGTTACTGGTTTCTATTTGTTTGGTATCTTCGATGGAATCAAGGTATTCCTTGTCATCCCTTTTGCACTTTCATTTTCTGTTGTGATGTCTAAAAACAGTGTTTTTCATAAGAAAGAGAATCATAGGGTAAAACACAGGCATAGGCTATATTAGGCTGTTGTCTGAGCTGGCCTCACAGACTGATGGGATTCTCACCAGATTGGTGTCAGTTCGGACAAACTTGGCTTTGGGTCACCAATAAAACTGGATGAGGTTCTCCTTCTATTTTTATTTATTTATTTATTTATTTTGGTCCTGAGAGCTTGGCTTTGATAGAGAGACTGTGTTCTTTCTGGTTTTCTGCTTGCTGGGGGTGTGGGTTGCTGGCTCTGCATTCAGAGGACAAACATCAGGGATGGGTACCCAGGACATGAAGTGCACGACTCTTACCACCTCTCATGGGGTCCTCTAAGTCTAAATCTTCTCCGCTTCCAGGAGAAACTCCTGCTTCTCCAATATACTCTCGTTATCATCCTTATTCTTATATCTATCTTTCTAAATGGCATCATTTTGCCAAGAATGATTTGTGCTTTCAGTGGCTCCTCTGGGAAACATGTGAGATGGACAAAATTGTCCATTTGAGAGGCATCATAGAAAAGAGAGCATAAGATTACTTAGTTTCAATTGGTAGCATTTTTGTATTGGTATGCAGAAGTTACCAAGTGAATTCTGAATCAAAAATTGCTTCACTAAAAGATTCTTTGTCCAAGGCTAATGAGCAAAATTTGACAAACTTAAGCAACAATTTCCCTAGTAAATCCTCCCTCTCCTGTCCTCCAGTTGCCTCCCTACATCCACTCCCCTCTTCCCCTTTGTCCTGTTCTCTCTTCTGTCATCTCCTCACTCTTTCTTCCCCTCGTCCAGACTCCCTGCTTTTTTCCAGTGATTCGTAGACTCCAAAATACTTGTTGCTTCCAAAGATCCATCTTCCTATGAGCCAGGTATGCAGGCAACTGTAGAACTTAACCCTTAGACCAAAGCTTAATTAAGAGCTATAATTAAGGATTTCCTTATACTCAGAGAGGACCAGCAACTATCCATAGAAAAACTTAGAATTCTTTTGGGTGCACAGGGCCCAGGGTTACCTGATCCATATTAAAATGTACACATGTTGGACAGAACCTCAGAGGTTAAATCTTAAATGGCAAAACCTGATTGGACTGACCCAGAAAGTGACAGGATCTTTCTTTCCACAGTAAACCTAAGGATCCATAATTTTAAAAAAAATTTTAAAGGCCAAAACATAAGTCAAAGTTCCCTAAAAACGACATTTGAACATTCTAATAAAATTTGGTCAGACCATAATTCAATCATATAAACAAAAGAGAAAACTATAAGATAATTTCAAGATACACTAGAAAATACCTTCAAACAACACTCAGGAAATAAAGAAGGTGCTGAGGTAACAGCAGCTCTTTTATCTCATTTTTCATTAGAACTAAACCTGATATTAGATACCTAATTAAGGAACAGAAATTAGAATGAGAAATAGCTTCTTTACTTGAATTACAGCTCCTGGCAGAACATTTTGAAAGGGCTTAAGAACAAAAACCATACAGGACTGAAAATAAATGTATGGCCCTACAGATCGAACAGCTGGGGGCCCACTTCCCAACTGATCACCTGGTAACAAGGACACTTGTACATGTTGTAAACAGAAAGGACACTGCATAAAAGATTGTCCTAGCTTGCAAAATGGAAACCAAGATGATGAACTATCAGAAAATTCATGCCAATGTGTGTGCTCCAAAGAAGGAAAAAGTGCCCAATATTGCACTTTTTAAACACTGAACGTTAATCAACCATCAATATAGATGGTTAACCTTATCAATTCCTGGTAGATGTGAGGGTGACTCTTTCCACATTAAGCTCTGCCACTTTTTTTTCAGCTTCTTCCATGGAGTAGACATATCACACAGCTGGTAGGTATTTCAAATAACCCACAGATTTCTCAATGTCCCAGTCCTTAACTGAAACCCTTGGGGCCTTTGCCGAAAAACCCTTTCCTACTCTATGACACCACTCTTGCTTTTTAATAGAAAGAGCCACTGGCTTTACTGTAAGGGATCTCTGCCTTCTTCATTGTGCTTCTAGACCAGGCCAATTCCTATCTTTCTGCCTTCACCTGGGAAGGAAAACAATATACCTGACAGGCATGCCCAGTGGTTCATGAAGCCCTCGTTTACTTTTCCATGCTTTTCAATCAGACTTAAATGATCTCAATTTCCCTCATGATTCAGTTCTAATACTATATGTAGACGACCTCTGTTAACCTTTGTTCAGAAAACAAGAAAGCCTGTCAAGAGGATTCCTTTTTCTTGCTCACAGCCTTAGCAAAAAAGGGACATGAATTGTTTGCCAAAACACAGTCCATTATTTAGGGCATGACCTATCTAAGCAGGGAAAATCACTGTCCCCTGATATATTAAAAAGTATTCTAATGTATCCTAGATCCCTTACAAAATAACAACTAAGAAGATTTCTAGGTTTAAATGGATACTGCAGATAATGAGTGCTGAATTTTTCTGAGATTGTGACACCCCTGTGTGAAGTGACTAAGTCCTCAGTAAGAGACCCTCTCCTCTGGAAACCCAAATATGAACAGGTCCCTGTAACTTTGGCTTTGCCACAGCCTCCTTCCCTAGACATCCCTAACAACAAAAAGCCCTTTTGTCTGGTTTTACATGAGATCTGGACAAGCCCTTGGGATTTTAATTCAACTTCTTGGGAACCATCAAAAACCCATCACTTGGGCTTCCCTGGTGGCGCAGTGGTTGAGAGTCCGCCTGCCGATGCAGGGGACACGGGTTCGTGTCCCAGTCCGGGAAGATCCCACATGCCGCGGAGCGGCTGGGCCCGTGAGCCATGGCCGCTGAGCCTGCGCGTCCGGAGCCTGTGCTCTGCAATGGGAGAGGCCACAACAGTGAGAGGCCCGTGTACCACAAAAAAAAAAACCAAAAAACCATCACTTACCATAACCTCATCCTTGACCCTGTTGAAAAGGCTTACTACCTTTGTCTTAAGGCAATGGAACCTCATGATTCCTCATGAAGGACAGATGTTACTATTGAATGAGAACACACAACAGCCAGACAATTAATCTCTTATGAGACTCTTATTCTTTCCTCCCATTACTATTCACTGCAGTCACAGCCTGAATTCTGCCACTCACTTGACCCCACCAGAAGAAGGGAACCTCCTGACTGCCTTGACTCAGAGAACTTTCCTATACCTCATGCAGATCTGTTGACTCCCATTGAGAATCCTGACCTAACATTATTTGCTGATGGAAAACTGAAACCAGTGGTTACCAAGCAGGATATGACGTCATTAATTTAAGCTCTACTTTAGAATATCATTCCCTACCTGAGATAAAATCAGCCTGGATGGCAGAACTAATTGCACTTACTAGAGCTTATTAACTTGCCAAAGACCAGAGAGTAAACAAAGATGCAGATGGCAGGTATGTTCTTGGAGTAATACATGACTTTTAGATGCTTTGGAAACAAAGAGTATTTCTTACTTCTACTGGAACCACCATAAAGGAACTTTCTGAATGCACTGTACTTGCACATACAGATGGCCAAAAGGCACATGAGAAGATGCTCAACGTCGCTAATTATTAGAGAAATGCAAATCCAAACTACAATGAGGTACTACCTCACACCAGTCAGAATGGCCATCATTAAAAAGTCTAGGGACTTCTCTGGTGGTGCAGTGGTTAAGAATCCGCCTGCCAATGCAGGGCACATGGGTTTGAGCCCTGGTCCAGGAAGATCCCACAAGCCACGGAGCAACTAAGCCCGAGTGCCACAACTACTGAGCCTGCACTCTAGAGCCCATGTGCCACAACTACTGAGCCCGTGTGCCACAACTACTGAAACCTGAGCACCTAGAGCCCATGCTCCACAACAAGAGAAGCCACTGCAAGGAGAAGCCCGTGCACCGCAACAAAGAGTAGCCCCTGCTCGCCACAACTAGAAATGCCCGCATGCAGCAACAAAGACCCAACACAGCCAAAAATAAATGAAATTTTTTTTAAGTCTATAAATAACAAATGCTGGAGAGGGTATGGAGAAAAGGGAACCCTCCTACACTGTTGGTGGCAATGTAAATTGGTGCAGCCACTATGGAAAACAGTATGGAGGTTCCTCAAAAAACTAAGAATAGGGCTTTCCTGGTGGTGCAGTGGTTGAGAGTCCACCTGCCTATTCAGGGGACACGGGTTTGTGCCCCGGTCCGGGAAGATCCCACGTGCCGCGGAGCGGCTAGGCCCGTGAGCCATGGCCGCTGAGCCTGCGCGTCCGGAGCCTGTGCTCTGCAACAGGAGAGGCCACAACAGTGAGAGGTCCGTGTACCACAAAAAAACAAAAAAACCCCAAAAACTAAGAATAGAGCTACCATATGATCCTGCAATCCCACTCCTGGGCATATATTCGGACAAAACTATAGTTCAAAAAGATGCATGCACCCCTATGTTCACAGCAGCACTATTCACAATAGCCAAGACATGGAAACGACCTAAATGTCCATCAACAGATGAATGGATAAAGAAGATGTGGTACATATATACCATGGAATACTACTCTGCCATAAAAAAAGAACGAAATAATGCCATTTGCAGCAACATGGATGCAACTAGAGATTATCATACTAAGTGAAGAAAGTCAGAAAAAGAAAGACAAGTATCATATGATATCACTTACATGTGGAATCTAAAATATGACACAAATGAACCTAGCTATGAAACAGAATCATGGACACAGACTTGTGGTTGCCAAGGGGGAAGGACTGGGAGTTTGATACTAGGAGATGCAAACTATTATCTATAGAATGGATAAACAACAAGTCCTACTGTATAGCACAGGGAACTATATTCAATATCCTGTAATAAACCACAATGGAAAAGAAAAAAATTAAATGCAGTGTACTTCCTATAGAGGTGGCTATCATAATGGTTGTGGCCCATGCAAAAAGAGACAATATGGAAGCTAAAGAAAATGCTCTTGCAGATCATTCTGCCAAACAAGTAGCCTTAACCAAGATTCTGAGTCTATGCAAATCCTCAAAGAATAAATCTCTGAAATGATTCAGAGAATCGTTATAAAATATTAACATTTAGGCTCCAATTTCAAAAAGAAAGAATGGGGGAAAATCTGGTTTTACCTTTCACTCAGATAATCTCTGGTTCTCCCAAGAAAAGCACTTGATGGCATCAGATGGTTTCAAACGGATATTAGCTAAATTTCTCTATGCAACTGCTCACACTGGTGCAGACAAATTGGTTACTGTCTTAAATTGGCATTGATGGAAAAACGTTGGAAAGACAGTTGAAGTTATCTGCAGGTCATGTTACCTATCAACAGCGTAATCCTGGAAAAACTATGAAGTTGGGACACAATCAGGAACCAAAACCTCAGGGGGATTTGGAACACCTTCAGCTGGATTGTACTCAGCTTCTACTCTCCATGAGCTTTGAATATATTTAGTTATTGTATGTCTATATTTAGGATGGGTTGAGACATTTTCTTGCCAAAAACCTACAGCCTAATAGTTGCTAAAATGCTGTCTGATTTTGTGTTTCCAACCTGGAGCAGACCAAGTTTTATACCAAATGACTGAGGATCACATTTTATGAGAACTACTATAAAAGAACTCTGTAAGGTATTACGCCTCACTCAAAAACAATACTGTCTTTACCACCACAATCTTCTGGAAAAGTTGAAAGAATCGATATAATATATAAATTAAAATGATAAAAATGTTCAGAAACCCTTGGACTCCTTTGGCCAAGGATACTAGCCGTTATAGTCATAGAGCCCTCTCCCCTGAAAACACATCAGTTATTACCTTATGAATTGGAAACTGGAAGGTCCATGCATTTTAGGATTTCACCTCTGATACTAGACTTGCCCTGATGCATGCAGTTATGGCAAAATACTGCAAAGGACTCCAGTGGTTTAGCCAGTCCTATCACTGACAGTTTAAGACTGCCTTCCTACGACATCTTTTTTTTTTTTCCCTACAACATCTTCTTAAACAGACTCGTCATGATCTTGGACCAGAGGAGATTTTGTCTATTGAAAGAGACATCAGAGAAAAACTGCTTTTTAAGCTTACTGGAAAGGACCTTATGAAGTATTGTTAATAACAAATGCAGCAATGAGATTCCAGGTAGTCTATCGTTGGGTTCATATTTCACAGCTAAAGAAGCAATTCCAAGTCTGACCCAATTGAAAGGCTACTCCAACTCAGACAAGAGCTTCACAATGAGGCTCATCCTTCATTATTCAGGCATTTTACCTAGGTGTTCACATAACTCATTCTTTATATGCAAAATCAGAGCAGTGGTCCCATTGGTGGGAATTATACAAATAGAAAGGACTGTAATGAACTTAGTAACTCTGGCAGCAGCTGTTAACAGTACCATCTCTGCCCTAGATGGAATAGAGAGCAATGTAAATTCATTGTCATGAGTATTAATGGGCAATTACACTGCTCTAGATTTCTTTTTGGCTAACTATGGTGGTGTCTGTGCCATTGCTAATACTGCTAGCTCTATTTGGATCAAGGAAATAGACCAGATAGAACAACCTATCTTGTTCCATATTCTACACGATATATCTTATGGCCTATGGGATTCGTTCTTTTGCTCTAGGGTTGACAGTTAGGGTTCCAAATTTTAAAGAATCTTACAGGGATTATTAACTGTTCTTGTTTTTGTAATAGTGATCATGATGCTGGACCACTGCATGCTATCCACAGCCTTATATGCTTCTGCACAGCTGATCGCTCATGAGATGATTGCCATGATGACATAACAAAAAGGTCAAGAAAAATCTCGTGGTACTAGTGACTGTGGAGACAACTAGAAATCTTCAAAAGGGGAAGAGCTGAATCTCTAGATTTCCGTGAATTACTCAACCTTTCACAATCCAGGGAATGACCAAAAGGAGGAATGAAGAGACTGAATATATAAACGGATAATGGCCAGACCACATATGACAACAGAACTCTGACCCACAACTTCTGTAACAGCTAGCTTAGGAATCCAGACCACAACCTCTACAGCAAGCAGTCCAGGAAGTCAAACAACCTCTGCGGCAATTGGCTCAGAATGGTCAGGACTTGGTCACTGACTGCCAGCTTCCATATTTCTTGCCCCCTCTTCCAACACAAGACCAGCCAGAGAAAACCAAATACGCTCCTCAAAACCAATCACATAAGATGTTCCACTTCTAGTCAGCCTGCCCCTGGCTTCCCGAACAACTTCCAATCAGCATAACTGAAGCCATCTTCTTTTTGCACCATAAAACTTTCCTACCATTCTGCTTGCCTTTGAGTTTCATGCCAAACACAAAGTGATGGTGGCTGACTTCCTTACTACAGCAAGCTCTGAATAAGTAACCTCTGTCCTATTTGGGGTTATCATTGTTTATTTACACACAGGAAAGAGAGGTGGGAGACAGACCCTGGCTGAACCCTGAGAGAAGAAGCCATGACCTGATTTAGAGAGTTATTAGAAATCAAGGTTTTCCCTGGATCTCAGATCCCTCAAAACAAATTCATGCATTCCAAAGTGCCTGTGCTCAGGTTCTTTAAGTAGAAAAAATCTATTCCATGATATTATATCTTTTAATAATAACTTAAAAAGTGTCCATTATTCAGCTGTCTTCAGCAACAGACAAGTTATTAAGTGGGATTTCTATAGGCAATATCCCAATGAAAATGTTGGTTTGTTTAACTGATGGCTATTATGATATTGGAGCCTGGATACATGAAAATGGTGTTTTTACTGTCCATAAAGGTGATAAATCATACTTGGGACTGGAGTCTAATTTACAGCTTATGTGCTTTTAAATTACCTGCTGGCGTGCTAAAAGAGGTTGATGTAGACAGATAAATAAAACATATTGTTAAAAATTTAAATATTCACTTAGCAGAATCCACTAAACTACTGAGTTTGGTGGATTTAAGCAATCAAATATGCAGATTCTTTAAGAGAAAATGCTGTTTAGGGGAAATGAGCTTCTAGAGTGTTTTGGATTTTTCTTCCCCAAATATCCATTATTCAATTATCTCCACAACTGAAATGCAACTTGATGTTCTCTGCCTTACGAAAAGAAAAATGCCATCCTAATTTTTTGTTTTGTTTTGTCTTAGGCAAGTATGTCTAGAATGGAGGAAACCCTGGAACAATGATAAAGGCTTGTTTTATCTCCTGATGGACACAGAAGGAAGAATACTGTGCAGTCATTTCAGGGCTCAAAAGTCAAGCAGACTTCAACAGAAACACTCTCAATGCAGAGCCTGCAGAGAGAGGCCTGCTGAGCTGGGAAAACGGTTGGTATGATCTACGTGTAGGTAATGTCATTTACTATTTAAAATTTAGGCTAAATTTAAGAGCCACTCTTTTCAAAACCATATTGATAGTTTGTAAGACTGTTGGATCTTGGGGATAACCTGTAGGAACCCTGGAGAGCAACACATTAATTAAAGGCCCTCAAACTTCAGCTGATAATCAAGAAAGGTATTGGCAGAATTGATACCTAGAGTCAAAAAGATCTCGCATTAGACCTTTGATCTCCCAGTGACCGGAGGGATAAAAGTTCAGCTCATCTGCAAGTTTCACAAGGCTGAACTCTATGTTAGGAGACGCAATAGAAATGACTCAGGGATTCTTGACTACTCCACTTGGCAGTAACTGCAGATATCAGCCCAGTCTTAGAGCTTTGGTCTGGAAGCTTTTCTCAATGGCATGAAGTTCCTCTATGGCATATGTGGGTATTTTCTAACCCATCAAGGAGTGGCTTAAGTAGTGCTGGGTGGCAAGTTTCTTCCCCAAGTCTGCTAATCCATGCCTGTAGTGAACTCAAACAGAATATCCTCATTACCTCCTCAGAATAATAATTACACTTCAGAGACTTTTCACATATGTCAGGTCTTTGGTTTTGAAAGTATGTTCCAAAGACCACCTGGGATATGAGCAAATGGAGGTTTAGGGATCTCACACCAGCCCTACTGAATCAGACTCTCCAGGAATGGGATCCTAAAATTTGTATTTTAACAAGCTCTCCATGTGAATCTTACACATACAGCTGTTTCAGAACAATTGCCTGTGATCCTCAAGCCATTCTTGGAGAGCAGTAAACCAGGGATCTTGTCTTACTTGTTCTCAGCAACAAATAAACATTTGTTGAATAAATGAGTGAATTATTAAATGAAAGAAATTATTTGATAGAAATTATTTGAAGTATGAGGCAAATAAGAGTCAAAGATCACTTTTCTTATTATATATATATGTATATATTTATATTTATTCTTATATTCCATTTAGCTTTGTATCAGAACGCCTAGGGTGCCTGTTAGAAATTAGGATTCCCTAGCCCCTTTCCAGACCTACACTTCCCATTCCTACAACAATGGAGCTCTGCTCAGTACTCTGAATATCAGCCACCTTTCACAATTAACAACACACAGTGAAAATAATGATGGTAATTAAATGAGATTTAATTTATTATCACAAAAGCCTGGAATAGAAGGTTCTGTTACCCATATATTATATATGGAGAAACATAAGGTGAAGAAGATAAATCCTTGCCTTATTACCCAGTAAGAAGGAGATCCACAAGCTTAATTCACATCACCAGTCCACAGTGCTTCTAACATCATGGAAAAGAGAGCCTACACATATAGAGTATATTCACCCTCAAATCTTAAATGTTGAGATTAAAGGAGTACAATAGGCAAAGTTACCATGTCATAGAGTCTTTTCTAGCAAGTCAAATCAGTAAGTATTTAGTGATAGTCTAATAGGTACATCAAAAGTTACACAGTAATACTGGAGCCAGATATCAAGGCAAGGCAGTATAGAAAAGCTTCAGGACTATGCTCCATTCTCAAATTAACAACCAAAAAATCAGCTATAAATCCAACGGTGTAAAAGCAGGTCATGCTTGCAATAAACAGAGAGGGTATCTGAGAAAAGGGGGTCAAGCTGGACTTTGCAGGGAGACAAGTGTTTTTGTTTGTTTGTTTGTTTGTTTGTTTTTTTGTGGTACGCGGGCCTCACTGTTGTGGCCTCTCCCGTTGCGGGGAACAGGCTCCGGACGCGCAGGCTCAGCGGCCATGGCTCACGGGCCCAGCCGCTCCGCGGCATGTGGGATCTTCCCGGACCGGGGCACGAAACCGTGTCCCCTGCATCGGCAGGCGGATTCTCAACCACTGCGCCACCAGGGAAGCCCAGGAGACAAGTTTTAATAGTCAAATGGAGTAAACAGGTGTTCTTTTTATCTCTTTATTCAACATGTATGGATTATCTTTTAGATACTAAAAACTATATTAATTAACAAGGAGGTAGTTTCCCCAATCTTTCATCCTTTTGGGAATCATCTGTATCCCATTTCCTGTGGATAGAGTGGGACTGACTGTATCCACCTGCCTCAGGAGTAGACACATGACTCAAACATGGGCAGTTAAGTCCTCAATTCTCTTGGCCACAAAGGGATAAGCATGGGACCCAAGAGGAACTGATCAGAGTCCTCTCAGGAGGTATTCTTTCAGAGAAATTAAAAAGTATTAACTTTCCCATCATAAGCTATATATTCCAAGCATGCAGTGGCTGCATATCATCTTCTCTGGCTACATGAAGGGAGCCTTCTTCTATGAGAGAAAATGCAGGCAGTGAGCAAAAGAGTGAGTACTGATAATCATTTGACTCCATGAACCCAGGTCTGACTGGAGCCTGGACCTTTTCAACATCTGAGCCAATAAACTCCTTTTATGCTTAAGCTTGTTTGTTTTGAGATGGGTTCCTTTCTTTGGCAGTCAAAAGATATTCCAACCAGTAACGCAATGACAGAAAGTAAAAAAAATCAACAAGCTTATATACAGTTAAGCAAACAAGAATACTAATAAGTATAATGCAGTGTGATACATGTTATAATAAATCTTAAGCACAAGATGCTACGCTAGCACAGAAAAGGGCCACCTTATTCCTTATCTGGAGTTAGAACTATCACACTTCTGCTACTGAAAGGTATCAGTAGGGATTTATTAGCCTTAATCCCTCTAACTAATCTTTTTCCTCTACTATAAATGGAAATGATCATTCAAACCAATCAGTAGACAAACCAATGTAATTGTCTTCTAAATGCATAGCATATAAGCATTAAAAAATGGCACAGAAACCATGGAGAAGATTCTTCCTTTATTTTCTTGACTTATTAAGGAAGTTATAATTTATAAGCAATTTTAAATAAGACCTTTCTTTACTAGAGAAACTCCCTGAAACTCAACATCAAAAGCACTATTTACAGTCTCTTAAAATCCTTTATTTTCTAGTTAAGTAGAAAATGCCCCATTCAACAATGATCTTCAGGTCCGCAGATCCTCTGGAGTTAGATAAATATTCTCTGAAAAACCGTCCTAATTTGTTTTTAGCCTCAAAGGAGTTGAGGACAGAGGTAGCACAAAATGAGGAAAGGGGAAGAACCTGATAGATAGATAGATAGATAGACAGACAGATAGACTCTACATGTATAGTCAGTCATGTGTATGTTATGTTATCTTCAGTAATGTATAGATGTTAAAGTTAGGATGACTTCAAGTTACAGCCGGTATTAGTCAATGGCAGGGGAAAAAAAAAAAAGCAAATGTTGTATAGGATTGTCAAAAGGAAGGAGCACCAAGATTTGGCAGCCTTCGTTGTAATTCAAGGGAAGGGAAAATTTCCAGCTCAAGAAAATATAAAAAAGTCAGTGTGAATCCCTAGATCAAAGGGTAAAAGATGCTGGGAAGTAGAAGGAAGGTGGGTTTTGGAAATACATGACTAACTCAAAGTATGGAGAATTTAAGCAAAAATAATGGAATAAATTAAATTCTGTTGCAGGGACTAGCTGAGATAGTCTTCTACGTAGAGCAGAGAAGAGGAAAAATAAACCCCTAAGATTATTTTCTGTTTGCTAATTCCATGAGTTTTTTGAGGCCTGAAGACTTTTAGTGAACCTGAATTTAAGCAAAATTAGCCCTAGTTGGTGCTCTCCCTTACCGTCAAATTGAGTTTGCCTTGCCACTTCAGCAAACTCGAGAAGCAACTCTTATACTACAGCTCTGCCTCCAGAAGGATAGGAGAAGCAGGGGAGAGGAAGCACTTTTATCTGTAGTGTATAACTTGCTGTTTCTAAAAGAGGGCTTAAAGAAAACTCAACAGTAGACAGTAAACTCCTTAAGGATGGGCGCTCTGTCATCTCCATCTCCATCTCTCTGCCAACACTGCTCTCATAGCTCTGCACGTGGTAGAAGAGGATTAATATGAGTCTAATGAATGCAGGTGTATTAATCGATATTCAGCAGAATTAACAAAGCTAAGAGGCCATCATTCGCTTGTGCTGCTAAAATAACTGGGCCCCTTGTAGCCAAATCTCTCCAGAAGAATCTCAGAGCCTAGCGTCATGCTTGCCTCACAGTAGATTCTCTAAATAACTGGCCTTTTAACGAATGAATGAATGCCGTGGATTCAAATTTCTGTATTGAACCTTTCATCCTGGTTCACGTACACCCCCAAATCACTAACACAGCATTCAACACAGACAGATCATTAACCAAGGCAGAATGGCCAATTTCTCCCTGCCCTGGTCTCATAGTTTTGACAATGTTAGATGAGCTTTGGATACAGCAGTCAGAAAACTGTCCTTCTCCAAGGAAAAACTCCCCAATTACTGAGATAGTTTCTGCAGGCCCCCCAGATGAATTCACAGAGATGTAGATGTTGACCTTGAGGGAGGGATTTTTTTTCTTTCTCTACTTGCTCTTATTCAAATGCTGTGCCCAAGTCAGTGACTTTGTGGCTTGTTTGCAGAAGAGCTTCTGTACACAGGCAGGCTGCCCATTTAGAGAACACATTGTGTGCCCCGCTCTGGAAGACTGCACACTATTTAACCAAAGGATCTGAATCCTTGGATACATTTTGTCTCTCTCCACTGCTTTATGCTTGATGGGAAAGGCAAGATGTAGAATATTTTCCAAGCAACAGATCTATGATTTTCACTATAAGTGCAGAGTGCCCCAGGTAGGATTAGGCAAGCACCTTCTCAAGGGTGGAGGAAGTATACTCACGAATGGGATGAAATTTAATCCAACTCATATTGTTTACCTGAAATGTTTCTTCAAAGCAGGTGGTGATGCTTAGTGACACTTCAAAGTCTCCTGTCAGTCCTAAGAGAATGTGAAATCCCACGTAAATGGTTGTGTTTAAGCTACTCTGATCCTGAACACCCCACTTGTTACCTAGAAGAGTGTCGTAATCGTAGCCTTCACTCCCTATAGGGAAGAAATATCAGCCTGACCCCTCCTCCCAGGGAGGCTTCTTCCTCAGACTACCTACTAAGCAAACATAGAAATAATTTCTTCCTTTGGGTGCAAATGTGGTGACAAAAACATCCAAAAGGGAGAAGGCTAAAATTGAACAGGAGCAGCCTGAAGTCAGAGGAAGGTTTATTGGAGTCTATTTCTCCACAGCTGCACCATCCCTTCTAACAGAATCCCTGGACCACTTTTGTTTGAGAATATAAGAAAAGCTCTTTCTCCCAGAAACATACACAGGAACAAGTCATGTACCTATTATCAGGTGGTCTGCAAGGCCCCTTAAAGCCCATTCATGAAATTTCTAGGGGATCCTTGCGCTCCAGGTTAAATGTACTTACACCCAACTTTGCTTTTTTTTTCTGTATCTTCTTGCCTTGAGCAGACTAGGGGAAATATCTCATACTGTGGGGGAAAAAAAAAGGAAAGAACAAGAATCTGGAACCTCTGGGCCAGCACTAAGGTATTAAAAGAAAGCAATGAACCTTCCAATTACCCCAGCCAGATTCTTGATTCCCACTCTAGGCTTCATAGCTTGCACGAACAATGAGAATAGAATGCATTCTTTCATCTAGCAAGTACTTCTTGAGCATCTCCTATGTCAGCCAGGTGCAGGAGAAGTCACTAAGGTTAGAGATGAAAGGTGCTCGGTTGGTCTATAAAGAACTCGTAAAAAAATATAGACAAGTACTGCATCATAAAACAGTATGGTGCTAATATGGATGTCAAGATGAGTGTTTCTTGGGAGTGAGGAGGATTGGGGAGTGTTGGGAATGGCTGGAGAGCAGCTAGGAGGTCACCGTAGGAAGCTAATGCCTGGGCTGAGTCATCAGTGAACAGGAGCGAACTGTGGGGAGAAGGAGGCAATGGCAGCTTGGAGGTGAGAAAGAACAGGATGCTTTCAGAACAGCAAGCAACGGTATGGCTGGAACACAGGAAGCGGTGAAAGGGAAGGCTGGAGGAGTAGGCAGAAGCTATCTTGAAAAGCCTCGTAGAACATGCTAAGAAGCCTGGATTTTACTGAAGGAAAAGAGCAACCAAAGAACTTAAGCTGAGGAGTGTCATCCAGTTAGCATTTTCGAAAGGTTATTTGTAGATGCCCCCAAATATTTAATTGCTGGATTGCCAAAGAGTTCTAAGACTTCATAGAAGAGATGTCAGTCACTCCAACTCTAGATGATTCCAAAGCAAATAGCAATCAGAGCACTTATACATTCATACCTTCCAAAGACCCTTAGCTTTATATGCATAGGCAGTAATTCACTTTGCTGCAAGTCCTTCTGGGTATAGAACATAATGACCACATTCCCAATAAAAATGAAAAATATCTTTATTGTCATAAATATATTTACTTTCATTGTATTTTTTGAAATACAGTGTGTCAGCTTTCTATTGTTGCTATAACAAATTACCACAAAATTAGTGGCTTAAACAACACAAATCCATTATTTTACAGTAGGCTAGAAGTCCAGTATGGGTCTCACTAGGCTATAACCAAGGTGTCAGCAAGGCTGCATTCCTTTCTGGAAATTCTAGGGGAGAATATGTTTCCTCGTCTTTTCTAGAGGCCATTCAAATTTCTTGACTTGTGGTGTCCTTCCTCTGTCTTCCAAGCCAGCAAGTTGAATCTCCCTCTGATTTTTGTTTCATAGTAATATTGCCCTCTGACCACAGCTGGGAAAGGCTCTCCATTTTAGATACTCATGTGATTAGATTGGGCCATCTGGAAAATCTGAGATAATCTTTCTAACTCAAGGTCTGTACCTTTAATTAGATCTACAATGTAAATCAATATATTCAAAGCTTTGGGGGCGGGCTTCACTGCTGGTGCAGTGGTTAAGAATCCACCTGCCAATGGAAGGGACACGGGTTCGAGCCCTGGGCCGGGAATATCCCACATGCTGCGGAGCAACTAAGCCCGTGAACCACAACTACTGAGCCCATGTGCCACAACTACTGAGCCCATGTGCCACAACTACTGAAGCCCACATGCCACAACTACTGAAGCCCACATGCCACAACTACTGAAGCCCACGTGCCACAACTCCTGAGCCCGTGTGCCACAACTACTGAAGCCCGTGTGCCTAGCGCCCATGCTCCGCAACAAGAGAAGCCACTGCCATGAGAAGCCCGTGCACCACAACGAAGAGTAGCCCCCACTCAACACAACTAGAGAAAAGCCTGCATGCAGCAACGAAGACCCAACGCAGCCAACAATAAATAAATTAAATAAATAAATTTATTTAAAAAATAAAGCTTTAGGGGGTTAGGACATGGGCATTTTGAGGAGGGGGGACGGAGCCTTATTCTACCTGCCCAGAGGGATTCAGCAATTTCTCCTTCCTGCCACTGTTACTGCTTGATCAATGAAAGGCAATTTGACAACAAAATATAATACAGCATTATCTACTTTTGTCTTTTATTGTTAGCTCACTGAAAGCATTTAATAAAATGCTTATTTATATCCAAGGAGTGGGTTAAGGCCTTGAACGTGCTCTCAATACCATCAACCACTGCAGAGAAAAATAGATCAGTGAGGGAATCAGTGCTGGCAGACGAGGCCAACTGTGGAAACTCAACATGAGAATCTGAGACGAGTGAAAGCTGAGGAACATGGTGGATACAGGCCTTCGGAGAATCATCTGAGTAATATGATTCCCCTGAGACTAAGACAAGCTATAAACTTGAAAATATTATCAAAGCATTGAAAACCAGTCAAGAAATCACAAATATCCATGTGTTTAAAATGAGCTAATTGGGGCTTTCCTGGTGGCGCAGTGGTTAAGAATCTGCCTGCCAATGCAGGGGACATGGATTCAAGCCCTGGTCCGGGAAGATTCCACATGCGGCGGAACAATAATTAAGCCCGTGTGCCACAACTACTGAAGCCTGCAAGCCTAGAGCCCAAGAGAAGCCACCACAATGAGAAGCCCGTGCACTGAAACGAAGAATAGCCCCTGCTCGCCACAACTAGAGAAAGCCTGCGTGCAGCAACAAAGACTAAATGCAGCCTAACTAATTAATTTTTTTAAAATTTAAAAGTAAAATGAGCTAATCAACATTGTCAACAAGCATTCCCCATCCACCATGTACGTCCCAATGGCAAAGCTAATGTATGTTGTATTTTCCACAGCAACAAGCCTATTGTCAATACCACACCAATAAATTTTAACAGCTTAAGCTTACTAAGTCGGCCAGTTCCTAGAAAAGTAGTTTGGATTTCAGACAAGAACCAGAGTTCTCAGCCCTCTCTGGCCATTTACCATTTTAGAACACTCCAACTTTCCCAAGAAAAGCCCATCTGTTTCAAAGGACATTACCTTTACAACGTTCACTTTGAGGAGAAAGTAGCCAAGCACGCATATTAAACAAATGTTAAATCTCAGTCATCTGGCTATATTCAATACATGTTTCTAGAACACCCAAACACTCTGATTCTATTCCAAATAACCACAAGTTCAACCTCAATTTCTTTTTTTGACTCTTTGCTGTGTTGTCTTGAAATTCAGACTGTGTTCTATGATATCAATTCTAAAATAAATGGAAGATATTCTGCTTTGGGGAATGAGATGACTAGAGAGGAAATGAGGTCACCACCACATGGTGCCCTGGGATGCTCAGAGGGGACTCACACATTGGGCAGAGGTAGGAGACAGATTCTTTTCCAAAATCTGAGGGTTACGGTTCAGTGGTGTGTAAGATATGATCATCTTAAGGATGGTTCTGGATATTGCTGAACTGTACTAGAAAGAAAGGCCCCTGAGAAATGTCCCCCGAAGTCTCTGTTCCAGATCAAGTCATCCTGTTTAGAGACATACGATGCAGTCCTACAGACAAAGTAGACAGCCAGCTCTGGGGTGTGATTTGAGATGCACCAAAGTCTGCCTCTCTCCCTGTTCTATGAGAGTCCCTCAGAAAAGGAGGGATATGAGGGATCCTAGGAAGCCAGCTAGGATTTGTATCAGCTGAGAGTATTGGGGGATGATTCAAGGGAAAGGTCATGAGCAAACAAGCTTGGTGTGTTTGGAGAGGTAGGAAGAGCCAGTTGGAGGGGGCATTTAGGGTCTTCTAGTGCAATCCTGTACATGAGCCCAGAACGTAGAATCAGAACACGGAGGAAACTGACAGTTTACGGAGTCTGGACTCTGACCTCTAGGCAATGACAACTGGAAAGTAGGCACTGGGGAGGCAGGGGATCCCACCTGAAGCCACCTTGGGCAGGAGTTTGCTTGAGCAGACTGAGGAAAAAGACAGAGGGCTGTGTAAATTGCGACTGGAAAGAAAGACTGGGCATTCCCCCCTACTTCAATGGTTTGGTCTTACCTTTGTTTATTATTTTTTATTTTTATTTTTCAAATTATTGAATTCATAATGTTTCAAAATGTCTCCATTTAGAGGCATACACACAATTTAAAAAAATCAATTTGTTTCATATAAAACATCTTCAAACTTACCTATTTCTCAGTAATTTATTTTCCCAGAATTTTTTTTGTTTTGTTTTTGTTTGTTTGTTTGGTTGGTTGGTTTTTTTGCAGTACACGGGCCTCTCACTGTTGTGGCCTCTCCCGTTGCGGAACGCAGGCTCCAGACTCGCAGGCTCAGAGGCCATGGCTCACGGGCCCAGCCGCTCTGCGGCATGTGGGATCCTCCCGGACCGGGGCACGAACCCGCGTCCCCTGCATCGGCAGGCAGACTCTCAACCACTGCACCACCAGGGAAGCCCTTTCCCAGAATTTTTAAATACATATTGCTATATTGAGATTTGATATATGTGTATGGACATGTATATATGTATGCACGTGCATATATACACACAGCTATATAAATATATTGGTATATAAGCATATGTGTATACATATATGCATATACACATATACATTTTTGTTTACTTGTGCTTCTCCCATTACTGTTTATCCTTCTCTGTAGTGTTGTTTTTGAAAAAAATTCAGTGTCACCTAGCTGCATTGAGTGGGAAGGAAAGAACTGTGTATATATACACCTGCTTGTCCACATGGCCTGGGCATACCCCGTTCAGGGGAGCATTTATGCCCACAAACAGAAGCCCTGGGACAGAGGGCTGGGTGCCAGCTTCAGGGGTAAAAAGGATTAGGGAGCAAATGAGTCCTCAGAAGTTCATTCTTCCTAACTAGCACATTCCCAAACACTTTTTCAAGTAATATCTTGCCATGACAGACATGAGGACCATAATGGAAAGGTATGAAAGGAAATGGATTAAATCGATAATTAGGTCAGAATGTTTAATACCTAGAAGAGATGCACAGAGAAAACTGTCAAAAGGTGATATGTTTTTGCTTTTATACCTACTGCTCATCCAACAGCAGAGGCCCTGCCCCTAGACCCAGCAAAGGGTGATATCAGTAACTATTTCTACTCCTGAGACCTGGCAAACTTTCAGGAGCTCCAGTATCTGCAGACAAGTGGACTGTAGGTATTTAACTTGCTCACTCCTACAGCCACAATGTTTGAGCATGGACCCCCAATGTCTGCATATTTATTTACAAATTGTTATAAAACATACCCACATAAAATGGAAGAAATATAAATCTATGAATGATGACATAAAATGGGATTAACTATATTTTAAAACTAACATTTGTATCGCATACACCACACGTTGGGCACTTGTTTGAGCATGTTACACATATTAACTCATTTAATCCTCATAATAGCCCTCCAACGCAGGTACTATAATTAATCCCCATTTTACAGATGCGAAAACTGAGTCATGAGGCATGTAAGTAATTCATCCAAGGTCACACAGCTTGTAAGAATCAGAACCTGAATTCAAACCCAGTAGTCTGACTCTAGCATCTGAATCCTAACCTCTGCACTATACTCTCCTAATTTTTCTAATGCTTCTCTCATTGTTATTCTGCCCCGTTGATCAGAATGGCATTAGTTACTCTCTCAAGACATGATGTGCACTTTGGGAAAAGTTCATCATTAATGATGTGGCTATAAATCTGCATTTGAAATAGTCTTCTTGGTAATCATATCTGATTAGATTTTCATTATTTTTTACCACCTTGATGGAGCTGACCAGGAGCTTTGAATGAACAGGGCAATTGCCAGCATGGCCATTTTCTTTTGCTCCCTTGTGGATATATTCCTTTGGCATTATCATCAATTCACAGGTTCTTTGTAGAATATCTGTTTAAGCCAGTTGACCATGTTGTGAGGGGTAGTTTAATTAAACAAGACCATTGACCCTTAAATCCATTTACCCAGGCAACATAAATCTCCCTATATCAGAGTAAGCAAAACCCAAGTCAATTTCCAACCCCACTCAGTTCGTCAGGATTCTAAACAGTTTGTCCAGGACATGACCAGCTGACTGTCATATAGGTTCAACGAGGACACCAGTGCCTATCAGCAGCAAAGCTTAAGAACTATCCTTCGTTAAGATAAACTTCAGAAAAAGTTCTAAAATGTTATTCCATCACCATAACGTCCCCTGTAATAGGGATGTACATACCCTACTCTGGAGGCCCCTTCTCTAGCAGAGTATTTCTCAAAGTGGAGTCCTCAAACCATTTATATCAGAATCAACAGGGTTCTTATAAAAATCTGGATTCTTGGACTTAAGTCCATGTTTACTGAATGGGAATCTTGGGGTAGGACTCAGGAAATCTGCATTTTACATGAGTTCTTTGTATTATCCTTATACATATCATTGTTGGTAGCTGCTGCTTTAGGGGCTGCTCAGTCCCTAACACAACAATAACTCCCAAGGTTACAAGAGCCCTTCAGTGGCATCTACCTCAACTCTCCAGACAATACTTGCATATCAGAGTAAAGAACCAAATACACTGATGCTGATTCTCCTTCCCCTGAAGAGAGGATACATTTGATTACTGCCTTTCAATGACTCAGATATATTTTGTTTCTTCAGTTTAATTATAACAACCTGGGAAATAAATGTGCTTGCTTTCTCCTAATATCTGTAGTTCTGATTCAGCACTAGAATATAGCAGGCCACAGCCGGCAAATCGCTTTTATCTCATGTGATGCCTGACTAATTGCCAGTTGCTACCGCGAGTACTCTGTGGACAAGGATTCTGAGACTGAATTGGGGCATAGTAATCAATCTCTGATGCATTAGCAATGTCTGCCATGGAGACCATGTGGAGAAGTGGCAACTAGGAATGGGCATATGGTGACACCAATGAGCCATCTCAACCATATATTCTCAAAATGTATGAATACAGAAAGATATCCCAAATATTGCATACGTGAGCAAATCGTCTCTCACTTAGGGAACTGCATGTTTTTTTCAGGTCATCTCTGTCTTGGAAGGTCATTCCCAAAATAAGGTGGCCAATATATAAGGAACTCATACAACTCGACAGTAAAAACACAAAACAATTCAATCAAAAAGTGGGCAAAGGACCTGAATAGACAGTTTTCCAAAGAAGACATAAATTGGCCAACAGGTACATGAAACAGTGCTCAACATCACTAATCATCAGGGAAATGCAAAACAAAACTACAATGAGATATCACCTCACACCTGTTAGAATGGGCATTACCAAAAGACAAGAAACAGCAAGGGTTGGTGAGGATGTGGAGAAAAGGGAACTCTCATACACTGTTGGTAGGAATGTAAATTGGTGCAGTCCCAAGGAAAACAGTATGGAGCTTCCTGAAAAAATTAAAAATAGAACTATCATATCATCCAGAGATTTCATTTCTGGGTAATACCTGAAGAAAATGAAATCACTATCCTGAAGAGGTATCTGCACCATGTTCATTGCAGCATTATTTACAATATCCAAAACATGAAAATGACAGAAGTGTCTGTCAAAAGATGAATGGATAAAGAAAATGTGGTATATATACACAGTGAAATATTAGCCATAAAATAGAAAGAAATCCTGCCATCTATGATGACATGAATGGACCTTGAGGACATTACGCTAAGTGAAATAAGTCAGACAGAGAAAGACAAATACTGTATCTCATATGTAGAATCTAAAAAAAAATCCCAATTCATAGAAAAAGAGAAAAGATTGGTGGTTGCCAGTGGTGGTTGGAGGGTGGCGTGGTAATGGGTGAAGGTGGTCAAAAGATACAAATTTCCAGTTACAGGATAAGTTCTGAAGATGTAATGTACAGCAATGGTGACTATAGTTAACAATATGGTATGGCATATTTGAAAGTTGCTAAGAGTAAATCTTAAAAGTTCTGATCACAAGAAAAAAATTGTAACTATGTGAGGTGATGGATGTTAACTAAACGTATTGTGGTAATCATTTGGTTTTATATATATAAAATAATCATTATAATAATCATGTAATAATAACATACTAATCATTATATATAAAATCATATTGTACACATATTTATACATTATATGTCAATTATATCTCAATAAAACCAGAAAAAAACCCACAAATAACAAAGAAAACCAAAAAAAGGTAGCCAGAGCCTTCCAGAACTGAAGCAATAGCCACTTAAAAAGAATACTTCTGGGGCTTCTCTGGTGGCGCAGTGGTTTAGAATCCACCTGCCAATGCAGGGCACATGGGTTCGAGTCCTGTTCTGGGAAGATCCCACATGTCACAGAGCAACTAAGCCCGTGCACCACAACTACTGAGCCTGCGCTCTAGAGCCCACGAGCCACAATTACTGAAGCCCGCGCACCTAGGGCCCGTGCTCCGCAACAAGAGAAGCCACCACAATGAGAAGCCCGCGCACCGCAATGAAGAGTAGCCCCCTCTCGCCACAACTAGAGAAAAGCCCACGCACAGCAACGAAGACCCAACGCAGCCAAAAATTAAAAATAAGTTAAATAAATAAATTTTTTTTTTAAAAAAAAGAATACTTCTGCCGTGTCTCTTTCATGCCCACCACATACGTGGAGCCTCAAGTCAGGAGCACACTAGAGTTAGGCACAGACCTTGGACAGCTCCCACCATATTAGTGAAGGGAAATCATAAAAACTACAGTTTAAAACAAGAAAGCAAGCTTGGTTATTTTTAAATGGCAGTAGCCTGGAGTACTCTGGGGTAGGGTTAGATATTCCCACATATCACAGCAACTCTGTGTGTGTGATAGTGATGATCCTGAATCATGGAAACTTGATGTGAATAATCTTTAAGTATCCATAAAATGAACGTACTTGGAGCTTCTAATTAGGGCATGTTTTTCACCCAAATACCTAGAATTGCTATACCACCTTCTTAGAACACAGCAAACCCTGATGTGGTGGAGAACTAGGCAGAGACACAGGGGCACACACTAGCAGTAACTGCCCCCTTGGGGGGAAACTGATCCTCCAGGCAAGCCACCGAGCGTGAAGCAGACAACACAATAGCTAACACATCTGTGTGCATCTGGTTTCCTGTTTCTCTTATTAGTATTTTTGGCAAAGATAAACTGGATTCAGGAGAAGGGGATGTTGGGATTAGAATACTAAAATGGGTTAAATCCATTGGACCCACTGGACATGCTTCAGGTTGTATTACCTGAATAAGTGTTTGCTAGGTGGATAGATTAATGACTGGGTAAGAGAAAAAAAAGAATTTTACAATTTCAATCTGTTGAATGTTTGTTGGGTTTTCATCTCATCTGGGCCACAAATTGGAAGAGAAAAGAGTATCCAAATATTTAAATTATAAGTTCTTTATACTAACATTGTAAATTCAAGAAAGCAAGAATGTTCTACCAACAAGTTTTTGTTTTTTGTTTTTTTGTTTTTTTTTATGGTACGCGGGCCTCTCACTGTCGTGGCCTCTCCCGTTGCGGAGCACAGGCTCCGGACGCGCAGGCTCAGCGGCCATGGCTCACGGGCCCAGCCGCTCCGCGGCATGTGGGATCCTCCCGGACCGGGGCACGGACCCGTGTCCCCTGCATCGGCAGGCGGACTCTCAACCACTGCGCCACAAGGGAAGCCCTACCAACAAGTTTTAAGTCGAGAAGTGTTCATCATATTCAACATTGTCATTGTCATTGTTATTAGTATAGCTCACAGGATACCAGGGACTAACACAACTCCTTTTGCTTCAGAAAGCTCAAAAGGAAAAACACCTCCTCCTGCTAGATATCCTGTGTTTTATTTCTTCCTGTAAGTGAGCATTTGTAATTGAGTTGTGAAACTCTGGAAGTGCCGACCCAGCTTTTACTGGCTCCCTCTGAGCTCTACAACTACCATAGAATGAATGCTCAAATGAGGCTGAGAAAGAAGAGTTCATTTCCCTCTATCGTGTCTTGTCTGCTTCGAAAGAGAAAGCGTGGCCATGAGGGAGGACCCTCCAGCAGCTGTCAGCTGCTCTGAGCGTCACTCAAGGTACCAGCACCCAAACGCTATATTTAACCTGCCCCCAAGTCCTGCTCCTGGAAAATCAGCACAAAGTTTTCCATGACATTATGCTTTTCACCCTCCAGAACTGATGAGATGATTCAAGTGAAAAAGCTTTCAGAGGACAAGCTACTTTTCTTCACCAAGTACGTATTTGGCCTTCGGCTTAAACACTTGGGGGAGACACTGCAAAAGGAGGAAGCACAAGTTAACTTGCCTTCTTGACTTCTGTATAGATAGGTGGTTAGCAGCTGATGTAAAAGTGATCCAGCCAAAAACTGTTCCACCCGTTATCTATTTAAGTGGGACTATCAACTACCATTTCTGCCCGCTGGGGGCAGAACTCTTGATTATGACATTAAACATACAGCAGGAAGGTTTCAATTTGATCTTACTAGTGACTAACAAATTAGGATTAAAGAACACTAGAGTTTTGCTCATGTCAACTACCACCCTCTACACACACACACACACACACACACACACACACACAGACACCTCCACTTACCCTCCCCCTCAACCCTTGCTTCTTTCGACCTCCTTGTGCGGTTACTCAATGTCTATGCTCTCCAGGGTCCCTGAGGGTGAAACATGGCTGTTGATTCCCAACAACATTGGGAATCGGTATCTGGGCAGAGGGTCCTCTGCTGAATTTCCTTCAAGCACAGAAGATCCTCAAGATTATCTGAAGTTAAAAGTGCATTTCCTTGGATTAGGATTTCTTCCTGGAAAAACAGCATTGCACAGCAGGATCATATAAGAGCAGCTCTCTCAAGGAAAGCTAAGCAATTCACCAATGCAGAGAAGTTCATGAAGAAATTTTTTAATATATTCATTTATTTTCCATACACATTTTGCCTAGAAACCCAAAAAGGAAGCTGCAACTTAAGGGTCGAAGCAAAAGAGAAGAGTGAGAAGCAAGGTGGAAATTTTTTTTCACCATTAGTAATGTTTTGTCAAAGACAACCTAGCCAGGCTTTTCACAGCCAGAGCAGAGAGGTACTTGTAACCACCCAGCACTTTGAGCTCAATAGAAAATGCCTGCAAATTTCTGAAGCCTGAGCACAGGATAATTTCATGCCTGCTTCCCATATGCCAGTGCTGTGTCGAGGGCTCCTTTATCACATTCAGCAGACAGCCTCCCCATGCTGCCCATGTGTTTGTGTTATACTCCCTGACTGAGCTTGTCTGTGTCAGCACAGACATTGTCAGAAGCCCTGAGGGCTGAATGTGGAACCCATCCAGGAGGGCAGGAGAGCCCAGTAAGCCAGGCAGTGGGAAGCCACTGCCCTCTCCCCTCCAGCTGCTGACTGAGACCACCTGTGCGCACAGGCTTTTACAAAAACAAACGCCGTGCAGACATGACCTTGGTTTTTGAAGCAATTTTCTAAAACAGGGAGCTAGTTGTGAGGGGTCAATTGAAGTCTAGTCCTGTCTGCTGACAGTGTTAGCTGAAGTGATTGGAATTTGAAAGCAGTATTTTGTTCATAAGAAGGTGAAGTGTTCTGGCAACAAGAACAGTCAGTAAACAAGTAATCACCATTAAATTCATATGGATTTCTATTATGAAAATAATAGTAATTCCTCCACTGTCCTACCTTCTTCATGTCCTTTGGAAACTGGAGAAAGCTCTCATTGTTCCAACTCCAGAACGCGGGCATGAACTTCATCATCTGCCCTGCCCTCCATCTAAAGAAAGACAACTGCCTTCAGATCTTCAGCTGGTAGAAAAAACCTCACGGGCAAATGTTCATTGCTATGGGGGTATCTACTACGCCACCTAAAGAGTAAGAAAGTTAATTTCCAAAGATGCGTCACAATCTAACCAGAGAGGAACTTCACTTTCTCCTTTCCTTGGGTTGGGCTGCCAGTAGGGAAGGTTTGTCACAAAATACCATCCTAACGTTCTCAGCCATAGCTGTTCTACTCTTACTGGAATTTGAAGAGAGACAGTTTCAACTCCATGTGCTATTTGAAAGCTTAAAAGAAATATTTAATGATTAGAATACTCATTACTTGCCCCCTCCAGAAGTTTCCATTTAAATTTTCACTTGCCTTTTGTGTTGGAAGAAAAAAAAAGACAAAGTGGCAGATAGATCAGAATACACTTTCTTCGTAGGAAAGCTCTGTCACAATAATAGCACCTCCTTAAATATATGTTGTCATGGCCCCCAAACATCTATCATTAAATCTGTTCATATTTGTATTTGAAACACTTCTCTCCAAAAATTAGGCTAAGTTACCTTAAACTTGCCTCTCTACTCCCTCTCTATATTCAATCACACATGGTGGATTCCATCGCACACATGATATGGTTCAGACAGGTTTACACAGCTGAACCCATCACTGTGCTCCTGGTACCTCTTTCAGTACCCTCAAGATGGAAGGTTGAAATTTCCAAATGAATACTTTTCACAACTACCAGATGAGGTATGCAATATGGTCCACATTTTGCTTTAAGTAAACTAAAGTTCCCCAACATTGCTAGTTTTAATTTCATCACTGTCCATTAGGCTCCTACCTGTGTTGTGAATTTTACCAAGTTAGTAAAGTAGAAGTGATTTCTACCATCTCAAGTATGGGGTTATGTGTGAACAGCGAGAGATGTCTATTGGAACACAGCCTGGAGTTTCACACACAACACTGAATTTATATTCCCTGTGCTATTAAGGATGAATTTCTCAGTTTCCCACAACTGGTCTTAATTAACTGAACCTGATATTCCCGATAATATCTAACATGGGGTTTTCCAGTTCCCATAGACCAACCTCTTCCCAATTCCCCACACATCTTACTCATTCTCACCTTCCTGACATTGACCTTTTGTTCCTACTCCTTTCATGGCCAGAGAGGCGCTTTGAGTACAGAGTCACTGGTGGGGTCAGTCACACTTTATTTTGCCCATTCACACAGCTAATTTGTTCCTCGTGTTAATGAACTATTTAAGTTGAAGTTTAACATACATATAGAAAAGTACACATATCATACATGTACAGGCCTGTGAATTATCATGAAGAGAGGAAGCTTCTCCCCTCTGAGATCAAGAAATAGATCATTAGCACCCCAAGGGAGCCCCTCTCTTATCCCTATCCAGTTAAAAAGCCCCTCCTCCCCCAAGTCATCCGTTACTCCAATACCACAGATTAGTTTTGCAGATTTTTGAATTTTATATAAATGGAATCTTCAGTATGCATTCTGTAGCATCTGGCTTCTCTCACTCACTATTATGTTTGTGAGACACAGCCATGTTCTTGTCTATAGCTGTAGTTTGCTTTCATTGCTGTATAATATGTCATTGTATGAATATATTATCATTTATTCATTATGCTCCTGGGAAATATGGATTGTTTCTAGTTTGGGGCCATTACAATAATGCTACTATATATATTCTTCCCCGTGTCTTTAGACATAGACATACGCACTTTTCTGGGTATCGTAGCATCTACTGTTAATTCATCCCTATCCCCTGGAGTTTATCATTTCCTGGTACTCTAGCCCAACTTTCAGCTGTCCACACCATGACTATACACTTGAAGGGTCTCTCTGGCCACCAGAGTCCTCTCTGCCTACACACTAAGCAAGCCAGAAGTACTAGAGGATTATTAACCCTGGGATAAATAATAATGGGATCACCCCTTGGATGAGATTAACTAGAGTTTCATCCTGGCTCCTGATATTTCCTAGTATAAAGCTCCAGACACTCCCACAGGTAAGTTTCTTGATAATGCATGCTTTTTTGGCTTCCTTTCCATGCCTGTCTCGCTCACTCACTCCCCTACTTTTACTGGGGTCACCTCCCAAATAAACTACTTGCATTTAAACCCTTGTCACAGGAACTAATTCTGGATGAACCCAAAGTATAACACCAATTTTCTCCTCTATTCACTACTCTTTACAAGAGTAAGTGGCTAGCCTAGAGATTACAAAATTAATCTTTAACTTATTCAAGTCTAATATAAATTAAGACATATACATCTCAGACAACTCAGAGGCTTTAAGACATTTTAACTCCATCTACCGCTTCTTCCTTTTGAGCGTTTATTGTCATGTTTTAAGTAGGCTTTAAACCCAATGATATATTATTATATTTGTTTCATGCAGGGGATATTTAGATTTACCTGCATACTCTTTCCATCCTTTATTTCTTCCTATATGTACATGCTTCTGTCTGGGATCCTTTTCCTTGTTCTTGAAATAGAGACTTTATTATTTCTTTCCTTGTGGGTCTACTGGTAATAATTTCTCTGTTTTTATTAGTCTGAAGTTATCTTTACCTTGCTTTCTTTTTGAGAATATTTTTACTGGGTACCGGATTCTAAATTAGCAGGATTTTCCCCCCCAGCATGTTGAAGCTGTCAATCATAGTCTTCTGGCTTCCACTGTTTCTGAATAATATACGTATTTATTTGAAGGTAATATATATATTTTTCCTACTGACTGCTTTTAAGGTCTTCTTTTTGTGTTTAACAGTTTTACTATGATGTGCTTAGGCATGGGTGTCTTGTATTTACCCCACTTGGGAAGCAATTCTTAGATCTTCTGACTTGAGGTCTTGTAAATTTTGGGAAAATCTTAGCAATGGCTCTCCAAATATTGCTTCTCACCCATTCTCTCCCTCCTAACTTTTTGGACTCCAATGACATAATATTAGGCCTTTTTACCATATACCTTTTATGCTCTTTTGTGTATAATTTTTTTTGTCTTTTGTGTATAATTTTTTCTTCCTATATTTTATTCTGATTTTTTTTTACTTTTGTGTCTAATCTGCTATTAAACCCATATATTAAGTTCTTAAATTCAGTTATATTTTTCAGTTTCAGAATTTCCACTTGATAGTATCTTATAATTTTCAATTCTTTGATGAAATTTTTCATTTTGTTAATTTCTTGAAAACAGTGATAACAGTTATATGAATTTCCTAACTGGAATATGTGGGTTTCCTATGTTTGAATTTCTACAGACTTTAGTCCTCTTGATTTTTTGGCTAACTTTTTAAAATTTCTGCATGCCTAATTTGGGGGCTTTTTATTTTGCTTTGGCATTTTGTTTTTAATAACAATTATCACTTTAAGGCTCTGACCAATGTTACATTTCCTCCAAGAAAGGTCTTGTTTTTGCTTGCGGTAGGCAATTAGGGTAGAAGTGGATCTTCATCTAACCTGGGATTGAGGTAATTTGGATGGAGTTTCAGTCTCTATGAGGATTGGTGAGTTTCAGTCTTTGTGAGGGTTGGTCTATTTCCATTTGGTCCCTACTCCTAGAATGTAGCCCTTGAAGGGTTCCCTCTAAATGCCTCAAGTGCTTATGAGGGCTTTTCTCCCTTGGCAGATGCTTAATTTCATTGTTCCTTCAGCCCCACGAGACCATCAAAACACCTCAGCCACTACTTTAAAATTTGCAAATATCCTGGGAGATAAGGCAGTGCCAGATGTTATACCTGCATCTCTGAACTTCCCTTTTCTCCAAGACTTTCAAAAGTCTTTGCTGCCTTCGAAGCTTTTCAATGGCTTTAAACAACAGTTTTTAAAGCCAACTTTTCCAGAGGTGTTGGCGGGAGAGTGGATTTGATGCAACCTAGTCTGCCAGAGCCCAACCAGTTAGTTTCTACCCAGCCAAAGTCAAGCTCAGGTCCTTCCTCCTCTAAGAGTCTTCTCTGTTTACTCTGGACCCTACGGTTCTCTTGCATCTGTGAACTTTAATGGCATTTTTAGTCTGCTTCATGCATTTTAGTACCTGAGCCCATTCTCTTTTATTTTCCTCCACTAGTTTATAGAGTTACAGAATTAAATTACTATCATAATATACAACATATAATATACATGTATTCATGTATATTCAAATACTGTATGCATTATGATTATTACAATTACATAATCTACAGGATTAAATAGTTATAAATTGGTATCTCAAACACTTCTAAATTCCCTGAGAGCCCAGGATCTAGCACTTATGTTGCTTTATATTCATTTGAGGAAAACGTGGAAATCCAAAAAATTGTAGAAGAGGACCCTCTTATTATCCCTATTCACCAGAAAGACAGAATTAATTTGATTAATATTGCTTTGGGTAGGTTATTTAACATCTCTAAACCTCAATTTCCTCATCTGTAAACTAAGGATAGTAATACTACCTCATTGGGTTGCTGGGAGGATTTAATGAGATAATTTATGTGAAATGCTTAGAACAGGGCATTACATTATGCTCATTCCGTTAATGTCAGATATCAGAGTAAGAATAGAGGTTTCATGTTTATTCCCTGTTTCCTTTCAATGGTCATGCTCTCTGTATAACATAATATCCCACTGATGTTTAATTTTATGTCATTAGGCAATAGGGGCCAGATATGGAACAATAAGCTGAAGGATTTGCTTGGGAGAGCTTGTACTGATTTCACCTCAACTCACACAGCAGGACATGTACATAGGGTCACACTAAAGGCAAAATCCCTACTTTCTCTGGTTCTTTCTCCCAACTGCTCAACATAGCCAGTTGCAAAATACTCATTCTCCATACCTCTAGCATCTCCAGGAGAGTCTCACACACGTTCTTGAAAAGTACTCTGGCCCTCACCCCCGGACCTCTTGCCACTGTACAAAGCTCAGAGCTTTACAACTGCTGGCGTCCACCAAAGGACAGTGACATTTGTGCCAAGAGGGCTTCTTTTCCATGTTCTGGAAGGTGTGAGTGGCAAGGTGCCAAAGGAATCAGAATCCTCGTAGGCATCCCTGGGCCAGGGCCGTTCTACATTCTGTGCAGAAATGAGGAGGATGCCCCCTCTCTGTCTCCATGTCACTCTGTCTCCTGGACGCCAAGGTTAGGTCACTTGTTAGGTGGAAGCATCTTCTTCTGTTTCCTTCTGCATCCTCTTTCTCAGAGGGCAATCAGTCTCCTCCAGGAAGTCCTTCTTCAGACAGAGCTCCACATACTAAGCTTCTCCCCAGAAGTAAACTGTATCTTGTTTAGGGGAATTATCTACACATCTGAATTTATATGCAGCTATTGCTAAAAGAAAGGGAAGTAGCAAGAAGGAAGTTGACACACAGGGAAAAGGCAAGGAAGAAAACTAGTATTTACTGAGCACCTCTTATATCTCTAATCCTTCCTCCCAGAGAAAATCCAGAAAGACAGTTTTAGTCTAAACAAACGCACAAACTTGCTGTAAACAACCCCTGGATGTCCTCAGACAAGAGTTCTCCGCCCTAGTCCAGTCTGGTTTAAGCTTAATCTGGCTCCCGTAGATTGGATTACTGCCTTCCTTTTTCCCTGACCAAAGTTCAACTGCCTTCTCCAGGTCTCACTAGCATCAAGTATCAAATTCCCTTTGCTTATGTGGAAAGAGGGAAAAGCAAAGGCTCTTGGGTTCTGCAAGATGGTTTCTGTGGAAATCTCCACCTGCCTCTGAGGGAGGAACCACAGAACGGAAATAGCCCTGCAGACAGGGCAGAACTTGGCAATTGTCTCCGGCTACAAAGCAGCTCAAAGGCTGATGAACTAGAGTGCTTTTCTTGTCTAACACTGAAAGATTAGTTCTCCTATAGTAGAATGGAAGACTACAAATAAAAATGGTTCAACTTTTATGCATAAAGGGAAAATAAAATCAGACCATATGGGTAATTCAGCTACAATATACACAAGATGCAGCCTTTCACCACTCCATGGAGATGGACCAATGGGCTTTTCAAAGGGCTTTGGAAGGCAGGGCCTGCCAGAACCCAGATCAGAGGTTGAGCTTGGTACAGCCCTTTAACTCAAAGCAAATAGTTAGAGGAAAGTGTTTGGAGAGATCCCTTACGAAGTCAGAGCCTAACAAAAGGAAAATAAAATTGAACTTTTGTTTCCTCTTTCTCTAGGCCAAGTTTCCTTTTATTTGACTCTATTAGTGAATGTGGTCCCAGGATTACAATAACAAAATGTCTTAGACCCACCATCATATAAGAACAAACTACTTTAGAAACATTTTCACACTTTCAAGCATCACTTAGGCCAGGACATGAGAAACATGAGTTTAAAAATTTTTTAAACCTTCCAGGTGTACCTTTTTTTCTTTTTTTTGTGGTACGTGGGCCTCTCACTGTTGTGGCCTCTCCCGTTGCGGAGCACAGGCTCCGGATGCACAGGCTCAGCGGTCATGGCTCAAGGGCCCAGCCGCTCCGCGGCATGTGGGATCTTCCCGGAGCGGGGCACGAACAGGTGTCGCCTGCATCAGCAGGCGGATTCTCAACCACTGCGCCACCCCAGGTGTACTTCTTAAATAAAACTCTCTCTCTCTCTCTCTCTCTATATATATATATATAGATACATAGATATATGTATATATACGTATATATGTGTATATATATATGTGTATAATTTTTTTTTTCATTCATGAAAGTTAAAGCCTTCAGCAAGCCTGATACTTGCTAAAGGAGTTGACCATTCTGCTGTTGCTTTTCTGTGTCTTGCAGATGAGTTTGGTAGCTCTTTGGATAGCAAGGGCATTAGGAAAGCTGGAATTATTAACCAGCGATCAGGGGCTGCCTGAGGCCACTTGAATTTCTGTGTACGAATAGCATCACAGAAGAGTCCTGTTTGGACTCGGCCTGCGAAGGCAGATCTGGAAGCTGCTCCAGTCCATTGGGATCACCAGGAAGCCATTCAGCAATTCTATTGCATAAGATTTTGCATCCAGTCCAACCAAAGTAGAGATTATATGGTAGTTTTATGGCACTGTATCAAATAATACAGTGTAATTTTTAATAAAGGTATCAGATGTTTTAGAATTATAAACCGTCTAAATGAAACATTTTTAACATATGAGATAGCATACTGCACATGCAATTCTCAGAATGGGTAATTTAAACCACAGGTCTAAATTATACATACACACATATTTGCTGGTATATTCATAGACTGTTTCTGCAAGAACACATGAGAAACACAAGGATACATGAGAAACAGCAGCAGACTTACTTGTAACCATATACCCTCTGGAAACTTTTGAATCTTACACTATGTGCATGTTATGACCCATTAAAAACAAATCAGTATTATTTCACATAAAAAAATCAAATGATGCCAGGTGACTTAAAGTGATCTTCTAAAAGTCTCTAACTATGAAGATGAGGAGGCAGCTGGTCCCGGCGTGGGTGGATCCAGGGTTGACATCTCATGGAGGGAATGCCCCTGATCAAGAGGGCAGATGAGGCGTTCGTTCGACAGATCGCTACCTCGGCACCAAGCACCATACTCACCAGGGATGGGTGAGGGATGCTGAATGTCACAGCAAAGTCCTCAGACCAGCAGAATATTCAGAGACTCCAATATAGAAAATAAAACACGACATGACTTTATTGGTAAAAGGGGCAGGAGTGGGATGTGATATGTTCTCATATAACTAGTTAAACCCACCAAGAGGTTTCTTTGCTGCAAAATAAATTCATTTTTCTACACTGTAGACACTGAACAAAGGTGTTTATGACTTAAAGGTTGCAGTCACTGGCGTGATGAAACACTGACAACTCCCACAGCTGCATGAACCCCTGTGGAGTGTCTCAGGAGCTGTAGCCTGAGAACACCTAAGAGAGCATGGGTACTTCACTCTGAGAGGCCAAAAATTTGAATTCTGTTACTTTCTTGGCGGGTAACTCTGAGCAAATTGCCTAACATCTAGGAGCATCATTCTCCTAATCTGAAAAATGGGAATGAAAATCTCTGCATTGCAGCCTTGCTGTAAGGACTGTGTGTATATGCGCGCGTGTGTGTGTGTGTGTGTGCGTGTGTGTGTGTGTGTGTGTGTCAGGGTGGCGTGAGTGTGAGGGGTGTCATGTTATTATGCTGGCATGTAGAAGAAGCTCAATGAATGGTGATTGTTAAGATCCTGGTTATTATTAATAATAATAGCTATGGAGGATGGAAGAGACCCTGATAAATATTTAAGAGTGGTCTTTAACTTACCACAAAAAGAAAACATAGCTCACAAAGAATAAATGTAAACCAGAACAAATAGCTAAATATCTGCTATTCTTATGAGCATAAATTTTCCTCCTCTTGGTTTATGGGGCCCATGATTATCTCTGTCAGCTGGGATATTCAGATAAATGCACTATATTAAAGAGCACGCCTATTCTATGGAAATCAATCAATAAAATAGAGTCCAGAAATGACAGCAGCCTGATGATTATTTTATTCAATCTGTTTATCTATTTGTCTCTCTGTCATCTGTCACAGCCATACCTGAGGGGAGTCTCCAGGGGTTTTACCTGACTGCAGGGGAGGCAAGGTTTAGGGTGGAAGGAAGAGCCAGGCACTGATGGGGCCTTGGCACTGATGGAGCAGCACGTGCGGCTGCTCAAAGGTCAGCCTGAATGGTGCAGGACTGGAGACGTGCTTTTTCCTCCCTGTCCCAGGGGCCCACAGAAGCCAGCTCGGGCCAAAGGACAAAGCCCAGAACAGGACCAGACCCTCTACTGTAGATCTGCATCTTCCTTATTAGGAAATGGGTCAAAACAAAATACTAAGGACCAAGGGATCAGGCTGGGGCTCTCTTAGGTGGCAGCAGGAGGGCCATGGCCAGAGACCCTTCCATGGGGAGCCAAGCTGTGCTCAGGGCAGAACAGGCTAGGGTTTGGTCATCAGGCCACAGGCAGGGACGTGGGAGGCTAAAGGTAAAGCAGGCTGCCAGGAAAGTTAGGCCAATGGAGGATTCCTGCCAATGGCTGCCTGTAATGGGGCTGATCAGGGTTTTACTTGGCAGCCCTTCCCACAGGGAGAATGTAGTTGCCCTCAAGGAGACTGTCCTGTTGTGAAATAGGAGAAGAAAGAGGAAGGAGTCTGGTCCTGCTGGGGCAGTGACCACCTCATCTAGGGGCCTACCCTGTCTCTCCTGAGCAGTCATGTCAATTCATTCATGGAAAAGGAAGATTTGGTAACTCCTGGATTAAAGTCAAATAAAATACAAATTTCTAATCACAGTCTACTCGATCCTACATGACATGGCCCCTACCCACCTCTCTGACCTCATCTCATGCCAATTCCCACTTTTCTCACTCCCCACCAGTCACCCTGTTTCCTATTTGTGCAAAGCTCAATCCTACCTCAACAGCTTGCCTTCGCTTGCTGGTGTCTTGCTCACTCTTCCTCTGACTGTGAATGGCTCTTTCATACAGGCCTTCGCTCAAGGCCACCTTCTTCGAGAAACCCTCCAGGGCCACCCCACCTACTGGAGCCCCATTGCATTTTATCTCTCATGACACTTCTGACACCAAATGTGTGGGGGTTTTTTTTTCCCCACATCACCCAATTTTCCAACTCTCCAGAACCAACTGCGTGTCCTGCATTTCAATTCAATTCTGACACTAACTACCCAGAGTTATCACAGACACCACAGGTTAAGGGCTCAGTCCCACAAGACTGCTCCCCAACTCTAGATGCCAATTGCAAGTCCTGAGGCTCCCATGCTTCTGACTGACTGGCTATAAATCAGGGGTTCCCACAACCCCCTCCTCAGGTTCCATAATTTGCCAGAATGGCTCACAAAATTCAGCAAAGCACGTTACTTACATTTAGTGGTTTATTATAAAGGAACAGCCAAATGGAGAAGATGCATATGGCAAGGTGTGTGTATGTGTGCACGTGTGTGTGTGCGCGTGTGTGTGGCAGGGGGGGCTTCCATGCTCTCTCCAGACATACCACCCTGGCAACACCTCGATGTGTTCACCAACCAGAAGTTCTCAGAACCCTGGTGTTTGGGATTTTTATAAAGGCATCACTATGCAGTCTCTCCTGACCCTGCAGCGCAAGCTTTCCTTTGAGCTACCAAAGCCTGTCTTCTTGTCTCTCACCTCCCTCCAGACACACAGCAATCAGTGCTCTTATCCAGTCTTAAAAATACACTCAGGAAAATAGAAGAGTCTGACGGTCCTGAAATGAGGTGATCATTAATTTAGCACTTCCTTGTCCTCTTCATTCTCAGCCTCATGTGTAAGATGAGTAATGTTTTAAACAAATGGGGTCATGCAGCTGGGAGGATGAGAGAGTTAGTATCAGCAATAATGAATATTCCTGCATTTTTATAGAACAATTATTGATTGTCTAGAAGAATTTAGAGCTCAAGGTAACTCTACCATTAGATAGTCAGTTAAAAACTCCCAAAGATTCATTATTTCTCTTTAAAAGCATACTATGAAAGAAATGGAGTTGCATTTTCTATGCTATAAAATGAAAAGAGCTAAGGATGGTATTTTCTCAATAAGCCTACACTGAGATTAAGAAGAAAATGAATATCACAGGAGAAAATATCAGCTAAGATGAAATGAGAAAAGGGCAAGCTGAAATCCAGTAATGTTTTAGCAATTCAAATTTCCAGTACCTTAATATTCAGTCATAAGATAAAACTGAGTTTTTAAATCTTTGTAACTTGAACAGTGATTATATACGCATAAGCATCACACTGACGTCCTGCCTCTAACTGGCTCCTCAGTTTCTGGGTTTTCTCTGGGCCTGAGCTTACGACCCTCACTGTGTCTCACTTTCCCAGGAAGACTTGCTCACTGAGGGCCATGAACTACTGTCCACCACAAGTCCACCCGACCACAGGCAGAACCCAGACATCCTCTGCTGCTTTTCCTCTGGCCCAGCCAACAAAGCTGCTCACCTCTCCTTCCTTCCCCAGAGACACCTGCCACTTTCCTTCTCGGCAGCTGGAATGCTGTTCTCTACTCTTCCTTGCTTAACCAAAGGACTCAAAGGTGTAATTCATTTCCACCTCCCTGAGACCTAAGATACATAATATCCACCCTGTTCCCTTGGTAGAGACACCTGGTTTTCTGATGCTCCTAGAGAGCACAGTCTGGGCTTGTGTTTCTTTGTGTACTGCCCTTGTACCTGTTGCTGATCAGATGTTGGGTCTGTGATAATATTTTTAATACTAAATTGGACCAGTGATACAGCTACAACCTCCTCTTCTCTGCCTCAGTTATGAAGTCTTGCCGTGTTCATATCAATCTTAAGTACTGCCCTAAATACATCTTCTTACTCAGCAATGTGACAGGAATTGTTGCTGTTTGTTCTTTGAGAACCCGCTATGTGGAAATCACTGATCATACATTAACTCTCCTCAAATGCCTCACTGAGATGGGGTGAGAGTTATTTTTTAAACCGTGACTCATCGATAAGAAAAGAGGCCCAAAGAGATAAAGAGAGTTGTTCAAGTTCACACAGCTATTAAATGACAGAAAGAGAATTCAAAATCAGGTCTGTTGGAAATCCTTATATCACCTCTTCTCAAATGTCTGACAGCTTCCTGCTCTATGAATAATTCTCAAAAGTGTTTTCCATTTACAGAAAAATTTAATTCTATGAATGGGAGTCCAGGCAGTGGGCTCAGCAAGCAATAACAACTTCATGTTGTATGAGACTCATTATTCAAGCTTAAGGTATGTTGTTCAGAGAGACCAAGAGAGCGAGATCTAGGACCATAGTCTAGAATATTCTGAGTGAAACAAGAGCTTGGGGTTGTATGATTTTTGTCTCCACGTTGGCCTCCACCAGTGGGGCACTTTGCCTCTCAGGGAATATTTGGAAATATCTGGAGACATTTTTGGTTGTCACAGTTGAGGAGATGGGTGTTGCTTAGTGTCATCTGGTAGGCAGAGGCCAGGAATGCTGCTAAACATCCAACCATGCAAAGGACAACCCTCTCCCCATCAAAGAAGTATCCAGCCCCAAATGTCAATGGCGCTGAGTTGAGGAACCCTGGCTGAGAAGGAAGAAAGCTTTTACAGTCCTGCTCTCAGGCAGCCCCAGATGCCCCTCAGGTTGGCTCTCTGGATATTAAAAGGGTCACTGGCTTCTTAGCTGCTTCAGGTGATGTCAACTTTTAGTTTGGGGTCTGAGTGTTAGAGGTAAGAGAAGGCTTTAAGTCCATGCCTGTACCTTTAAGGTACAGCCTTGAGAATGGGGTCTGGCAGCGCCTCTTACAGGACCACTCTTGGGATCTTGAGACCGTGTCTCACATCTGATACCTCCCAGAGGGTTTCTGTAAGAACATGTGGCCTTGTCATTTAAAGCCCTCTTCTGTCATTTCTGCCACTCCAAGTTCCCCCCCTTTCCCTTCCTCCATACTCCACCTTTTCCCATTCTGTGCTCACCAGCCTGTTTCAAACTCTCTCTGGCCCATCCTCTGCCTTTGTCTTCTGAAATGCATTCATCTCAGCATGTGCCAGCCCAAATTCAGTTCATTACTTGCCTCATTTAGGAAGAGAGAGCAAGAAAGGGAACTTCTCAAATTCTTGAACAACCCTGCTTATACGACCACACCTATAACAATCACTTCACCTGTGCAATGTCAGAACTGGGGGCAGAATTTGAGGCCAGTGTTCATAACCCTTCAGTTCTGGAACGAGGTTCATTGGAAGAATTTCTCAAAAATGCTTCCCCCATGTAAGTCCTCAGGTTTGTTCTTAAATCCCCCCTTCTTCTCATGGTCTTTACTCCAGAGTCCAAACCACAGCAGAGAAGGGCACCACCACTAAAGAAACTAGTGGAAAATAATGTATTATAAGCCAAAAATCATTAAAATCATATTTTATAAGATATATTCATTAAATACATTCTGAGTAAAGAGAACACTTTAACCTTGAGGAGGCACAGGAAAAAAAAATTGCCCTTGGCTTGGTGATTGTTAGGGGAGAGTTTACCCCATGAATGATATGACTTTATATCAAAAAATAAACTAGGACTTCAAGAGCCCAGAGAACAGAGCCTTAAATAATGTGTTGAGATGGTAACTTAAAAGATATCTGGAGCCTATGCAAACTCAGAGTCAGAAATTATATATTTCCTTCTCTTCCTCATAAAACATACTCCACAATAGAATATTTCACCTTTCATCTAAAAACATTTCTCTTCTCCTCACCCCTGCCTCATAAATAACAGTAGTGAAGGAGAAAAATTAAGTGGGTATCCGCATTGTCTGAGATGCGTTGCAGAGGACGATTACTTTCTATAGCAGGTTTCAGATCAGAATCGTGTCATGTTTTCATGAATTCGGTCAAGGAGCCTTGTGTCACGACTGGAAGAGTGCTGTAAGACAAAATGCTGTTTCTGGCCACATTCAGTTCAGGGAGCTGATCAGCTCAGAACTTTTGAAATACCAGGAGCAGATGAAACCTTGACACATCGACGGTAGCCAACTACTCAGATAACAGGGATGGGGGTGGGGGCAGGGTGCCACATCTTAACCTGCTGACTGAATCTCAGATTCACCAAGTGCCTCATTCACTTCCCAACGCTCTCAAAGCTGGCTGGAGGCAGCCAGTTAATCTACATGTGTATGATAGAGGGAGACTAGCTTGGAAAAGCCTTCACCACCTGTGAAGATAAGATGTGCTTTAGGAAAAGGAATTTAGTGAAATTAAACTCAATTAAAGTTGACCAAATACCCTCTACATGGCAGACGCAGAATATATTTAAGGATCTTACTAGAACAGAGGGGAGACAGATAAGCAAGCTAGTATTCATTGATCAGTCTAATAAGCCACAAACTGAGCACAGAGCAGGATGTGAGATTCTCTGGTAAGGGGTGGAGATGGTTGGGACGTTTCACCAAGAAGGCCATCCTTGAGCTAGGGTTTTGAAGCCTGAGCAGGAGTTCTCTGGCTAAACAAAGTAAGAGGGATAATCTAGGAAGAGAGACTATTTATCCATTCACATGACACAATGTATTTGTGGGAGGGAGCATAGGAGAGCCTCGTTTTAGATTCCTAAATGCCTAAGGGTGTGAGCCCAGGGATCATCAGGGAACCCTTGAATAAGTTGATTTATCCAGGAAAAGAAGACCAACAAGAAGAAAATTTTATGACTGTGGCTGGGGACAGAGATGAGAAAGCCAGTAAGCGTAAGAGGCACCTTCTGGACCCAGGGCAGTCCTGATGGTGTAGTCTGAGCTCTATGAATAGAGAATGCTGCAGAAATAGGCTGGAGGAGCAAATGTACACGAGGGAATTTTGAAACATGGTGCATGGCCACTATAAATGACATCAAAGAGTGACACTAAGTACAGGACACACATCAGTGCAAAATACAGCACTCCCGATATGAGAATTGCTACTCCAGCTTACCATGTTCTTGGATTGGAAGAATCAACATTGTGAAAATGACTCTACTACCTAAAGCAATCTACAGATTCAATGCAATCCCTATCAAACTACCACTGGCATTTTTTATAGAACTAGAAAAAAAAATTTCACAATTTGTATGGAAACACAAAAGACCCCGAATAGCCAAAGCAATCTTGAGAACAAAAAATGGAGCTGGAGGAATCAGGCACCCTGACTTCAGA
>NC_041215.1:44129001-44134907 GCF_002837175.3 Physeter macrocephalus | reverse complement strand
GGATCGGGAGGGTGGGAGGGAGGGAGACGCAAGAGGAAAGAGATATGGGAACATATGTATATATATATAACTGATTCACTTTGCTGTAAAGCAGAAACTAACACACCATTGTAAAGCAATTATACTCCAATAAAGATGTTAAAAAAATAAAATAAATAAATTAAATAAATAAAATATGAGCACATATATTTCAAGACAAAAAAAAATATAGCACTCCCTTGGCATTGAGAAATTTAGTTCATTATGGAAGGGCAAGTTAGCAGAAACTGAGATGCTTAGCAGGAGATGGCAGATGCCCAGTGGACATGGAAATGCCCAGCAGGTGCCTAGCAGGAAATAACGGAAGCTGGACCAACATGCAGTGCCCAGAGGATACTGACAGAAGAACAGAAGCAATCTAATGCAAGCCAACCTGTTTGGAAACCCACTGTGATGGGGCTTCACATCCGTGGCTTCACATCCAGGGCTTCCAGGGCTCTGCAGATTCTTTATGCAAGACTGTGAACACAATCCAATGGCATTAGAATTAATATTATTAATGGGATGCCATTGGTACCTTCAGGCTGGAGAGATCTGGAGCAATTTTTGGAGTTCTGTATTTATTGAAGAGTGAAATAGAGCAATGTGACATTGGCTTGGCTCTCAGGTGGCAAGAAAATGGATATCAGAAGCTAGAAGGATGACAGTCATGTTATATAAAGGCAAAACACCTGTCAAACTTTTTTTTATATGGTGAATAAGGAGGCAGAAATGCCTACTCAGTCTATAGCTCAAAGAAAAGAGGCTGAAAAACGGAGTGTCAGTAATAAATACTACTTTGGAAAGAACTGGCTGATTTGCAAGCAGAAATGAGAAAGGACAAAGAGCAAATATGCAACGATTTGCATGACTGAAAAGCTTACTGCTTCAAGACTCCAAACACTAAGAAATGAGAATTTTAAAAATAGTCCTGAATCACAAACATTTAAAACCTCTTTTGACTGATTAAAGTGGCCCAATGTAAAGATCATATTAAGGTTATATAATATCTATCCCACACGTAGTTTTAGATATCCTTCAGGTGACCATCATAAGGTTGAAACAGAAAGGGGCATGGAAGAGAGGAAGCAATGAAATAAATCAGTATCAAGTATTATATCTAGTAATTCTTGAGCATGCTTACAGGCATCTGGAATTGACTAGAAGCAAATAGATCAGAAGATGACAAAGTTTTAAAGAAATGTTACTGCCAAAGAAAAGTCTTTGACTATTCCAGTGGTCCAATAACCTTCAGGTCCTCTAGTTTGCATGAGTAGGAAGAAGGCTGTAAAAGCTATGCAGCCCCCAACACCTCCTTCAGATGTGGCAAGGATGACATGCACAAGAAAGAAGAAGAACATGGCCCATAAGACAGACTCAGAGGCAAAGGAGAACAATGAATAAGACAGCTGTCCCCAGAGAGCGGTATCAGGGCCTACAAAAGAAAATTCCCCACCATCAAGGTAGGAGGCCTTCAAACGCTTGCAGTTCCATAGCTGCTAAGGACCAGTGGCCATGCTGTGTCTTATATGCTTCCTTTTTCCAAATGAGAGTTTGTCCTGAGGTTACCCTGTCTCTGCTCACCCACTGCATATTGGATGTGTGCGGCGGGGGCAGAAAGGATAACTTGTCCTTTTAGTTCACAGGTTGCTGAGTCAAGAGAGGCCATATCCAAACCTGATGGGGAAGAATGCACATCACTCAGAAATCACAGGCTGTGAGCTGGATACAGTGACCAACTGGGACTCTGGGTCAGCCCTTATGGGAGGCGGTGAATATGTGCTCTGTGTGGGAGTGAGGGGCACGTGGATTAGTGACCAGAGGGTAGCAGAGGCATCTTTCTGATAACCAAAAGTTTGTGGGTGCTCTGGCTAGAAAGCAGCTTCCCCATCAGGACTACATTTCCCAGCCCCCCTTGCATCTAAGTGGGACCACATGACTATTTCTGGTCAATGAGATGTGAGCAGAAATGATGTGTGTCCCTTCCAGTATGTGGCCATTAAGTATTCAGTATGTCTTCCTTCCCCTTATTCTTTTCCCTTTATATGGGCACCTGAGGCAGCATCTCAGGAGGTAAGGAGCCTAGATCCACTAGAAGGAGTCTGAGTAACCACTTAAAAGAGGGCCACCTAGCAAAGGTATCTATCCAGGAACAGCTACATTGGACTTTGAGAACAAGAGAAATAAGTTCCACTGTATTAAGTCACTGTAATTTTGTTGTTGCTGGTGTTAACTGGCCTGACTAATACCACCAGCACAGCCTAATGCACAGAGGTAAGAAATATCACATGTGGTTAAGGAATTAAAACAGTTTATACTGTTAAAATATAAGATGAACAGGGAAGAGTGGCAGGAGTTGAAGCTGGAGAGGTAGGCAAAGAACAAATAAGTGTTTCTCAAAGTGTGGCCCAAGAACTACCTATATTCAAATCTCTTGGGAGTCTAATTAAAAATGCAATGTGTGGGTTCCATTGCAGACCTACAGAATATCTTAATAAGAGGCCCACAAAACACACATTTTTAACGAGAACTCAGGTGATTTGAACACACACAACAGGTTGAGAGATACTCGGTTGGACGGTAAAGAGACCTTGTGTATCATTTTAAGATTCCTTTATCTTATTTTACCACACAGACAAATGGCAACTGGTAAAAGGTCATAACTGGTGAAAGGGAAGCAATATGATTATTCTCAGTAGGGTGTTAACTCCATGAGGGCAAAGAGTTTGTCTCTTTTGTTCACTACTATATCCTTAGGGCCTTAAATAGCATCTGGTATTTAGTAGGTACTCAATAAATATTTATTGAATAAATGAAACAGATCTGAGTTCTGATAATTAATTGGAAGGGAAGATAATGGCTGCTGTTAGGATGCTATTAAAACTGTTGAGGTGTGAGATGATGTATTTTTAAGCTAAGGCAATAGCGGTGAGAACAGGGGAGAGGGTATGATTTTGAAATATATTTACAAGGATAAATTGGTGTGTCTTTTATTTTTGGCTGCACCGCACGGTTTTCGGGATCTTAGTTCCCCGACCAGGGATCAAACCCGGGCCCTGGCAGTGAAAGCGCCAAGTCCTAACTACTGGACCACCAGGGAATTCCCAAACTTGTGTGTCTTAGTGATTGATTCAAGTAAGTAGCTGGGATAAAAGGGAGAGTCTAGAAAGACTGATTTCTTTTTTCTCGTCTAATGAAATTGATGATAGTGTTATTCACCAAGATCCAGAACTTAAGTCAGTTTTCAGGAGGACATAAGTATGGTATTGGATAAACTGAGTTTGAAAGTCTGATAATACACCTAGACGTTCAGTACATGGTTGGCTGCATGTTTCAGGAACACACTGAAAATAATACAGATTTGGGAGTTTGCATTCATTCATTTACTCATTCACTCATTAAACAAATATTTACTGAGTGTCTATGTTATTAGACAGTAGACTAGGGGTTAGACATACAAATATGCCTTTCAAGAGCCTTACAGTTTCATGAAAGGACAAAGGAGTAGTAAGCTCCCTGAGACAGGTATGCCCAGGGAGGTCAGACGAAGGGTACCAAATCCAGCGGGAAGGCTGAGAGAAAGCTTCACAGTGGAGGCCATCAAGGAAATCACACAATAGACAGAAACGTCAGCATGGACAGAAGTCAGCTGCAGCAGATTCAGAGAGAAGCCAGATTGCAATGGGTTGAGAAGTGAAGGGGAGATTAGAAAATAAGGACGGTGAATTTAACACAAGAGTTTCAAGAAATTTTGATGCAAAGGAAAGAAGAGAAATGGGTCAACAGCTAAAGGAAGCTTTAAAGAGAGCCAAAAATTCTATTTAGAAAAGGAGAGCACTGAACATGTTTTCTTGCAGAAGGTCCAGAAAGGTAAAAGTTATGGAAGAGCAAGAGGCAAAAACTGATGAAGCAAAATCAGAGAAGACAGAACAGGATGGAGTAAGTTCACTTGACAGAATGACCTACAGACAGGATGTAAGAGACCACTTCTTCCACTCCTCATGGTGGGAAGGAAGTGCACAGATGGAGATGATGTCTGGAGGTGGGAGAGAGTGCGTGGGAAGGGGAAGGGGTCTGAGGCATGTATAGGAAGCACTGGTAGAGGTTTTGAAGATGGAGCCAGCATGGCGTACTTCTGGCAGGGGGGATGGGTTAAAAGAGAAAAAGAAAAATGATAGAGTTATAACTTTTAAAGAGAAGCTAAAACCAATCAATCCAACATGTAGAAAATATGCAGTACGACCAGGGATGATATTAGTTTTTAAAACATATACTTCTTCCCAAATTATTAGAACTTCATAGCATCCTGGGAACCTGTTAGCTATTTATCTTTGCAACCCTATACCTAGCAGAGTGCCCTGGCCCATGATAAATGTTTGCTGTGTGAGTCCTGGGCCCACTCATACTACTACGACAATATTTATCTATTTCTAACAGCTACCAATTTTGATTTATAATGAAACTGATATCTTAATTAAAAATAAATTACTGGGCTTCCCTGGTGAAGCAGTGGTTGAGAGTCCGCCTGCCGATGCAGGGGACGCGGGTTCGTGCCCCGGTCCGGGAAGATCCCACATGCCGCGGAGCGGCTGGGCCCGTGAGCCAAGGCCGCTGAGCCTGCGCGTCCGGAGCCTATGCTCCGCAACGGGAGAGGCCACAACAGTGAGAGGCCCGCGTACCGCAAAAAATAAATAACTAAATAAATATATAAATAAATAACTAAGAATTAAAAGTAATAGCCATCCATTTCAGTAAAATAGCATCTCATAAGAGCCCTGGACAAAGATCACCAAGATTACATTCAGAAAACCTGCACATGGTTCAATGCAACTGGGGAAAAAATAGGCTAGAATTCATGACACTACCTCTAGTTGCTCAGAGTGATTTGTCGGCCTCTTTATATTCAGACAAGATTCCTTTGGATTTAGAGTAAGATTTAATCTCCTAAAACAACATATGCTCAACTCATATAATTGTTACCAAACATACGTTCAGAAGGCATAAGCCAGAAGCTCTGATTTATACAAGAGCAGAAGGCAGCGAGCCTATTTATCTTTTTCCCATGCTCAGATTCCCTGCAGATCCAACATGAAAACAGTCATGGAAACTGTATCATTTCCTTTCTTCAGGCTTACCTGAATAGGTAATAGAAGTACGATTAGATCAATGATTTCACTGTTATCACCCTACTCAACGCTACCAGCATCGCCATCACCCTCAGCAGCAGCAGAATAAGTGCCTCTCTGAAACACGAAGATGCTGTACCAGTGACTCACACAATCCTTGCCCTTGGAAAGCTTATCAAGGTCAAGTGACACAACTGGAGGAAGAAAGGACATCCACTTGTGGCTAGGTGAGGCTGCTTCTCCAACTGTGCTGTCTGAACCAATTTATATTCAGGCCAGATGTCCTCAACCCTCACTACACATTAAAATCTCATAAGAAACTTTAAAAAAAATACAGTTGGATAGGCCCTACCCCAAATCAACTATATCAGAATCTGGAACGGGACATGTGTTGGGGAATCTAAGCATCAGTATTTTTTTTTTAAAGCTTCTTAGATTTTTTTATTGTTAGATTTTTTTTTAATTTTGTTTTACTTTTTATAGTTAAATTTTTTTGAATTTTGTTTTTTTTTAACAGCAGGTTCTTATTAGTTATCTATTTTATACACATCAGTGTATGCATGTCAATCCCAATCTCCCAATTCATCCCACCCCCACCGCTTTCCCCCCTTGGTGCCCATACATTTGTTCTCTACAACTGTGTCCCTATTTCTGCCCTGTAAACTGGTTCATCTGGACCATTTTTCTAGATTCTACATATGCGTTAATATACAATATTTGTTTTTCTCTTTCTGACTTACTTCACTCTGTATGACAATCCCT
>NC_041215.1:44126769-44128620 GCF_002837175.3 Physeter macrocephalus | reverse complement strand
TTTTCATGTGCCTCTTGGCCATCTGTATGTCTTCTTTGGAGAAATGTCTATTTAGGTCTTTTGCCCATTTTTGGATTGGGTTGTTTGTTTTTATAATATCGAGCTGCATGAGCTGTTTATATATTTGGAGATTAATCCTTTGTCTGTTGCTTCATTTGCAAATATTTTCTCCCATTCTGAGAGTTGTGTTTTCTTTGTTTTTATAATATCGAGCTGCATGAGCTGTTTATATATTTGGAGATTAATCCTTTGTCTGTTGCTTCATTTGCAAATATTTTCTCCCATTCTGAGAGTTGTCTTTTCTCCTGTGTATGATTTCCTTTGCTGTGCAAAAGCTTTTAAGTTTCATTAGGTCCCATTTGTTTATTTTTAGTTTTATGTCCATTACTCTAGGAGGTGGGTCAAAAAAGATCTTGTTGTCATTATGTCAAAGAGTGTTCTTCCTATGTTTTCCTCTAACGGTTTTATAACATCCGGTCTTACATTTAGGTCTCGAATCCATTTTGAGTTTATTTTTGTGTATGGTGTTAGGGAGTGTTCTAATTTCATTCTTTTACATGTAGCTGTCCAGTTTTTCCAGCACCACTTATTGAACAGACTGTCTTTTCTCTACTGCATATCCTTGTGTCCTCTGTCATAGACTAGTTGACCATAGGTGCGTGGGTTTATCTCTGGGATTTCTATCCTTTTCCACTGATCTATATTTCTGGTTCTGTGCAAGTACCACAGTCTTGATTACTGTAGCTTTGTAGTATAGTCTGAAGTCAGGGAGTCTGATTCCTCCAGCTCTGTTTTTTTCCCTCAATATTGCTTTTGCTATTTGGGGTCTTTTATGCCTCCATACAAATTTCAAGATTTTTTGTTCTAGTTCTGTAAAAAATGCCATTGGTAATTTGATAGGGATTGCACTGAATCTGTAGATTGCTTTGGGTAGTATAGTCATTTTCACAATATTGATTCTTCCAAACCAAAACATGGTATATCTCTCCATCTGTTTGTGTCATCTTTGATTTCTTTCATCAGTGTGTTATAGTTTTCTGAGTACAGGTCTTTTACCTCTTTAAGTAGGTTTATTCCTAGGTATTTTAACTTTTGTTGCAATGGTGAATGGGATTGTTTCCTTAATTTCTATTTCTGATATTTCGTTGTTAGTGTATAGGAATGCAAGAGACTTCTGCGCATTAATTTTATATCCTGCAACTTTACCAAATTCATTGATTAGCTCTAGTAGTTTTCTGGTGATATCTTTAGGGTTATCTATGTATAGTATCATGTCATCCACAAACAGTGACTGTTTTACTTCCTCTTTTCCATTTTGGATTCCTTTTATTTCTTTTTCTTCTCTGATTGCTGTGGCTAGGAATTCCAAAACTATGTTGAATAATAGTGGCGAGAGTGAAAATCCTTGTCTTGTTCTTGATCTTAGAGAAGATGTTTTCAATTTTTCACCACTGAGAATGATGTTTGCTGTGAGTTTGTCGTATATAGCCTTTATTAGGTTGAGGTAGGTTCCCTCTATGCCTACTTTCTGGAGAGTTTTTTAGCATAAATGGGTGTTAACTGTTGTCGAAAGCTTTTTCTGCATCTATTGAAATGATCATATGATTTTTATTCTTCAATTTGTTAATATGGTGTATCACATTGATTGATTTGTGTATCTTGAAGAATCCTTGCATCCCTGGGATAAATGCCACTTGATCATGGTGTATGATCCGTTTAATGTGTTGTTCGATTCTGTTTGCTAGTTATTTGCTGAGGATTTTGGCATCTATATTCATCAGTGACATTCATCTGTAATTTTCTTTTTTTGTAGTATCTTTGTCTGGTTTTGGTATCAGGGTGATGGTGGCC
>NC_041215.1:44125654-44126711 GCF_002837175.3 Physeter macrocephalus | reverse complement strand
TTTTGGAAGAGTTTGAGAAGGATGGGTGTTAGCTCTTCTCTAAATGTTTGATAGAATTCACCTGTGAAGCCATCTGGTCCTGGACTTTTGTTTGTTGGAAGATTTTTAATCACAGTTTCAATTTCATTACTTGTGACTGGTCTGTTCATATTTTCTCTTTCTTCAGTCTTGGAAGGTTCCACCTTTCTAAGAATTTGTCCATTTCTTCCAGGTTGTCCATTTTATTGGCATAGAGTTGCTTGTAGTAGTCTCTTAGGATGCTTTGTATTTCTGCAGTGTCCGTTGTAACTTCTCCTTTTTACATTTCTAATTTTATTGATTTGAGTCCTCTGCCTCTTTTCCTTGATGAGTCTGGCTAAAGGTTTATCAATTTTGTTTGTCTTCTCAAAGAACCAGCTTTCAGTTTTACTGATCTTTGTTATTGTTTTCTTTGTTTCTATTTCATTTATTTCTGCTTTGATTTTTATGATTTCTTTCCTTCTACTAACTTTGGGTTTTGTTTGTTCTTTCTCTAGTTCCTTTAGGTGTAAGGTTAGATTGTTTATTTGAGATTTTTCTTGTTTCTTGAGGTAGGATTATATTGCTATAAACTTCCCTCTTAGAACTGCTTTTGCTGCATCCCATAGGTTTTGGATTATCATGTTTTTGTTGTCATTTCTCTCTAGGTTTTTTTTTTTATTTCCTCTTTGGTTTCTTCAGTGACCTCTTGGTTATTTAGTAATGTATTGTTTAGCTTCCATGTGTTTGTGTTTTTTTACGGTTTTTTTCCCTGTAATTTATTTCTAATCTCATAGTGTTGTAGTCAGAAAAGATGTTTGATATCATTTCAATTTTCATAAATTTACCACAGCTTGATTTGTGATCCAAGAGGCCATCTATGCTGGAGAATGTTCCGTGTGCACTTGAGAAGAAAGTGTAATCTGCTCTTTTTGGATGGAATGTCCTATAAATATCAATTAAATCTATCTGGTCTATTGTGTCATTTAAAGCTTGTGTTTCCTTATTAATTTTCTGTCTGGATGATCTGTCCATTGGTGTAAGTGAGGTGTTAAAGTCC
>NC_041215.1:44090232-44125506 GCF_002837175.3 Physeter macrocephalus | reverse complement strand
TGCTTTCCATTTGCATGGAATATCTTTTTCCATCCCCTCGCTTTCAGTCTGTATGTGTCCCTAGGTCTGAAGTGGGTCTCTTGTAGACAGCATATATATGGGTCTTGATTTTGTATCCATTCAGCAAGCCTGTGTCTTTTGGTTGGAGCATTTAATCCATTTATATCTAAGATAATTATCGATATGTATGTTCCTATTACGCTTTTCTTAATTGTTTTGGGTTTGTTCTTGTAGGTCCTTTTCTTCTCTTGTGTCTCCCACTTAGAGAAGTTCCTTTAGCATTTGTTGTAGAGCTGGTTTGGTGGTGCTGAATTCTCTTAGCTTTTGCTTGTCTGTAAAGCTTTTGATTTCTCCATCGAATCTGAATGAGATCCTTGCTGGGTAGAGTAATCTTGATTGTACATTCTTCCCTTTCATCACTTTAAAAATATCATGCCACTCCCTTTCAGCTTGTAGAGTTTCTGCTGAGAAATCAGTTGTCAACATACAAGGGAACTACCATAAGGTTATTTGTCGTTTTTCCCTTGTTGTTTTTAATAATTTTTCGTCGTCTTTAATTTCTTGTCAATTTGCTTATTATGTGTCTCGGCATGTTTCTCCTTGGGTTTATCCTGCTGGGGACCCTCTGCATATCCTGGACTTGGGTGGCTATTTCCTTTCCCATGTTAGGGAAGTTTTCAACTAAAATCTCTTCAAATATTTTCTCAGGTCCTTTCTCTCTCTCTTCTCCTTCTGGGACCCCTATAATGTGAACGTTGGTGCATTTAATGTTGTCCCAGAGGTCTCTTAGGCTGTCTTCATTTCTTTTCATTCTTTTTTCTTTATTCTGTTCCACGGCAGTGAATTCCACCATTCTGTCTTCCAGGTCATTTATCCGTTCTTCTGCCTCAGTTATTCTGCTATGGATCCCTTTTAGTGTATTTTTCATTTCAGTTATTGTATTGTTCATCTCTGTTTGTTCTTAATTCTTCTAGGTTTTGTTCTTTCATTCTTCTAGGTCTTTGTTAACATTTCTTGCATCTTCTCAAACTTTGCCTCCATTCTTTTTCCAAGGTCCTGGATCATCTTCCCTATCACTGTTCTGAATTCTTTTTCTGGAAGGTTGCCTATCTCCAATTCATTTAATTGTTTTTCTGGGGTTGTATCTGGTACATAGTCCTCTGCCTTTTCATTTTGTCTATCTTCTGTGAATGTGATTTTTGTTCCACAGCCTGCAGGATTGTAGCTCTTCTTGCTTCTGCTGTCTGTCCTCTCTTGTTAAATTTTTATTTTGAGATAACTATAGATTCACATGCAGTTGTAAGAAGTAATACAGAGCACGCTTGTGTAGCCTTTACCCAGCTCCCCCTGAAAATATATTCCAAATCTATAGTCCAGTATCACAACAGCATACTGACCTTGATACAGTCAAGATACTGAACAGTTTCATCACTACAAGGATCCCTCCTGTTGTTCTTTTATAGCCACACCCACTTCTCTCCCACCTCCACCCCATCCTCATCTCCAGGTAACCATTAATCTGTTCTTCATTTTTATATCCTTTCAAGAATGTTATACAAAGGAAAACATACAGTATGTGAGCATTTGTGATTAGCTTTTTCCATTCAGCATAATTCCCTTGAAATTCATCTAAATTGTTGTGTTTATCAATATTTTGTCCCTTTTTATTGCAGAGCAGTGTTCCACAGTAAGGATCTATCTATCAGTTTTTAAACTATTTACCTATTGAAGGACATCTGGGTTTTTTTCATGTTTTAGGCTTTCATGAATAAAGTGCCTATGAACATTTTTGTATAGAATCTTTTGTAAAAATATGTTTTCATGTTTTGGGGGCAAATGGCCAAAAGTGTATTTGCTGGGTCATATGGTAGCTGTATGCTCAATTTTATAAGAAAATGCCAAATTGTTTCCCAGAGTGGCTGTATCATTTTACATCCCACCAGAAATGTATGAGTAAGTTTCTCTACATTCTTCCCAGTATTTGCTACTGTCACTATTTTCTATTTTAACTATTCTGTGTACATGAATATCTTATTATGGTTGAAATTTGCATTTACCTGGTAGCTAATGATGTGGGACATCTTTTCATGTGTTTATGCCCTATCTGTATATACTCTCCTGTCCTCTGCCCATTGTCTATTTGGATTGCTTATTTTTCAAATGTTGAATGTGGAGAGTTTTTATATATTCTAGTGACTAGACCTTTGTTGGACATGTGGTTTGCAAATATTTTTCTTCCAGGTTGTAGATTATCTTTTCATCTTCTGAACTGTGTCTTTCATAGAGCAAAGGTTTTAAATTTTGATGAAGTCTAGTTTGTTGATTTTTCCTTGTATGGATCATGCTTCTAGTGGTGATGCTTCCAGAGTGTTGACAGTGGATTTATTTTCCTTGTTCCCAACCTTAGAGAGAAATCCATCAGTTTTTCAGTATTGACTATGATGTTTGCAGTACATTTTAGTAGATGCTCTTTACTTAATTGAGAAAGTTTCCCTCTATTGCTAATTGTTGAGAGCTTGTATCATGAATGGGTGTTGGATTTTATGGGGTGCTTTTTCTGTGCTAATTGATATGATTATATCAACTGATTTAATCATTGGTTAAAACAATGATTATATCAATTGATTTTTTTATTGTTTAGACAGTTAATATTGTAGATTCTACTGGTTGATTTTGGAATGTCGAAACAGCCTTGTGTATCTGGAATAAATCCCACTTAGTCATGGTGCAAAATTCTTTTTACACATTACTGAATTCAATTTGCTAATATTTTGTTAAGTATTTTTTTGTGTCTACTTTCATGATTAATATCAGTCTGCTTTTTTTTTTGTCTTTTATTGGTTTTGGTATCAGAATAATACTGGCCTCACAGAATGAATTGCAAAGTGTTCCTTCCTTTTATATTTTCTGGAAGAGTTTCTATAAAACTGATGTTAATTCTTTAAATGTTTGGTAGTATTCACCAGTGAAATAATATGAGCCTAGAGGTTTCTTTTATAGGAGACTTTATATTAAAAATTAAATTTTTAATCATGTCATATTGTCTATTTTAACTTGGTTGAGTTTTAATAGTTTATGATTTTTGAGGAATCAATTCATTTCTTCTAAATTATCAAATTTATGAGTGCAAAGTAGTTTATATAGTGTTCCTTTATTATCTTTTGATGGCCGTAGGATCTGTAGTGATATCCTCTTTTTTTTTATTCATGATATTGTTGATTTGTGTCTTCCCTATTTTTATCTTTGTCATTCTTGTTAGAGGTTTATCAATTCTGTTGATTTTTTTTAACAAAAAAATTGTTTTATTGATTTTTTTCTCCTGTTTTCTTCTTTTGATTTCATTAATTTTGCTCTTTATTATTTCCTTTCTTTTACTTGCACTTCTTTTTCTAGTTTTTTAGGATAAAAACTTAACTTATTGATTTGAGACCCTTTCTTCTTTCAAATATAAGCATTTCGTGCAATAAATTTCCTTCTTTGCACTGTTATAGCTGTGTCCCACATATTTTGGTATGTTGTATTTTCATTTTCATTCAGTTCTATGTGTTATTTTTTTTTTTGCAACCTCCTCTTTGACCCATGGATTATTTAACATACTGTTTAATTTAAAAGTATTTGGAGATATTCCTGTTGCCTTTCTGTTGTTGATTTCTAGTTTGATTCCATTATAGTCAGAGAATATACTCTGTATGATTTCAATTTTTAAGGTATTTTTTGTGACCCAGGATGTGAGCTATTTTGGTGCATGTTACATGGACACTTGGAAAAAATATGTGTTCTGTTATTTTTAGGTAGAGTGTTCTATATATGTCACTCAGATCCTGTAGCTCGATTGTGTTGTACAGTTCTTCTACATCTTCACTGAGTTTCTACCTAGTAGTTCTATTAACTGTTGAGAGTTGGGTGTTTATGCTCCCAACTATTTCTATTTTGAGCCCCATCAGCTTTTTTTTTTTTTTTTTCTCAAGCTTCTGAGGATCTGTTGTTTGAGGCACAGACATTTAGGAAATATTATGTCTTCCTGGTGGTATGTTGGTCCATCATTATGTAATGTCCCTCTTTGTCTCCAGCAATTTTCCTTGCCATGAAGTCTACTTATTTGATATTAACATAGCCACTCCTTCTTTTTATTAGTGTTTCATGGTATGTCTTTTTTCATTCTTCTATTTTCAACCTAATATGTTGCTGTATTTGAAGCAAATTTCTTATAGACAGCATATTGTTGGACTATCTTTTTAATCCACTCTATCAATCTCTGCCTTTTAATTGTTATATTTAGACCATTTACTTTTTTTTTTTTTTTTTTTTTTTTTTTTTTTTTTTTTGGTACACGGGCCTCTCACTGTAGGCTCCGGATGCACAGACTCAGAGGCCATGGCTCACGGGCCTAGCCACTCCGTGGCATGTGGGATCTTCCCAGACCGGGGCACGAACCCGTGTCCCCTGCATCGGCAGGTGGACTCTCAACCACTGTGCCACCAGGGAAGCCCAAGACCATTTACATTTAAATTAATTATTGATATGTTAGGGCTAATTCTTCAATTTTATTGTTTTCTGTTTGTTTCCTCTGGTTTAGTTCCTCTGTTTCTCTTTCCATATCTTCCTATAATTTTTTTAAACATTTAAAAACTTTAACCTTGATTTATTTATAGTATTTTTTAGTATTTAGCTCTATAGAGTTCTTAATGACTGCTATAGGTATTGAAATATGCATATGTAACTTGTCACAGTCTACTGTGCCTATTTTATCATTTTAAGTATAGAAAGCTTATTTTCTTTCCACTTTTTATATGTAATTATCAAAAATATTTCCTTTACATATATTGAGCACCACATCTGATGGTGTTATAAATTTTACTTCAACAATCAAATATAATTTAAGGAACTCATGAGAAATAGAGTATTACATCTATATTTTTCAAAACCTACTCTTATATTCTTCTTTTACCTACTCTCATGTTCTCAAGTCTTCTTTTGTTACAATTACTTTTGTGTTTGGAGAACTTCCTTTAGCCATTTTTTAAAGGTAGGTGTGCTAGCAAGAGATTCTCATAGTTTTCCTTCTCCTATAAATGTGTCTTTATCCCTTTCATTCCATAAAGATATTTTTGTTGAATATCGAATTCACGGCCAACAATTCTTTTCTTTCAATACCTGAAAACTGTTGTGCCACTTCCTTTTGGCCTCCAGGTTTTCATATTAGAAATACACAGTCATTCAAATTGGTAGCATAGTGTATTACTTTCTTCAAACTTTTTTGTTTTTAATTTTCAGAAGTTAAATTATGATGTATCTCAGTGGGAATTTCTTTAGGTTTATCCTACTTGGGCTTTGCTTGACTTCTTGAATCTGCAGATTTATATATTTTACCAAATTTGAAGTTTTTCACCATTATTTTTTCAAATACTTTTTCAATCTTCTTTCCCCTCTCTTTCTGTGTCCTTGAAAATACAAATATTAGCTCTTTTGCTATTGTCCAACAGGTCCCTAAGACACTATTTTGGTTTTTGTCTTTTTCCAGGCTATTTTCTCTCTATTGTTCATATCTGGTAAATTCTATTCATGTTTCCTCAAGTTCATGAATTCTGTCCTCTGTCATCTCCACTCTATTATTAAGCCCATTAAGCAATGTTTTTATTTCAGTTATTGTATTTTAATTCTATAATTTCCATTTAATTCTTTTTTATAATTTCTATTTCTTTGCTGAGATTTCTATTTTTCATTTTGTTTCAAAAGAATTCATAATTGCTTATTGATATATTTTTATGACAGCTGCTTAGAATCCTTGTCAGATAATTCCCACATCTGATTCATCTCTGTGTTGGCACCTGTTGTTTGTCTTTTCCCATTCCTGCTGTGATTTTCCTGGTTCATCCCATGACATGTGATTTTTCAGTTATATTCTGGAAATTTTAGTTATTATGAGACTCTGGATCCTCTTTAATCTTCTTTTCCAGCAGATAGTTCCTTGTTGAGGCATAGCTTGAGGGCTAGTTGGGTGTGTCTGTTCAGCTTCTGACAGGGCCCCTATGATGCCATCCCAGCAAAAGTGGGGCATTGACTTAAACCACCTTGTCTCCTCAATTGGTCCTGCTGACACCACAGAGGAAGGAAACAGAGGGCTGACTCACACCACTGTTGCTGCAGGGTGGAGATAGAGACTCAGTAGTTTTCTTTGACACAAAGAGAGGGGGTGAAGCAAATGGTCAACTACCCTACTTCTCACCACCTCCTTCTGCCTCCTTAGTGCTGGGTGGAGGAGGAGGCGCTGCTCTACCTTGCCAACACTATCCTGGCAGGGGCATCAGAGCACTGCCTATTTCTGCCAGTTGGGGAAGGAAATTAGTTCTCTGTTCCCTGGGGATACCACTCAGTGAGGGCTTCCAGTACATCTATGCTTTTACTCATAGGGGTGGAAGATCAACTTCTTGCTGGATCACGTGATGTCATGGAGAGGGGATGAGTAGGTATAGTTTTAACACTGGTATTTGGTTGTAGTAGGCGATATTGCAGACAAGGTTTCCTGTTGCTAAGCCATCTTTTTATTAGTTCTTTGGCCCGGGGAACTGGCTTTTCTTGGAGTTTTTTCACCCATGCCTGCTGGCAGTTCAGAATATATGGGAGGCAATTAAAAAACCCAGAGAATTCACTGCTTTGTTGCTTCTCCATCTTTGAGACTTATTGTGCTTTTTAGTTGTAACACGGAGGACCTGGAAGGAATGGGCTATTCCATCTTGAGAGAACCCCTTGAGTGTTTTTAATAAGCAGCCAGGATTCAGAACCTCTGACTTAGGTCAAATGATTATTCTGGATGGTATGTTTCCCCATAGAATTGGTTGTTTGAATGATATGATAAAAATTCTACAGACATTGATTAAATAAGTTTTCATGGTTGGCTTGCTACATACCAGGCAATTGTCTATGTACTGAAAATTGAGAATAGAGAAAAATCAAGTCCCTTCTTTCACAGAGCATACATGATAGTCACTAGAGTGGGAGAAGGATGCTTGGAAGATAGAACCATTATCCCCACTGCCACTCCTGGCTTTTAGCTCTTTGGCATCTCCTATTGAGGCCATTGGAATAACCACCTAACTGATCTTTCCTTCTTTGTACCTCCCTCCCTGAAGGAGATGTGGAAGCTTCTCTTCCACTTGAGAGTCAATGAATAACCACATCTGTCTCCTATCTAATACCCTCAACTGACTGTCTGTCACTACAAGATAAAGTCTAAAATACTCTTAGCAAGTCTTTAAAGCACCTCCATGATCTCCAGAAACATTTCCTGCCACAAGGTTTGAAAACACTGAGAAATATTGGGATTTAAAAAATGCGGGTGGTAGGGATGCCTTACATTTAGAGTAGCTAGGACTTCATATCCCTATAATAACATATTCTGGGCTCAGAATATGTCCTAAACTCTAATTGGAGACATTCCTCCCAGGAATTACCTCTTCTGTGAGGTCCTCCCTGACCTGCTTCTCCAGGCAGAGTCTGTCGTGACCTCTTCTGAACTACCCTTTTTCTGTCCTTCTTACACTTGCCACTCTGACTATAATGTATTTGTTTACGTGTCTGGTTTTTTCTCCCCTAACAGACTGAGGTTAGAGACAGTTATATTGATCTATGTGTATGTCCAATAGCTGAAACATAGTAGATATTCACTAGATTGGTCGTTCAAAATGAATAAGGCAAGAATCGTGAGTGGATGCTAAAATTAATGAATGGAAGTTTGATGAGAAACAGGATATTTATATGATATACTATGATTATGTTAGAGAATGTTCTTATTTTTAAGAAATACACACTGAAATATTTGAAGGGAGGAGAAAGAGAGAAAATGTAACACTTCTGTAAATTTAAAATTTTCAAAATCAAAGATAAAAATGAATAAATAAATGGATTAATGATAATATTATTAACAAGTAGAGAAAGTAATGGTCTTATGACTACTTGATTATAGAGACAACTAGACTGAATTTATATAATTCCACTCATAATTAGGTGTCTTATGTTCCAAGATCACAAGGCAGGAACAAAGCCCAGACCTCCTTCATCCGTAAAACATCATAAATAGGGGGCCTTGGCTATGCCTATTTTCATCACTAGTCCCTCTCACTTAGCTGAACTGATGAGTTACTAAGTAGTTACAAGCTGGTAACCAGGCCATAGAGTCAAAATTTCTAAATGGCTTAAATGGTCTGAATCATCACTGGTCATATGAAAGCATCAGCTGTCTGACCTTTACCTGCCTCACCCCTGGCCAGGTACCTACACAGCCTCATGCTGCTCCAACCCCATTACAGGTTTCCCCTCTTAACCTTATCTCTTTAGAGTAGAAAATCCCCACCAGCAAGATAGAATTATTTTTTCTTTTCTTTCCTTTCTTTTTTGGTTGCATGCCTTGTGGGATCTTAATTCCCCAACCAGGGATTAAACCCGGGCCCTTGACGGTGAGAGCACAGAGTCCTAACCACTGGACAACCAGGGAATTCAAGAAAGAATTATTTAGAAAGAATTCCCCTGCAAAACTTCTACGCCAGTTTACATACATATTCTTTATTATTTCATCAAAGCTGGACAAGGGCAAGGCCAGGTTTGGTGTTCTGCATGCATTATATCAACACAAAACTGCCAGACTGAGGGCTCTGATTCAAATGACCAGTTGTCTCAAACACTAATAGGTTCAGCCAATTTAGTTTTTATTCAGTGACTTTACCAGATGTTTGACCACACTGCATAAATTGTGTTGTTTCAGCATCCGACAGACCTAATTAACTACCCTATGCCAAAATCTCCTCTTGGCCTGGGGTGACCACAAAAAGACAACCTCGAGGTAGTGGCAATGGAAGACCCTTTGGCAATTATATCCTCTTTGCAAGGCAGGGTAATGCGTCTTCGTGGCTCTGATATGCAGGGGCGATGGGGAGACAGGAAGGCAAGAGGAGAAGGCGACCATATGGCTTCCCTCAGTGACGGTCGGGGAAGAGACACCTCTGAGTAGACGTAGCCCCAAGGCCCTGTTTCCCATTAACCACATTGAAAACTTTCCTTTTCACCTATGAGACTCTCAGTTCTCTGCCTATGTCTTCTAGCTGTCTGGACACTATGGAGTCCCAGGCAAATTCAGGATCAAATATGATCATTCACAGCAATACCCACAATAAAATGTTAAGAGATACTGATTAAACTCAAATTTTAAATTTCTCTCCTAAAATATGATATTTCCCCAAAACAAATTTACATGTAGAGAAGAGAGAAAGGGAATATGGTAGCAGTTAAAACAGGAAATCCCTAGGCTCCAACCCCAGTTGAGTTGTAGCATGTTGGGTTATGTTAAGCTAATTCCATAATTTAAAAAAAATCTTCATAAGTCCAAAATGAGAGTTTGGACTTAACAGCCTCTAAGAAGATTCCTATGTCCAAACTTCAGTGCTTCTAATTAAATGTTCCTCTTTGTATAACTAACTTTTTCAAAGGGCAAAACAAGCCAGACTGACCACCTTTCTCCCACAGACAATTCATACTCAAGGTCATTCTCAGGGACGATATCATACCTAGACTTCAAGACCTAGTTCTGGATGTAAGGTACATGTGCGTGCATGTGTGGATAAACAGACACATACTATACACACACACATACACACATATACTATTTACTATATATTAACTACTGTACAGATATATATATACATGTGTGTATTTTTAAATGCCTAATCACACACTATTTCACAAGCAAGAGGAATCACTCCTCATTATTAAAAGAGGCTAATTTAAAAACATTGCAAAGGTCACATTTACACAAAATGTATAGGACATCTCTGTAAGTGCACTGACAAGAACCAGAGACAGGCCACAGGGCCAGCAAGAACATCCAGAATGGAAAGACAGGAAGCTTCCAGGAAGACTTCCTCGAAGTCATCAACATGCAGACCACACCTGGCCGTGCATATTAAATGAGAACTCAGACACATGAGTTGGTGCTAATATGGATAAAATATGGATAAGGAGAGACCAGATATCAGCTAAATGAGTAAAACTGAGACACTGGAAAAATGAAACACAGCCCTTCAAGCCAAGTGGCCAACATTCAATATCCAATTCAGAAAAGTGTGGAAAGATGATGTGTAGACTACCAAACAGAGCAGAAACTTAGAACGATTTTAAGAGTCAGCTACTTGGTGTGTACTCACAGACAGGGTTGCAGAGCCCTTGTGGGTGAGCCCGCATGATGGGGCAGACTGAGCGGGGCTGCAGGCCAAATCCTGGGTCCCGGACTTGGCTCTACCATCACCTACAAGTGTATTGCTTAACTTTCTACCACTTATCTCTTTTCATGAAATAATATATAGAAATGTAAATAATTATTTGTATTGAATCAGTAGGATCTGGTTAAACTGCATTATTCAGAAAAGGATCTCAGGATGTAGGCTACTACCCAAAACTCCGGAAGGAGTTTTTGGCAGGAAGCATCTTTTATCAGTTAACAGAATCCCCAATGAGTGTTTGATATTATCACTTCAAGCGTACAATCTATTCTCATTCCCTTCACCTTCTACAGCCCTCATGACACAACAGAGCATGTTCTTCTCAACAACTCCCTGATTCTGATTTCTAAAGGACAGTGGGCACCCCTCATTACACAAACTCTACTGACAAATCCCTCAGGATTTCCCCCCAAAATGCCCCCTGCCATTTTTACCATAACCCTTCCATCCTTCTGTTCTCCGAATGTCCCTGATATTCCCCTGCCCGTCTACTCTCACACTGAATAGGTCTCATGCATGATGACTTCCATCTTGTACCTGCGGCCAACGTGGTCCAGCTGTCTATAGCATCACTCTTGGCTGATGACACCAGCTTCCAACCTCTTCTCTGCCTGGAGTCTCTAATATTTTCAAGTTACTCTAAGTCTACTATCAAATCCATCTTCCAAAGGTACTGCTTTTTATACATCATCCTTTTTTTTTTAACTACAAAAGCAATACACTCTCTTTATAATTTTTTCTATCAATTCAAACATGAAGAGAAGAAAACACATGCGATCATTCTTGCTCTTGCTCTCAGGGTACGCTGAGGGCATGGCTCTGAGGAGGCAATTTCACTCAGTACTAAGTTAAACGAGTCCTGGTTGCAGCTCTCCACAGCACTGGAGTTTCCAAGGGCGCAGTGTCCAAGGGCAGAACTCAGGGAGGAGTGAAGGTCTTGAGCTCCCCTTAGACCTGTGGCTTCCAAACTGCACTCCTTAGGAACGAGGCCACATGCAGATACATCAGGGAGGCCGAGGGTTTTCAGGGGCTTCTCGCCCTCATCAATCTGAACACCCCCATTTTTCTCTCTTTCCCACTGAGTTTCCAGGTATGGTATCACTGGAAGAAAAAGACCTGATGCAAAAAAAAAAAAAAAGTTTGAAAACCATTCCTCTGAGACTATCTTACTTAAATACCTCTTCTCTCAGATTGGATTCTGATAAGGGCTAGAGAGCTGACAATGTAAGGTTATTTTCTCTGACAAGAGTCTGGAAGGCAGATGGCCTATGTTATTGACTGAGCAAAGATTGATACGTTTTAAATACAAGGCAAAGAAGTGGTTGGTTTGATATTCTGTTATGAAGTCTTCAGCTATAGTGCGAGATTCCTGGGGGAAAGGATGGTGTCTTCTTACACACCACATGTATGCCCCAAGACAGTGTCTTGCAGTGCTCACAAGACATTGACATTTAATAGGTGCACCTGATCACTTTGAACTGTACTGAATCTGTTTTGGCCAACAGCCTTGCTTTAGCTTCAGTTTTCCATCTGGGTTTATGCAGGGTCTGCATGTGTGTTTTTAGGGCCACTGATGTCAAAAGTAGACCCAGGTGTTCTGGCCCATCTTATAAATTTCCCAGCAGAACCCCAGGTAAGATCTGAAATATTTGCAGACCCCTCCTCCCCTCATCCTACTTTCTTCTGTCTCTCCAGGCACCCAGCCTGCAGGTCTTCTATCCAGACCTGCCCTTCCATGACAGCCCACTCCACCTTGGTCAGATGACCAGCTAATCTGGTTCCTTCCTTTATGCTCACCCTACACTAAGGACCAATATATAAAAGTCCTTTCTTCCTCATCTTTATCAAAACATAGCCATCCTGTGTCCCAGGTCCACATTTCATTCCAGATGATCTGGTATTAGAATTAACAAGTCCATGGCTTATTGTGAATCAGCACATTTTTATTGCATGATATACCTTTCCATTTTGACAGGCTGATAGTGAGTCACCCAAGTGGTAAAGGGTGATATTTTGAGGCCTCAAGAGCCTTCAAGTCCGAATAAGTAGATGACATCATAATCATCTCTTCTATCTGGGTCTTATAGCTACAGGAAAATAACTTGCATACTTATCCCTCCAGGAAAGTCAGAAGAAATAAAAGTGTATTTCTTCTCATGGCCACATCACACAACTACTACACTATAGACTGGCCCTACCTATTGAACAAAGTGAAGGCCTCCCACTGGCACAACGATGTTCTTCAAACAGTATGAATCCATTCTTTCACACAGGTAATTGCTGAGCTCTGCTATGGGTCCCTGTGCTAAATACCGGGGTTATGAGTAAGACAAAATTCCTGCCCTCGTGGGCATATAGTCTAATGGAATACACAGACATTTAAAAGCAAATTATACTAAAGCATATAAAGGGATCTTACAGGGAAAGTACAGGAAGTCCATAGCAAGAACACCCATCTCAGGCTAGACTACCCACACCAGACATTTACTGTAAACTTCCTCTCTCTATCCTCAACTATATCACTACTTTCCACTCTATATCCATCTTCTGTTTCATGGGAAAAGACTAAGGTTCACTGCCAAAGACACTGTTAACATATGCCTTCTGTGTGCTGAAGACAGTACCTAGCAAAAAGATTCTTGAATATTTAGTGCCCAATTAATGTATATTGACTTTCAAGATGGTGGTAGTAGAAAAGAGGAGTCTAAAGCATACAAAATTCCAATGATATCCTCAGTGAGCTGTAGTCTCCACCAAAAATAGCAAACTCACCCCTAGAGTCAACACTAAGGAACTCCACCTGGAAATAAATTATCCAAGGGAATGTTTTGCTCTTTCCCATCAGGATTGTCTTTTCTCCATTTATCAAAGCTTGGTTCCAAGCCCTCAGCCTCTCCTCTGCAATCTAAACCCAGACAGAGTTCAGATATGCATCTGGGGGCACAAAGGAAACCAACTAGAGCCACCATATTGGTTATACAGTTCATGGGCCTTCCAGTTGGAGGGTTGAAATGTGGGGCGGGGGTGGGGAGGTCCTCTTCATTTGTTCTCAGATGATACATTTTAGGCTGGGGATATCTTTTCCAGGACACCCATAGCCTAAAAGGGTCGAGTAGAGACTAGGGTAGGATCCAGAAGAGGAAACAGCTAAGAAGCTACTTAGGGGATGGCTCTGCTCTAGGTTTTAGGTAAGAAGGATCAAACAGGAAGAAATTCAAAGTTCTTAAGTGGTTCAGCTCACCTAACCAGAGCAGCGGTGCAGCTAGGACTTTGTGTAGAAACTGGAAAGAAATGAGTTCTTATTTTTCAGAAGTGGTTTGTCTTGTGTCTTTTTTAGTACTTCAAGGTGGCGGGATAATGATTTGAGATTTAGAGATTCCAGACATTGGTATCCTTTGACAATGGGGACCAAGGGACTGGAGGGGGGAAGTGAGGACAAAAGTGGAACATGTCAGACAAGAGGGCAGTGAGCATAAAGAGGGGTTGCTGGTGTCCTGTGACATGTTCCTTCCCCTCCAAGGACAGAGAAGGAGAGAAGAGTCGGTTCTCTCACCCTCCAGGGTTATCACTTTCTTCACGGCTCTCTGAATAAACCAATTCCATTTAGGTAAAAGTTTACTGAGTGTCTGCTGCATGACAGGCACTGTGGTGAGCAATAGGAATACAAAGATTAAAACCACAAAAAGCCCCAAATCACAAGTCTCTTGCTATCCAAAAGGTTATAACATGATAGAGGAGAGAAATGCACCAAAAAGTAATTGCAAAGTGTCATTATAATGGCAATAAGAGAAGTGTGAACCAGGCCCTTTGGGTTACAGAGTGATCACTTCAGCTTGGGTGGGGTGCCAGATATCTTCTGTTTGGCCTTTCAGATCCACGCCTCAATCTTCTTCACCCTGCTCTGTGCCCCAGAAGGCTGACCAATACGATCTATGTCAAAGACTCCCTGCCCTCTCCTGTCCTACTCCTACTGATTTCAGCTGGTGCTGAGTGCTGGCAGGAGACCGAAAGGAGGGGAAAGAGCTAGGTTAGGGTATTTGCTCCCTTAACTCCCTTCCTGCAGTGAGGGCAGGTAGGTGGCTGTGGGCTGGCCACATCTCTCAAACAGCCCTCTTTGTCTCTGGGTTCAGGTAACAGCTCCCCTGCGCAGGGAGGAGACAGATGGTAGCCCCCTGTTTTAGCCTCAGGGTCCTTAACTACTCTATCCTTTGTGATTTCCCCACATCCAGCTCACATCTTTGTAAATATTCTCTTTATTAAACTCTCCTCAAGTTACCCACTTTGAACGAGCCATTTCCTGCCAGAAAGTAGACTGACAGGTGATTCAAGAAAGAATTCATAGAGAAATGAGTTGAAGGGGTTTGACAGGGAGATTAGAGGGGAAAGGGAAATCAAGTATCAGGAAGAACACAGGCAAAAGCAGGAAGAGAGACTGCAAGGCATATTTAATGAGTTGCTCATTATTAAGTATGCCTGACGCATAGGCTACATGTGAGGGAATAGAAAAAAAGACAGTTGGTGAGGAGGGTGAGCCAAATGACAGAAGGCCTTCTGTGCCATGCTAAGAAGTTTAGACTTGGTCTTAGAGCCACTAAAATATAAAATAGGATCAGTTTTATAACTGTATAATGGAAGTATGACACCAAAGGCAGCAAGATCCATTGACAGGCTACTACAGAAGTCCAGATGAGTGATGTTTTGAAATATGACGTAAAAATGGTTTTTTCCTCAATTAAGAGCCTCCACCGAGCCATACAACCACTAAAGAGAATAAGAAAGGAAGAGATGTAAAAAAAATTTAAAGAAATAGAAATAACACTCACCAATTAGGACAAGAAATTAAAGACAATGAGAAGTGTGGGCTGACTCCCAGATTTCTCACAAGAGAAGATGGTAGCAACACTAAGACTGGGAATACAGGAGGAGGAAGAGATGTAGGAAAGAAAATGGATAGTTCTGTTTCTCCTTCTGCCAGGAGGTAGAAGCAGGGACAAGAAGACAACTAACCTAGAAACAATACAAGTCATTTTCTATTTAACAGCACTGGGAAAATGACTTATGAACGTTTTGATTACCAGTTAAATTCAGCCAGGCAGGACCATCAGAAAGGGGGTGTGCCCAATGTTCATAGCAGCACTCTTCACAATAGCCAAGACATGGAAACAACCTAAATGTTCACCGACAGATAAATGGATAAAGAAGATGTGGTACATATTATATATACAATGGAGTACTACTTAGCCATAAAAAAGGAGGAAATAATGCCATTTGCAGCAATGGAGCCCAGAGATTATCATATTAAGTGAAGTGAGAAAGACAAAGATCATATGATATCACTTAAATGTGGAAGCACAGGGAACTATACTCAATATCCTGTAATAAACCATAATGGAAAAGAATAAAAAAAAGAATGTCTACATGTGCATAACTGAGTCACTCTGCTGTACAGCAGAAATTAACACAACATTGTAAATCAACTATACTTCAATACAGTAAATTTTAAAAAAAGAAAGGGAGTGTGGTTCTCATGGCCAGCTCAGAGGCCCTTCATAGCCTGGCTCCCCTAAGAACTTCCCTCCACCCCAATTCCTAAGGCTCCCAAAATAAATTCTGTGCATATCTGCGTGGAACAGCCTTTTACAGTTAAGACTGTCAACTGTGAGACTGCAGGGACAGTAACAGCAAAATAGGAGGGGAAAAACTGTTTTCATTTTTCCATCTGAAAATTGTATTTTCACTTGTAAGATGTGGCACATTTAATTTTAATGAATTGGAAACTGAGGTTTCCAAGAAACTGATCCCTTTCTCACTATGATAGTTTGTTGGAAGTCAGGCAAGTGACAAAGGGCAGAAGAAACAGAGAAGGTGATTGTGAGAATCAGTACTCCCAGCCTTCAGCCTCCCTCCCACAAAAAAAATGGTTATATTTTGAAATCCATAAGTTGTCTCAAAGTTTTGCCATCCCATTTCTCCAGTAGAATGAAACTCTGAATAGCTAAGAATTTGGACTTGATAGGCCAACAGTTTCTTGATTTGGTTTGGCCAGAAGGTCATCTCAGAAGCACAGTAATGGACCAAGTCTAGACTCCATCTTTGGAGAGAAGCCAGTGGTCTATAAATGGCAGTTTATAGTTTATAGATTATAGTCCAATTGCAGCTGGACAACAGCACACCAGTTCCCAGAATAGGAGGGAATTCTCCCAATCTGATGCTTCCATTAGGCAAGGAACTGTTTCCAAATTTAGATTAAGAACTGGTAATACTCCAAAACTATGAATCTCATGGCCAAACTAAAGAAACAAAAAATGGATGAAAGATATAGCATATTTTTCTCCCACGTTTTTTGTTCTATGCCTGCTTTCTTTAACACTTTCACGCTCCCTTGTCACTCACACTCCTGACAATCCAACTCCTAGTCACATCTCAAAACCCAGCAGAGGAGTTAGAACCTATGTAAACTTGTAAACTTCCTAAATCAGAGGAGAGACTCCCTGCACTCTACTACCTCTGGAGCTTTATATCCACCTCTGTTATTCCTTTCATCACACAGAATTGAATCTACCATTTGCACATCTATCTCCTCTACCTGACTTTGGTTTCTCTAAGGCAGAGAGTGTGTCTTATTTATCACTGTGGTCCTAGTACCTGGTCCAGGGTCTGGCACCTAGTAGGTGTTCAATGAGTATGTACTGAATGTCAGTGTGTTGAATTTTGTCCAGACACCAATGGGAAAAGGAAAAAGACTGGTTATGTTGTGACAGGCAACTGCTAAGCTCTCAACATGCATTCACTCATTTAACCTTCACAACAACCTGGAGAGAGAGGGAACAATAAGATCCCCATTTACCAATGAGGAAACTGAGGCACAGATTGGAAACTAGGAAGTTTGAGTTCAAAGTCTACCCCTTAATCTCTATGCAATACTGCTGCTTCTCTGTAAAATCTAGTTCATGTATTTGTATAGCACATGGTGCTTTAGTCTCAGCTTTCTTCTGGATTCCCTAACACTCACTTAGATACGGAATTATTTCCCTTTGAAGTCTATCTTTCGGACCAGTCCCTCAACATGGCGTGGGGCTGTAACCCTGCCAGGAAGGCTGGGTGCAGATATGCACAGGAGCTCTGTCTAAGCCTATGGTAAGGCTGCTGGATGCTCTTAGGGCAATCCCGCCACTCACTTGGTCTCCTCCTGGGAGCCAGAAAGTACACACAGCTCCTTGGCCAGGGCTTGTTTGCTTAGCGGTATTGACAACATTATCCATTAAAGACAACGGAGACAGTAATGTGTGCCATTAAAAGCAAGTGGGCTCTAATAGAAATCTGAGTTGAAAAACATCACAGTGTAGCCAGGAAACCATTCATCTTGGAACATCTATATTAATGAATTGAATCACATTTATTCCACCTTATCAGATGTCTGATTCAGTATGCAAATGAAATATTTTGATAACAGTCTGTGGAGATTACTCTGTTTGCTTAATAAATTAGTATTTTCTAAAACATTATTTTTTTTTAAAAAAAAGGAAGATTATAAAAAGGCATGCAGTGTCATCAACCTGTAAGGCATAACCTCTCTTTAACAATTAGTTTCTAGCTTCCATAAAAGGTATTCAAAATGCTAAGAAAAGTCTGCATGGGTTTTAATTTTAACATCAGAAAAGATTCCTGAGAATTAACATATCTTCCCATATTTAACGAGTATTGGACGTGCACCCGCTATTGGTTTCCAGTTTCAAAATCAAGAATGATGCCAAAATAATAATAAAAGCAGCAGAAGACAGTGAACAACAGAAAGGATCAAAGTTGATGGACTCTCTCCCTTTCTGGGCAATGTCTTATGCTTTCGTGAACTTTTTAATGAGAATAAATCCCTCAGGTCAGACTGACCTTCTCCAGATGGTTCCTGGAGGGGGGAGGTGTCCCCGCCACCTCCAGCAGTGGTTCCAGTGAGATACAAACATGATCAGCTTAGCCCCGGCCTGGCAAGCAAATGTGCTGACAGCCGGATAATCTTCCAAATGACAGTCCTAACAGAATACTCAGGTTCACCACGAGCCCCTTCCCACAGCATTCTGCTCAGAACAATCAGCTTCCCTCCGTGCTAACAAACCATCATTGTCCTTGTCCGGCCCTTGTCATTTATCAACTGGATGGCTGCAGGCTCTAGGACTTGTCTTACTGTGTCCAATTCCACACCACCCTGGGTCACTCTCCTCACTGTTTCCTGAGTGATCTTACAGAGGTATAAATCTAGCCACTCGAATCTCCCTTTAAAAATCCTTCAGATTTTTAAGTCCCCCACCCCAAGGAGAATGGTCAAATTTGAGACTCAACCTCCAAAGATGTGGAGAAGCTGACCTCTCCAGAGACATTTTTGTGCTCCAGGAATCTTGCCCCCATTTCCCCCTGTGAACTGTTGCTCATGGCATCCTCTTCATCTCAAATGTTCTTCTCTACATCCTAGTCCTTCCTCTCAAGATAGACAAACTTTTCTTAGCAGAGTCTTTTCCGGGGCTGCATCTCTCAGACTGGGGTGTGGCCATTCCTCTGTGTCCCTCTCCTGAACTCACTTACTTCCCAGTACATAACTCTATTAAAGCATTCATCATGCTCTATTCACTCTGTTAGTTGGCTGATATTTAATGAGCAAATAACAACTAAGGTCCAGAACTGTACTCACAGCTTATGTTCTCTCAATAAATGAGCCCCTCTCTCAAGAAGCTTCTAGTGAGAGAGACAGGCAAGTACATAGCCATTGTGATACCACATGGTAAGTGTTACTCTAAAAGTTGCAGGAAGCTGCGGGATGGCAGAGGATGGATAACTAACCCTAATATGGGGGGTAGGGAGGAGGTAGATGAAGAAAAAGTTCCTAGGAAAGGAACCTGAGGTGTGAAGGACAAGTAGGAAGAGAATAGATGAAGAGAATAGAACAGAAGTGGAAACAGCCAAGGAAAAGACCCGAATGTGAGAGGGGAAGAAAATCAGGGCCAGGGAAACAGACTCTACTTTGGATTTATTGTGGCTGGGATGTCTGTGGTACTACTTAGATAGTTGGATGTTTGAAGCTAAACTGAAAGAAGGGTTCTGGGCTAGAGATACAAATTTGGAAAGCATCAGCATAAATATGATGTTTAAATCTCACAGGCTGTGATAATGTGACCTAGGAGAGAAAGAAATGATGGCCAAGGACCAGTCAGAATGTACTATTATCTTCTTTATACATTGCTGGATTGATTTTGGAGCTCTTTGTTGAGGACTTTTGTGTTTACAGCCATAAGTAAGATTAGCCTACAGTTTTCCTTATTTGTACTTCCCTAGTTTGGTGTTAGGTCAAGGTGTCCAGTTTGCCCACCAATTTTGGAAAATTCTCATCTATTATTACTTTAAATATTGCCTCTCCACCATTCTCTAATTCTCTCCTTCTGGAGCGTCAGTTAGGTAGATGCAGGGTTTTTTTCATACTGTCCTCTGTGTCTATTAACTTCTTTTGTATTTTCCATCCTTTGTGTCTATACTACATTTGGGGTAACTTCTTCTGATTTATTTTCTAGAACATTAATTTTTCTATTCATTTATGTTCAATCTGCTAGGTAGGCTGTACATAATGTTTTTTAATTTAAATTACTCTTTGTTTCTAGGTATTCTGTTTGTTTAGTTTTCCCCAAATCTTCCTGGTATTGTTTTGTCATTTTTTTCCCTTTCTCTTAAGTCTTTCTTGAAACATATGAAACATGCATGTGTATTATATTCCCTATCTGGTTATTGCAACATTTGCATTCTTCATGGCTCTGACTCTATAGATCGTTGTTTCTATTGATTCTCACACATGGTGGCTTTTTTCTTTGCGTATCTGGTGATTATTGATTATGATCTTCAGTTCCTTGAAACTTTATCTACAGAAATATTTGGAACCTGAGCTTTAAATGTAATTCCATAGAGGATTTGCATTTGCCAAGCTCTTCTGGGCACTGTCAACTTGGGGGCACATTATATCTGATGTGTTTGTATGTTTTGTTTTTCATTTTAATTCCACAGGTGGCATGAATTCTATTCTCAGACCTGTTAAGTGGGCATATGAGGCAGGATTTGTTAGAGGAACTTGCCTTCTTTCTCTTTTCACTCTACACAGAAACAAGGCAGAGACGGACAATTCTTCTCTAGGCAGTTCTAGTTCACCTACCAAATGACCTTTGCGGATTGAAACTTTGAGCAGGAATTTCTAGTTCAACCTCCCATCCTGCTCAGGCCTCAAGACATGTAACTATACAGCATGTACCCTCACAGTGTCTGAAAACCCAGGCTCTAGGACACCAGAGCTCTGAGCTCTCATTTAATATGCACGGCCAGGTGTGGTTTACATGAAGATGCCTTTGACCAAGTCTCTCTAGAATCACATGCCCTCAGGACAGTCACCAGCTCTAATGCTTACTTCCCTTGTAGACAGTGTGTTCTTATCATTTACAGTCTTTGCTCCCGCTTAACCTTGCTTTATAAATATATGTTGAAATTATCCAGCATTTTTATCTGTTCTATACTTGGAGGGGTTTATCTGCTTACCTACTATCATAATGCTAGAGATGAAATCTATTCCTTTAGAATCTAATTTTTACAACACATTTCTGAACCATCCATCAGTCTGGTCTTGCAGTTAATCTGAATTGAGCAGACTGTTTCTCCACTTGCAAAAAAGAAAACTGTGAAGTGCCTTTGAGGAGCAGAGGCATTTCCCAGACCACTTAAGGGGGCCACAGAAAGCTGCTCTCACTCCTGTCAGCCCCTCCCCGCCAGCTGGACTGGCACTCCGCCTAACGCCAATGCATCTGCATGCTGCCAGTACTCCTCACCCTGTCATTCCAGCCCCTCCCCACAGCAGACCTCCGCTTGGCTTGGGTATACACTAGTATTTTTAAATAGCAATAAAGCCAACCAACTGCAGTATCTTCAAAGATTAATTATCACTCACTTTTAAAAAGTCAATTTTCTTTAAATTAAGGATACAAATGAGAAAACAAATGAAAAATGGATTTTCAGAAGAACCATATCTCCTGCTATTCAGCAGGAATCATCCCCAAACACTGATTAAAATATTGGGATTGCTTCATATCTTGTTAATCTCCAGTGAAGAGGCAGTGTCATTTAAAATGAGCAAAAACCCTGTGATGTGGGAGGAAAATCAGAGCAAAGCATTTATAAATGTTAATTTACTAAATAGATTTTTACCAGGTCAGTTTTGGTTGGCAGTAGAGTAGCCAATCACTTATGTGTTCAGGAGGGTCTGTATTACCTCCTACCACTTCCCCCAGTAACCAGTCATTAGAGCATAAAGATTCTGTTATCACTTTAGATTAGGCCTCTCTCTGTCTCTCTTGTGAAATGTAATTTATCTATCCCTTTCTAACTCACATTCTATTGGAAAGCAGATTAGGCAAAGTCCAGAAGAAATGAGTTGCTGTATTACTCAGCTCAGGCTGCCATAACAAACCACCATAGATTGGGTGACTTAGACAGCAGACATTTCTTTTTCACAATTTTGGAGGCTGGAAAGTCCAAGATCAAGGTGCCTTTAAATTTGGTTCCTGGTGAAAGCTCTCTTCCTGCCTTGCAGACGACTGCCTTCTCACTGTATCCACACATGGAGAGAGAGAGAGCACTGTCTGGTATCTTTTTTTTTTTTTTTGATGTGGATCATTTTTTAAGTCTTTATTGAACTTGTTACAATACTGTTTCTGTTTTATGTTTTTGTTTTTTGGCCACGAAGCATGTGGGGTCCTAGCTCCCCAACCAGGGATCGAACCCCCACCCCCTGCACTGGAAGGCGAAGTCTTAACCACTGGACCGCCAGGGAAGTCCATGATGTCTCTTCTTATAAGGGCACTAATCCTACCTTGAGGGTGCAATCCTTATGACCTCATCTAACCCTAATTACCTCCCCAAACCCCCATCACATTAAGGTTTAGGACTTCAACACATGAATTTTGGGAGGACACAAACATTCAGTCTATAACAGTTGTTCACTAAAGGCATATTAGAACTTTAGTGGTAAGCAGTGGAGAAAGTAAGGAGTTCTACAATCTGCAGATTATAGAATAGGGAAGAGTACAACCGTGGGTCTCTGCCCTGAGAGATAGAGAGGATTTAGCAGTTCAGATTACACTGTCTAAAAGGAATGATTAACTTGGACTTGAACTACAGGTGTGTCCCCATCAATGGGGGTCTGACCTATGGCATGAGACATAGCATTAGGTGTCTCCTCATGGTTGATCATGTGGAGTCAGGAATCACATGGTTTCCTCACAGCTTGTAACAGAAGGCCAGCCCAGTGCACACAGAGCATGCACCAGAGGACACGGACCAAGCAGAATGCCCGCATCCCCGTCAGCCTGGGCTCCAGACCAATACAGCTCTCCTGCCTGTCTTGGATGACATGGAGTCACGGATTACTGGGGCTGCTCCTCTGGGTACCACACCTTCTGGCCCCGTCAAGAAATCCAGCAATGGCAGAGCCAGACCAAGGGCATATAAGACTCAGAGATGCTGGGCCCTAGCAGGAAGGAGAGAGTGCCAAGAGGGAAGAGGGTGGCACTGAAAAGTAGTAACCAACACATTCCACCTACCTTTCCATTTACCCTCTGGCTGATCTCACATCTGTACTTTACTTGCTCTCTAGTTTCTTATTCATTCAGAATTGATTGGTTTGGGCCTGAAAGGCAGTTTACTGACCATTTCTTACTGGTATACTGTGGAGACCCTGACCCCAATTCACCTCCTCTCATGCGGGGCAGACGTGCTGTCAGAAAACTAGAAAGTAATAAGAGCCAGTGGTCTTGTATGACTGCCAAGTGCAGCCCAGGGGGCTGGAACGGGGCCCCCTTCAGACTGGGATTGGCTCAGAGCAAGGTCAGACCACCTTTGAACCTTGCCTAGTGGTGCACTGCCATACGTTTCAGATCAGCCAGCACTGATGCTTTTCTTTTCCTGTTCAACACTTTCCTCTGAACTGTTCAGTGAGTCGGTGTGCACTTTTTAACAAAGTTTGTATTTCTTTCTTAGAAGGAATAAGAAAAAGGTATGAAGATTCATGCTTAATTGAAAAAAACATACAGATATCACTATTTATCTCTAGCTTGAGAAAAATTTCTTTCAAAATGGTTCATCTGCAGGAAATCTCCCTTGAAAAAAGTACTTGCTTCAGTCATTCTTGCCTCATTCATTGGACATTACTGAGAACCTTTTATGTATGAGCCCAGACTACACTGGCTATGAGAATGCAGGTGTTCTCTTCTGTGTTTCATCTATCGCTTCTTGCCAGGCACTAGGCCATGTGCCTTAGCCTCATTGTCTCATTTAAGCCTCAACAACCCCCTAATACAATAAGGATAATATTAACTCCCAATTTGATATGTATGTGGAATCTAGGATCAGAGAGGGTAAGTTATTTGCTTGAGGTCACCATGAAGCTAGAGCAGTTCCAGGACTCATGGTGGATAAGAAAGATCTCCACCCTCAAGAACCTGGCAACCCACTAGAGGAAAAGAGACCCATAGATAAATAGGTACAATAAAGGGTCATGGGTGTTATGAATAAAACAGCTATACTGGGTAGAGCAGGGCACAGAGGTCTGAGTGGGCATTCCTAAGAGGCCAAAATCCAAAGGCATAACAGAGATGCTGGCTGGAGCTGAGTGATATTCACATCACTGGGTGACTAATGTGTGTGTGTTGGTGGTGGTTGCCCATAGCGGGTGGGAAGTGGTTTGAGATTCATGTGGGGATGGAGGGAAAATATATTGAATCCTTCAACCTTGTATTATAACATGACTCTACACGGGAGGACAAAGATTTGCAATTTACACCATCTAGCATCATTTTCTAATATTTTCCTTTGTATATACTTTATATCCACAATAGATAATAAACTCTACCAGGACATTTGATACAAAACAGTTCTTAGCATGGTTTGTAGAAGACACACTCCAGAATAGTTGCTGGTTTCTTGTTGAAGTGCCAGGAGCCAGGGCACTGGCGCCTGTGATCACTACTTAGGAAAAGTCTTTCTGAGAAGCAACAAGGTCCATTTATGACCTTCCTTTGGTTTTCCCAATTGTCCAATGAGCCTCAATCACTTTTATTATTGAGAGGAGAGGAAAACAAAAACCTTCTTCATAAAACCTCAACATTGAGCAACACTACCCCCTTTTCCTATTGTTTTAACCACCCCAGGATTTCTGTGTCACCTGTCAGTTCAAGAAGCCACTGGTTATCAGAGGACAATGGTGCATCCTACTTAGGACTCAGCAGACCAGCTTAGAGGAGTGAAGAACCAAGGTCATAATGGGTGACTCGTGATGCTCACGGGAGAAACCCGATCATCACCAGGCTCCTATCAGCTGGGGTTGTGATCCTGGTAGAAGCTTGTCTTTTTTTTTCTTCTTTTTTTTTAATGAGCTGTTTCTTTACACTCCCTCCTGCCTCTTTCCCTTCTCCCCTGTTCTATGAACCTTGCCAAAAACAAATAGAGAGTGATAGTGAAAGCAGCAGGAAGCCATTCTAAAAATAAAGACAAATACAAAGCGTTGTTAGGAAGTAGCCTGTGTTTGTCACGGTCCATTAATAAGGGCTGCTTTTCTATCCTCCTCTTTTTATTTTATTTAGAAAGAAAATGTTGTCAGATATGACTTTCTAGAGTTCTACCCCATGGAGTCTGGGTCCAATTTGGGGAATTGGAGACTGTAGGAAAAGATAGGGAAAAACCTATTGGGGGCAAGTAGGGGCGTACCTTCAGCAGCAGAGAATGGGATGGAGAGTTCCAGGGCTGTCAGGTGAGGAAGTTTTAGCTGTTGTTGTTGTTTTTAAAAATAAATTTATTTATTTATTTTTGGCTGTGTCGTGTCTTCGTTGCGGTGTGCGGGCTTCTCACTGAGGCAGCTTCTCTTGTTGCAGAGCACAGGCTCTAGGTGCATGGACTTCAGCAGTTGTGGCGCACGGGCTTAGCTGCTCCGCGGCATGTGGGATCTTCCCGGACCAGGGCTCGAACCCATGTCCCCTGCATTGGCAGATGGATTCTCAACCACTGCGCCACCAGGGAAGCCCGGTGAGGAAGTTTTTAATAAGGGGAAAACAGATCAGAAAACTCAGTCAGAGGATGAGGTGAAGGGTTCGGAGATATGAGTTGCTAAACTGGACAACAGAAATCGTGAGTCGATGGGAAAACAGACAAAAAGGCTGGAGAAGCCCAGCAGTTAGCAGGGCTTCAGTGAAGCTGAAAGGTTCAGGCCTGAGGTCATGAGCTCTGGGTGGCAGGTGATGTGCTCCTGTCTTGGCCAAGAGACAGGCCTTGAAAAGTTCTGGCAGGTGAAACAGCCCACGTTTATAAAACTGAGCTTTTGAGACCAAATTAGCTGGGAGAGACCCTCAGTTTTACTGAAATAATGGATTTTTCTATTGACCTGTCTTAAGTTTGGCTCAAAAGATCAAGCTCATGATCTGACAGAGGAGAGTAATGCAAGATTGAAGGAGGATTTATTGCTCTGCTGTTGAATCTCAGCATCTGTATTGTTTGGACACATGAGCCCAACGCTCACGGGCTTGGAGAAAACCTGCTAACAGGCTGGCATCGGGTCAGGAGACTTCAGCAGTTGCCATGCTCCAAAACAGATCCAGATCTGGGCCACTAAAGATTTCATGCCTCCCACCTTCTGAAATGAATATTTGGACTTCTCAGGTTAATCACTTTCCATGGTGCTTCCCGGTGATGAGGGAATTGGCCTCAACTGAGAAGGTACTGAATGGAAAGTGGATGTTCTCCTTCTAAGAGCCATTTGGTCTACGCAGAAGTCCTCACCTGAACTAGTTTAGTGCCTCCTTTCAATGGCACATCCTTTCATTGGCATATCATCATCTCTCTTCAAAGACTCAGACCATATCACGCTTCCACATCACACTTTAAATATGGATAAGAAGGCCCAACTTTTAAGACTTTTAGAGCCAGAAATAATCTAATCTGTTATTTCCCAAACTGATTTCCAAAAGTACTGAAGTAAGTATGGCAAACCCTTTACTCTACCCAAGTCTCATGGAGAGACACAACGCATATTAGCACATTAAAGGCTCTGAGAAGTCCTGCTGTAAAGAGAGCTGTTAAAGTTTACTTTACCTAACTGTTCTCTAAACTTATTTAGCCACCAAACATGTTTATTGGTGTAACTGTTTGGGAAACATGGATCTAGCAAAAAGTCTTTTCTTTCCTTCTCTCCAATTCCTTCCTTACCCCCCTTCCTCCCTCTCCTAATGAGAGAGCTGAGACCAACAGGTGGAGTGATCCGTCTAAAATCATGCAGCTCAATAATGACAAATCTGAGAAATGGAGCTATGTCCTCACTACTGACCCTGGGTTCTTTCAATTTCCTCCTAATGGTGTCTTAACTTGTGACCTGCACGATGGAGAAAAGGTGACACTAAGCTGGTTCAGCGTCTTTTCACCACGGAGGTCTGAATTTAGGGGCACCTGCCTGGCTGTGAGGCTGACCCGAGCATCAGAGCTCTCCAGGAAGTGTTGGCAGCTTTGAGGCCCAGGAGTGCTGCCTGAGGCAGAGGCCAAGGAAGACCCCACAGCCTCAGACTAACTCTATAAACTGTTCCTGAAGACCCGAGCAAGTGGCAGGGGATGGTGGTGAAGAATTCAGGTGGCAGGCAAAGTTCAGCAGACCGGCTGGCAGATAGCCATTAGCTACATGACCTGTCCACCCAGGACAGTCTCTGCCACTAGGCTGGAGTGCCAGGTGAGGTGCCTAGCTAGCCAGTCTCGAACGTACAAACCAGGCTCCACTGGGAGGGAGTTTAAGTCAGGCCTGCCTAAGAGAACCCTAGAGCATTAGACCAAGTAACGGGTCAGAACTCATAGAAATGAACCATGACAAAGACCAAGGATAAATCCCAGACCTGGGCCATCGGATGATGGGGAGAGGCTCATTCCTGGGAGCACCGAGTCCCAGGGCCAGTTGGCAGAAAGGAGACTTAGGAACAACAGTCAAACAGCTGCTGGATCCTGGGTCTGGGAGTCTCTTCCGATCATGGGCCTGAGTGGGCTCTGCTATTTACTGTCTCAAGGACAAGTCAGGGCCAAGAGCTAGCACCTCGCTGTCCCACAGGCACTGTGGGTGGACAAACCAGTGCCGCCAGGAGGCTCGGTGTATCTCATCTCCACTAGATCCCGGAGCTTCTCTGGTCAAGTTGGAAACTGCATGCCACTTCCAAATACCCTTCACCCCTTCTCATTCATTCATTCAGCCAACACATAATTATTGATCATGATAACATGCTAGACACCATGCTTGGGATTAAACGGTGACTCCTAGGTCTTAGAATCTAGCAGCGTAAGTAGACATTAATTGAATGGCTCTCACAATCATACAGTGGTGACATTGGTTACGAAAGGGATGTACCCAGTGTTTTGAAAGTCTATATTGGAGTGATTTGACCTAGTCAGGGAAAGGGAGAGAGAGGGTGCTTGGGTTGCAGCTGGGAGGGGACGGAGAATGTACAAGGGAAGAACACATGAGAGGTAGAGGTGGAATGCTGAGAGCAGGAGTGCATGGTGCAAGAGGGGTCTGGAAAGATCAGTAGAGACCACACTACACAGGAATGTGAGTTCTCATAAAGGAATTTTGTCTATATACAGTACTATCAGCATTGGAAGCAGTAAGTGTTTTAAGCCAGGAGGTAGCATTACTACATTTTGTGTGTGTGTGTGTGTGTGTGTGTGTGCGCGCGCGCGTGCGTGCATGTGTTGACATTTGGAAAATTCCAAACATAAGCAGGATTAGAAGGAATAGTAAAATGAATCCCCTTTGTGCCCATAACCCAGCTTCAATGGTAATCAACATGTTGCCTGTCTTGTTTGATCTTTCTCCTGCCCATTACTTTTTCTGGAATATTTTAAAGTAAATCTCAAACATCATACCACTTCACTTAGAAATGCTTCCTTATGCATCTCCAAACGATAAGGACTTTTTTTTTTCAGATGTTAGACTGAAATAATCACTCTGGCTGCATTATAAAGAAAGAACTGGACAGGATCCAAAGTAGATGTGGGTAAACTTGTTGGTTTAGGCAAGACGGGAGGCTAACTTGGACACACTAGTGGTGGTGGAAATGGAGATGACTTAGTGCACTGCAGAAACATTTATGGAGTAAAACCTACAGGACCTGGGGATGGATGAGATATGGGGAGTTGGGGGAGTAGGAGGGATCTAGGCTGACACGATATTTCTAGAGGGATGAATGATGGTGCATTCACCAAGAGAAGGAGTCTTGACAGAGGACCCAACCTGGGGAAGAAGAGTTGGATTTTGGACATGCTGAGTATGGGGTACCTCAGGACCTCCAAGACGTAAGGTCCAGTAAGCAGCTGAATATAGAGGCCTAAAGCTAGAGGATAGCTCTTGGCTAAAGATATGAGTTAGGTACAAAAAAAATATTGAGGCCATGAGCATAGCTAAGATTAAGCTGAGATTAATACCCAGAGTAAAAATAAGGAGAGAACCTAGGACTAAGGAACTCTACCTTTAATGGCTGGGTGGAGGAAAATATTCCTGCCAAGAAGATCAAAAGGAATAGCCATAGGGTCTTCCCTGGTGGCGCAGTGGTTAAGAATCCACCTGCCAATGGAGGGGACATGGTTTCGGGCCCTGGTCCAGGAAGATCTCACACGCCGTGGAGCAACTAAGCCCGTACGCCACAACTACTGAGCCTGCACTCTAGAGTCCACGAGCCACAACTACTGAGCCTGCGTGCCGCAACTACTGAAGTCGGCGTGCCTAGAGCCCGTGCTCCGCAACAAGAGAAGCCACCGCAATGAGAAGCCCACGCACCGCAATGAAGAGTAGCCCCCGCTCGCTACAACCAGAGGAAGCCCACGCGCAGCCAAAAATAAATAAATAAAATAAATAAATTTATATTTTAAAAAAAGGAATAGCCATAGAGGTAGGAGAAAAATTCAGAAACCCCCAAAACTCAGGGAAAAACAAGTCCAAGATGACTTTCCACATCCTCAGGGAAGGTCCATCAGGGCACAGAGGGCACTGACAGCAACCAACCCTATTGCTCACCTGCAGGAGTGAACTACAGGTACACACTGATGGTGTGTGCGTTCCCACCCCCATCCCATCACTCCCATCCCATCATCCTCATGGTACCTTAACAATCTTGAGGCCTCAGTACCTAATACAGTGCCTGGCCTATGGTAGCTTCATTAATAAATGCGTGAACTAAACTAAATACACAGAGTACTGAGACATGGTTCCACCTTCTAAGGAAGAGGACTCAGACATCACAAATGGTCCCTGACAGGTAAAACCTTCAGTCCTCTGAGCCCCCTGCAGAGTCTGTGCCTACTACCCTCTATGCCTCCTCAATCAGCCAGAGCATATGGCAGGCTGAGCAAAATTAAATACAACTGACATTTGGATTATCCACCCCACTGCCTCCCCCTTCACTCACATGGATAGAAAGTTAACTGATTTTTTTTTTTTTTTTTTTTTTTACAAATTTTCTTTGCCAGAAATATTTTTAATGATATTTTTCATCAGTATTAGCCCGAAGGTTGCATCAGCGGTGTTTATCAACTTCCTCCTCTGGGCTCGGGCCCATGTGACTGATTCCTGTCATTTTAGTCAGAGATGGGCAGACATACACAGATGAATCTTGAAGGATGGGAGTTACTCCTCAGCAAAGAATTCACAGAGATGCCATAATTCACTGTAGCAACACCAGTGACAGATCAAGTCAAGTCGGGCTCACTGAGCTCCAGATGAGGGAGGAAAAATACCAAAAGGGCACTGCTGAGAAGCAGTAATCAAGGATACCTTGATGGATAGAATACAGACAAAATAAATGGGAAATAAAGAAATCTTGGATTCCTGAAGGAAGCTGACCTCCTACCAAAGTGCCCTTTTGGTTTTCTGGTGTCACGTGACCAGAGATTTCAGGATGCTCAGTTCCCGTCTGTATGCTCAGATAAAGGGCAGGGCTGAGTATGCAGACTCCAAAATGATGGTAAGTTAAGGATTGTTTCTATGAGGCTTTGGAAAGTATTCGGACCCATGAATTTGCATGGCATCCGGGGCTCTACGAGTTCACAAATAATTAGGGAGCCTAATTAATAAGCCAGTACGCTGGCAGCTCCGAGCCCTGCCCACCTGCTCAGTTTCTCCACACAGCATGCTGAAGGCACGGCTTCCTTTCTCAGGCTGATGCAAAGCGCCCGCCTTTGCTCAGCAACCCTTCTGGCCACATGGCCATCTACTCACTGGAACATAAATCTATGGATCTTCTACTGATACTGCAACAGGATCAGTGCACTTAAATGATAACATTTTAAAGTTTTGATTTCAATATCAGAAGTAGAGTCTGGTAGCAGCTAAATAAACTCTTTCAGCAACTAAATAAACACAAGACCCCTCATTCAAACCTGTGTTTTCAAATGAAGTGCATTCCACCGTGCTTTCTCCATTACAGCCATCACTATATTATACATGACGGTGTGTTTGCTTGACTATGTCTAAGTGAAGGTAAGCTCCTGAGGGAGACCGCATATGTTTATGTCTAAATTCCTATATCTTGATACTGTTCTTTGTTCATAGTTGGAGCTTGATAAACATCTTTGAATAAAAGAGGTAGACGAAAATCCTCAGTTCAATGATTTCATCTTTCACTTACTTTGGGATATTCTCAGAAATTAGAACTATAAGGGACCATAAAAGGAATCTAGTTCCATCCTCTTGATTTGTTGAGAAGAAAACTGAAGCCTACAAAGGTGAACTCTGTGTGACCTGAATTTGGTGGCTTCATTCTGTCTTGACAGCTGCAGCTTTACTGGTGTATCACACCAAATTTGTTTGCGTTGTTTCTTCTCATTGCTCTCAGGCACTGTCCCAGAAGCCAACAAAACAAGGAGGATATCTGCAGTTCTGCTGGGAAAGACCTGAGGAATTCCAGGCCAGGAGGCTTTTCTATTGGAGAGACTTGAAGTTCTCCATGGATCATGAATGAAGGGTTCATCAACACTACTAGTTAGTGGTAGAGACAGCTACTAGTTAGTGGCAGAGACAAAACCAAACCCAGGGCTTCCCTGGTGGCACAGTGGTTAAGAATCCGCCTGCCAATGCAGGGGACCCGGGTTCAAGTCCTGGCCCGGGAAGATCCCATATGCCGCGGATCAACTAAGCCCGTGTGACACAACTACTGAGCCTGCTCTCTAGGGCCCGTGAGTCACAACTACTGAGCCTGCACACCACAACTACTGAAGCCCACGTGCCTAGAACCTGTGCTCCACAACAAGAGAAGCCACAGCAACGAGAAACCTGCGCACCGCAATGAAGAGTAGTCCCTGCTCGCCGCAACCAGAGAATGCCCACGTGCAGCAACCAAGACCCAAGGCAGACAAAAATAAATAAATTAATTAAAAAAACAAACAAACCCCAAGTCAGACTTCTACTTTCAAATCTTTCAAATCACCTTCCTCCCAAACCTCAGGAATTTATATTCCAATTTTGTGCCTTCCCATATTCAAAGCCTCTCTGGAGCCTGTGACCCAGGAATCTGGAAGAAAACTTGTATTGACTCATTCACCTACATGAATGTGCCACTGAATCCCTCTTTTAGTCCTGTAATAAAAATTTCTGCTTGAGGCAGCTGCCATTTTTAGCACAACTGCTTGTGTGCACTTCAGACCCCACCACCTCATTTTCCCCCAGGACGTCTAGATTGAGATTTTCTGCCTTTCTGTCTGGCTGATGTGCTTGAATTCTTGAATTTCATTTCTGTTGTTCTCCCCTTTTTGCCAAGTGCTGTACTTATGTTATTTCAAGCAGAGCTTGTCTGTTCCACTGCACAGCATGGGAGTCATCTCAGTGACACACTGATGCCCAGCAACTAAGAATTTTCAGACTCTGATTTCAAATGCCCTCACTGATTTCCCTCTCAAGTCCTCCCATGGAATAGTTTAGTTCTAGGAGTTCTTATCCAATAAATGGGAATTCCACAGGAATTTTCTCTGGCTCCTAACTGAAAACTTGAAGTTTGAAGCCACCAGGGGAATGATTTGGGTCTACATGGGATAGTTTTTAGACAAGGTTGACCAGTAGTCTCTGCCCAGGAATCCCCTTTACACTGAGGGCATTCTTTCATCATCATAGTTAGCAGCTCCTGTCGTGAGAGACAACTTATTCTATGCAGACTTCTTCCTCTTCTTAGAGCTGTCTGGGACTGTCAGGTTGAGCGAAGATTTGAGCGCTGAGGGATTCAGCTGTGATCTGTCTGAAGGTGATTCTCGGACTAGAGTTGCATGAATCACTGCTCCAGAGACAGCTGAGTCCAGAAGTAAACTCAGGATAAAGAGTACCTAAAAATTCAAAATACCCAAGGGACTGGCAGCACTGTGCAGAATGACTCTACTAATATTGCAGTGTGGTGCAATGAGTTTGGATTTTAATTATTCCCATAAAAGACTGATTCTCTGTTTGCAGTACATTCTCCCACTGTGTAAAAATAGCTCTTTAGTCAAAGAATCGCAAAGCAGTTAATGTAGCTGGACTTGATTTCAGTGAGTCCTTGGCTAGTTAGTGACAATGGCTGTAGTACTAGATTAATGAGGCCAAGGTCAGGCGATCAATTTTCTTCTCCTATTCCACATCCAAAGATGGTCCCTTTTAACTTTCCTACACATGCATGCCAGGGCCAAAAGGGAGATGGATACAGGAAGGGGAAAGAAGGAAATCTGGAGTAGCAAATTTATCGGAGATAACAGCATACACAACTCAAAACATAAGCAGAGATCTCCTCTGACATTACTTCGAAAGGATGTTACTTCCCTGCTTCTGTCTTACTCCTTCCCCATGTTTAAGAAATTCATCTATACAACCTGCCAGAACCTTGTACGTAACACATTAAAAAATGAGAGCATGTTCATTCATTCATTCATTCATTCATTCAACAAATATTTATTGATCATCTACTATGCTCCAAGCACTGCCCTAGGCTTTGGGAATACAGAACAAGGCCCTTGCCTCATGGACCTTTCATTCTACTGGGAAGAGACAGAAATAAACATATAAACACATATATAAATAACTTCAGATGGTGATAAATACTATGAGCACAATAAGATTATGGGATAGAGAGTAACTGGTGTCAGTTAAGGGAGGGGTCTCAACATTAGTTTAGGAGCTGAGGGTAGGGCTCCCTGAGAAGCTAGACCTGAAAAGAAGGAAGTAGCCATCCAAAGATCAGGGGGAGATAATTCAAGGTAGAGACAAAGGCCTGAAACAGGGTCAAGTTTGGCATGTTCGAGAGATATAAAGCTACAGTGGCAGGATCATAGTGAAAGAGGAAGAGCATGGTAGATGAGGTGGGAGAGGAAGGCCAAAGCCAAATCATGCAGAACCGGAAGACCATGGTAAGGAGTTTGCCTTCTATTACTAATTGTAAATCAAAGCCCCTGGAGAGTGGTGGTAGCCAGTGATGCCTGTCAATGATTCCCGCCTCCTGGTATTCACACACTTGGATTATTCCTTTCCATACTGTATCAGCATTTGTCTGTGTACAGTAGCATATAGCAGAAGTAATATGTGACTTCTGAGGTTAGATCAGGGTTTTTCAACCACAGCACTGTTGACACTGTAGGCCAGATAATTCTTTGGGGCGTGTGTGTGTGTGTGTGTGTGTGTGTGTGTGTGTGTGTGTGTGTGTGTGTGTGTGTGTAGTGGGAGAACTGTCCTTTATATGGCAGGATGATTGGCAGCATCCCTGGCCTCTACCTATTAAATGCTAATAGCACCCCCTAACCAATTGTCACAACCAAAAATATCTTCAAACACTGCCAAATGTCCCAAGGGAGGACAGGGAGATAAAAGTCACCCCTGGTTGAGAGCCACTGAGGAAGACCTCGAAAGACAATGTACCTTCTGCCTTGTTCTCTCAGATGACTCATGCTGGGGGAAGTCAGCTGTCATGTTGTGACCACATTGAAGAGCCCTATAGAGAGGCCCATATGGCAAAGAACTGAGGCCTCCTGTCATAGCTGTGTGAGTGAGCCGTCTTAGAAGGATCCTCCAGCCCCAATTAATCGTTCAGATGACTGCAGTATCTTGACAGTGCCCTGAGAATAGTCCCCTTGAGAGACACTGATCTAGAACCTCTCAGCTAAGCACCTCCTCAACTCCTGAGCCGTATCACTGTGAGATAACAAATTTCTGTTGCTTTCAGCTACTTTTGTGAATAATTTGTGACACAACAATAAGGAGGGTGTGTGGCTCTGCAGTGTGTAATGGTGTCTGCTGTGCAACTTTAATTTAAGGAGCATTCTAGACAGTTCCTAGTCAGTTCCTGCAGGATTGAGCCCCAGTTGCCTTACTTTCAGTAATATACTTTTGGCACTGGTTTTCTCTCCTTGCCTATTTCATTTCCCAGACCCTCAATTCTGTTCCTTCTGGATCACGTCCCAAAGTAAATTACGTGAGCCAAGCCATTGTCACAGACTCTGCTATGCAGGTGAAACACCTTAAGGCTGTCCCAGTCACGTGGTCAGTAGCCTGCCGAGAGATGTGAGAGTTGCGAGGCAGGGTCTTTCTTGAGGTTTACGATCACCACCTTCAACCTCAGGATTTAGAAACAGGCCTGGGCTTCAGTACCAGATGGCTTCACAGGCGAATTCTATCAAACATTTAGAGAAGAGCTAACACCTATCCTTCTCAAACTCTTCCAAAAGATAGCAGAGGGAGGAACACTCCCAAACTCATTCTATGAGGCCACCATCACCCTGATACCAAAACCAGACAAAGACATCACAAAGAAAGAAAACTACAGGCCAATATCACTGATGAACATAGATGCAAAAATCCTCAACAAAATACTAGCAAACAGAATCCAACAGCACATTAAAAGGATCATACACCATGATCAAGTGAGGTTTATCCCAGGGATGCAAAGATTCTTCAATATATGCAAAT